>NW_024040817.1:16560609-17038109 GCF_014851395.1 Micropterus salmoides | reverse complement strand
CTCTGATGAACTGTGTAGGGTGCTTGACATCAGTCATACTGCATGTCCTTGCTTCAATAGGAAAGAAAACTCACTGTGGGTCAAAACAGGGCAGAAAAGAGTGTCATAAATATTGATACTACACATAATTAGACACATTTTTACTGGACCAGACTTAGTTTTTTGAGTGTGTACTAGAAGGTTGAGCATTTTCAGTAAAATTTGGAGAAATGTTATTTTATAATACATGCACAATTATGACACATACAATTAGTCATTAATCCAACTTGTTTTAAAACACATGGGAACCCACATTTTGAAGTTTAATTAAACTGTCACTTCTTTGATGGAGTTCAGTAGGATTCAGCAGCTTTTAATGAAACAAACTTAAACTGACCTTTTTGAAAATATGACTTGATGGTATACTCCCTCACACTGATACATTTACTACAGTATGCCTGAGCAAAATTAAAGTGTTTAATGATACTGTCATGTAGTCTTGAGCTATTTCTGTCCTGCTGCGTGGGCCTTAATGGAACAAACATCACAAGCCTCCTGCTTATTAATACAGATGGTGTTTCAGGGCAGTGCTTTATCCATCCATCTATCCATCTAGCTACAGCTATACATCAACATGTATACATACTGCTGTTGGTTTATAAAGCACTGAATGGTTTAGGGCCAAAACACATTCATGACTATCCAGACCTCTCAAATCAGCTGGGACAAGTCTACTTACTGTTCCCAGAGTCAAAACAAAACATCACCATCCAGTTCTGATGCACCACATATCTGGAAACTCATAAAACCTGCTCTGCTGAGTTCTGCTCCAACTTTTCTTTCAAATCAAGGTTCAAAACTTTTCTGTTTGCCACTGCTTCTAGATAAGTCAAATTTAGGACTATTCCACTCATATTTTTTTGCACAGCACTGTAACTACGCCTTTCATTTGTATTATTATTCTTCATCATCTTCAATTTTGTCTTACTTTTTTAAAAATACATTTGTTATTTTATATGACATCATATTTTATATCTTCCTATCTGCCTTTTTATTGTCTTATGTAAAGCACTTTGCATGGTCTTGTTGTGGAAAGGTTGCCTTACCTATCATCTGTCCATCGTTACTAGTCACAGTGCGATGTACTTATAGCATCTTTCAAATTATTCAGATGGCATATGTTGTTGTTTGTAGAAAAATCTGCTAAAACATTGTTGCAGTGAGTGTATTCCTTGGTGTTCAAGACTCAGATCCGTGGGGGGTATGTGGTAACCATTTGCACTTCTGGATGTGTCTGGATTTCACCACTAGGGGGCATCAAAGTTCGATATTTTCAAATTGTACATATAATGGCTTTCAGTAAACATTTGGTAAATTTTCTTCATCATGTCTGTTTTTTATCGGCCACCTTATTTTCTCCTCTCAGGAGTCTCTGCAGCAGCAGCACATGATGGGAGTCGCATCTCAGACGGCCACTGGGACGGGCACTCCTGCCTCTTTGGCCACACCACCTACTACAGTTCACCATGTCCGCCAGACATCCATTGCCCAGCCACAACACCTCAAGTCACAGCGGTCCATTAACACTCCAGCCACCGCCACACCCCCGAAGGTTCGGCCGCAGAGCAGGAACCTCCTTCTCGACTCTTCTGACACAAACTTCAGTGGCAGTCAGCCGAAACATCGCCAAACTCAGCAGCAGGCACATCAACAACAACAACAACAACAACAACAACAGCAGCAGCAGCAACAGCAACAGCAACAACAACAGCATCAACAGGACTCACAGCTTTCAGTGACAGACAGTCCAGCTCCTGGACTCCCGTACCAGACGAGCTCTGCCAAAGAGAACCAGGGTCCGTCAGCGGCTGCAGAGGGGTCAACAGACACACCCACAAAAAGTACCAAGAAGTCTCAACCATCACAACTGCAGCCGCCACAGCAGCATCTGCTCAAACCAGGAAATAAACAGGTCAGTATATAACTACAGTTTTTTTATTTAAAATGGAGCTCCAAAACTGTACAGAAGGAATATTTATTACTGTGACAACACAAGCTTTACAACGTATGCCATTATATTAACATGTTTTCTGTTATTTGTATAAATGGTAATGAGAGAAAGACCAAATTTGGATACTTTGTATGGCAATTATTATCTATAGATATTTCAGCAAAAGTCAAATATCAAGAAACTTCTAAGATGAAGACATGATTTTAAAGCATGACTGGCCTGTGTTGTTGCTTCAGGGTTCTCAGTCGACTCTGAATACCTCGGCCCTCAACGAACGGACAGTCGCCTGGGTGTCCAACATGCCTCACCTCTCTGCTGACATAGAGAGTCTGCGGCCAGACCGTGAGGGCCAGCTGAAAGAGTACTCTAAGAGCATGGATGAGTCAAGACTAGAGAGGGTCAGCACACTTTTTTGACACTGTTTCAACCTGTTCTGCCATATTGCAACAATATATCAATGCTGTCACAGAAGTTGCATAGTTGTGACTGTTGTGCATTTGCTATGATGAATAATCCTCACACTTTTTCCTATATTAGAAAGACTTGTCTATGCACAGCATTGAAATGTGTGATTGCACACATTTAAGCGTATGACGATTCCACTGCAGCTTTGTCTGCACATTTATCCCACTTACTTCTTAGCATAATGAGAGCTGTGCTAGAGAGCCGTGTCTATATTGGTAAAGTCACTCATCATTCACTGTGACGACACAGGTGAAGTGACTTTATGTTTATTTCAGGTTAAAGAGTACGAAGAAGAGATACATTCCTTGAAGGAGCGGCTGAAGATGTCTCATCGCAAGCTTGAAGAATATGAACAGAGACTTATGTCGCAGGAACAGCAGACAAGCAAGATCCTAATGCAGTATCAGAACCGCCTGGAAGACAGTGAACGCCGTCTAAAGCAGCAGCAAATGGAGAAGGACTGTCAAATCAAAGGCATCATCACCAGGTGAATGAACCAAAAATGGCAGAAATAAGGATGTGCCAGTTACTGCTTGGCTTTATCTATTGCATCAAATGTGTCACTCAAGTTACTACCAAGATAAAAAAATAAGAATCATAAAATAGGATTTTATGCAAAACTTGAAAGGCAGAATATCTTTTGAATGTATGCCTTAAATCAAGATTATTTATATTATATCATATACAAATAGTGTATTTGGCATGGAGACTTTCGCGACAGCCTGTTACTGCTACTCACATTCATGGGACTTGGTCAGGCAATGACTGACTGAATACTTACTGTGTAACAACAATCGATCCTGTGTAGCAAGTAATCTAGTGCAGCTGTAAAAGCAAATATTTAAGTCCTGCAACAAAATGGAGAATTCATGCAAAGTAAAGGTGGTTAAAAGTGTCTGTTGTATAAGTACTCAGACTTGTGACTCACTTGACAGTGGAACATATCTTTGCTCAGTGCAGGAAGAAGAATCTGTCAGTCTTCACTAAACTTTTAGGCTCCTCACAAAATATAATTAAAAGTTGAAGTTTTCCACTGTAATAAAACTTGCATGACATCATATGTATCCATTTTATTATTCAAAGAAATATTTCAACATTTTGTGCAATATGCTTAATTGCTTTTTTTCTAAGAGTGTTAAATGAGAACATAGAAATCACTCTTACAGGTACCAGGAGGAAATTAGCTTAGCTTAGCATAAAGACTGGAAGCAGAGGGAAACAGCTAGCGTGGATGTGTCCAAATAAATGAAAGAAACTCCCCTCTAAAACCACACAATATTTACATTTCTTTTTTTGTTTGGATTAAAAAAATGAGGTGCCACATGTTTATTAGCAAGCTTTAGAGGTGCTGATAGTCTTTATACTAAATTACCTCCTGGCTGAGCTCCACACTTGAAGGTATCCTGTGGAGGGTTTTTTTGTAAACAGTTTATATTGACAGATGAATTTGTATCGTGTTACCAAAGTCCATGCATGGCCGGGTTTATGTTAATATTTATGTGCATCTCCATGTGCGTTTCCATCCACCTGTATTTATGCACTTTTTCAATTTTTACTTTAAACACCTGTGTGGAAATGCAGAAATTAAGTTTTTATGCTTGGCTGATGTGGAGATATTGGTGTATAAATAAAAAGAAAATGTGACAAAGTACAATGGAAACAAAGCAAAGTAATCATGGTGCACATGAAGCATTGGACTTCAATGTCCGTCAAGCTTTCGCTCCAGTGAAGAGACTAAAAATAGCTGCAGACAAAAACAACAGATCTGGGGAAATGATGAGGAGACTACAACCTTCCTAAAATTAATAAAATACACAAACAGAAATGCCATATTTTCTACATTTTTTCCCCACCGTTTGAGGTTTGACTGGCGCTGTTTTTATTACATCATCTTGTTGCGCCCTATTCCTCTGCAATGGTTTAATGGCACCCGGCTGGATCTTGATGCGTTCAACTCCTAATATTAATAGAAGTGGATGGAAACGGGCACATTCATTTGCATTTTCTTTTGCAGATTGTGCTACATTTGTAAGGAAACTTGGCTATTGGACTCATAATCATTGGACTCACTCATCAACACATTGCTCCAAAGCACAAGTAGTGGTCAGAACCTCCACAGGGTACCTTTAACGCACAGACCAAAGAGTGGTAGTGATCTTCTCAAAGGCAAATAAGTGTATACAAAATGTGGAATTATTACTTTAAATGTAGGTCATTTAAATATCACAACTAATACCAAAAACCATACCCATTAGTCTCATACTTAATATGAAACACTTCATAAGGTTAAATTCAAATTCATTTCAATTGGTTTTATTTTATTTCAGTAACTAGTTTACGAGGGCAGAAGAAGCCAAGCCAGACTTATTCTGACTGTAGCCACAAAAGGGAATGTACTTGTTTCATGGAACAAAGTGGGGTTCCTACCCAATGAAATGCTTTGTGCAGCACATTCAATTTATTTCTGAATGCCAAAGGTTTGTAAAACTGGAGTGTACAGAGCTCACATCTCATCTCTTTTGGTAGAAAGCCTCCTTCAGTTAAAAAAAAAAAAAAATCCTTTGAGTACAGATAGCGCAGATGGTTGCACACTTAACTATCCCGCACACATTCATTTCAAGTTCTATATCTGAACAGCTGAATTTGAACTGCCTGGATGGTTTTGAAGACAGTTCAGATTCAGCTTCAGGAAGCTCTGAGGATAGCTGAATGTAACAAGATACATGTCAAGACCTTAATATCATCATATGGCCACATAATCCTACAGTAAATTTGAAGAACACCGGCTTCATAACTCTATTTTTGTCAACCGGGATGTTTGTGTCTATTTCCCTGTTGTCAGACTCATGGCTGTGGAAGATGAGCTGAGAGGGGGTGCCATTCCTGATATTAAGCCTCGAATCCTCACAGACCAGGTTTGTGCCTGTGTCTACATCTTTTATCATCCCTATTTGCTAAACCAGTCATGTCTTAAAACAGTTTGCATACTTCTTGCATCACATCCAAAGCTTTTGCCAAAACCAGTGCAGGGGAAAAAAGTTTGCAGCTGTCATACACTTCACCTATTCCCATCTTTCAAAAGCACATTCATGTCACATCTGAAATAACATTTCACCATTTACTGCACATGCCTGAAGGGAGAATGGAAACGGTGCTGATCCTAAAAATCAAGAGCTGGATGGGGTTTAAATGTGTATATACATAAGTTAATCTAGTTTGTCTCTGTGAAGGAATAGCAAGTCTTCAACACTGAAACGGAATATTATTTAGCACAAAAAGATAGCTATTATACCACAGAACGCATTGATCATTAGAAAACCTTGACTGTGACTCACCAGCAGCGTCACAATAATTCTGCAGGGCTCAGCTTCGTGAATGCACCATGTGGGCTGGATTGTGACGCAGGTGAAGAGGCTGTGTGTGCCGCGCTTACGCTGAAATAACTCAGGAGAAACATTTGCTATCCTTGAAATACACTGTTACCTCCTTTCAGCTCAAAACAAATAGACAAAATTGCCTATTGCTAACTCAAACCATATATAGAAGTGTTTCTGTACTGGGTCTGCTGTGAGATTGTAATTGTTTTTTTACACCAGACTTACTATGAGCATGTGATGAAAAGAGATGTCCAAATTCTGCAGCCCAATTTAGAAGTTTCATGTTTGCAAAGCAGGATTAGTTTGCAAGCCATCCTTTTAGGCTCAAATTATAGTCATAGCTATAAAAACAACACTCTTGTGATGGATCAGACTGGCATATACGGTAGTTTGTAAAATGTCATGGCCACTCCCATTTTTAGGGGAAAACCAAAGATCCCTTAATGCAATTTCACTTGTGTTTGTACAGTCATTTCGTTTTAACCAAACCTTTGTTTTATAGACATGTCTTCTAGTTATTTTACTACCTTGCCTGTGTGAACCTGAGCATTCGCGATACCTTAATAAATTAAGATTGACCTGTCAACCATCATTACCCTTCGGTCTTCCCTTGTCCAGGTGGATCACTGACCCAACACTGTGGGCAGATATTGCTTAGCCGTACAGATACTTGATATATTTGATTAAATCACCAGGTATCTTTAGGCCAAGTGATTTTTATAAATAACCTACCTGCTAATAGCCAACTGTTTGAGCCCGGCTAGGCTGAGATTTAGTTGGAGACAACAGTCTGATGCTGCTGCTGTATGACTGTACTCCAACAGCCTCCCACTCAAGCTAGCCATCATCAGGAGTAACTGTCACCGGCATCTTTTAGCTGTTTACCAAACTAACAGTGAATATTAAGGTTGAACTCTTAAATGCCTCAAATCTCAGTGTGAAAACCTTGGTTATTAATATGATTGTTTTTTAGTTTCTTATTTGGCATAATTTAAATAACAAAAGCTAGTTCATTGTTAGTATCAAAAAGGAATTTACAATGCTGCCAACTGAAGGAATTACATTTACATGAAGCTGATGCTTTTATCCAAAGCGACTTAACATTTCTATATATGTAAGCGGTTGCATGTCTCTGGAGCAACTAGGGGTTAAGTGTCTTGCTTAAGCAGGGAGTTGAACCCGGGTTTCTCACACCAAAGGCATGCGTCTTATCCACTGCGCCATCACCACCCCACCGTCTGGCCAATATTGAATGTTTGAGTTATTGGAGTCCCATTAAATAAAATTAATAGTCCAAGTAAGTGTTGAGAAATGCTGTTCCTTCAGCTTGGGAGAGTCTTAATTCCTGTGTTAGTGTGAACAGTTCTTTCCCAAAAATAGAGAATTAAGATTTAAAGTAATAATTTGACATTTTGGGAAATGCTTCCATCTGCTTTCTTGCTGAGAGTTTGATGAGAAGATCTATACCGCTCTCATGTCTGTATGTTAAATATGTAACTGTAGCCAGCAGCTGGTTTTTGTAGTTTAGCAAAGCACAAAGACTGGAAATAAGGACACAGTAAGCCTGGCTCTGTCCAAGGGGCTAGGTTATTTGCTGGACTGTTTCTTGGCCAGGAGCAGTAACTTCTTGGAGCCTCCGCTGGTTGCCTGCTAATCACTTTGGCCGAGAAATACTCCAGCACAACATCCTGTAAGCTAGTAGATCATCAATTTTTACATTTCAGCTGTATGAAGTAAGCAAACTTACTTACAAATAACTTTAGTGGAGCTGGTAGGCAGAATTTTCTACCTCTGGACAGAGCGAGGCTAGCCGTTTCCAGTGTTTATGCTAAGCTAAGCTAACTAGCTGCTGGCTCCAGCTGCATATTTAACATACAGACATGAGAGTGGTACCTTGGAGAGTGATCCTCTCATCCAACTCTCTGAAAATGTCTTAACTATTCCTTCAAACTTGTGCTCTCTCGAAGTTGTAAATGGAAATAATTTCATGCATTTTTTTTTCTCCCTTCAGTCTATCTGCCAGGGCTATGGTGGCCACCCAGGATCCTGACTGTCAATTCCAAAGTGACCAGAGTTCATGATGGTCACTCGAGTGTAAGAAGACTGATTCTGATCCTCCTACAAAAACCCATGAAGAGACGCTCTGTAGTGGATCCAGCAGGACCACTGGAGGCTTCATCTCACAACCTTCTTAAAAACAAAAAAAAAAAAAAAAACTTTGCACATATTTAAACTTTGCCTGTACCAGAACATGACAATCAGTTTAGCGTGAGGACCAATGTGTGCAGAAAATCTTCTACACATTTTGACTGAAATATAAGCCAATGCCACAAAAATGGCAATACTGAACCTATCGAGTTTCTTTATTTAATCGGAAGAAGCGGAAAACACTGGGGATGAAGATGGATTCATGAATTTCCCCGCTACAAGCAGCACACTCGCTTCTCACCTAAGTGGCTGCAGACAAAATGTTGAAAAGGCTTTTAAAAGCACAATATCTCCTCATGGTGACGCCTGTGATTAACAACAAACATGTTGTCAAATAATTTGCCATCCATGATCCTCGGATACAGGGCCCAAGCAAAGACCTATTTTACTATTTGATTCTGATTGAATCATTTAGTAACATATTCTCACTTACAAAGGTGGTCATCATTATGATTTTTGCATCTTTTATAGTACCGCCATCCCATCTGAATAGATGCCAAACAAATCCTAAAATCAACTAACTGCTTTAAATACAATCTAAATCTTCTCCTTGGTTACATTTTCCGGCTCACAGTGTAAAGCCAGACCAACACTCTTTTGACTCTGTGTATAGAAGAATTATATCTTAAAGCTACTAAACCTTTTTAATAATGGAAATACTTTACAAAAACTGATCTGAGATTAAATCTGAAAAGATGAAAATCTGAGATTATAATGTGTTTTGTTCACTTTGTGATAATAATAATATTAATCATAATAAAGAATATATGACATTTTAAAGCAGTGATACAAAGTGCTTCGTAAATAATAGACAGAACAACCTGACATGAAAGAATAATTGTGTCAATTTAAAGGGGCACTCCACCAATTTATGCATTACAGGACTTCTCAGCCTGTGGAAACAGTTTTATAATGTCCTCTGTGGCTCTGGAGGAGCTTTGAGAATCTAACATCTCAGCTTGGGTTTGGAGTCTCTACATTTAAAACACAAAGTCTGCGTTACAAACTGCGGGTGTGGAGTTTGACTGACGTCGGCATTAACCAGGCAGTAGGGGCTAGGAAAAAAAACGCTATTGGTTGCATTATGGGAAATGTAGGATCCAGCATTTTGGAGCGTGACCCATGCTAGGCACAGAGGCGACATTTACATTTGGTGTTATCATGTGATCTGTATCTCCATATAAGCAGGCATTTTGCATCTACACCTTGTATTAATCTACGGATCTCAATATGTTAATTAGTCTGGGGTGGTGAATAACAAACATGGCACATCCCATGCCATGTTTGTTTGCTCAGTAATTTCTAAATCACATTTTGCAAGGAAAGAGTTGTTAGCTACTGCTACTACTTGGCGGGCAGCTTAAGCTAGTGGAGAGAGTCTAAGTTAGGTGAACTTTCAACCTGTTCTGCATTTTTTTTTTCTGAAGAATGTGGTCACACTGTACGGATGTGATTTACACCTGGTGGAGATGCGATCACAATGCACTGAATGCATTCAAACCTTGCATTACATGCATTTTCATTAACCAGTTAGGACATCCAGATTACAGGTTAATTCCAGGTGTAAATGGGTTCTAAGAGTCCAGATATCTCTGCCTCAGTTCTTTTTATAAAGGCCTCTAACTTAATGGAAGTGCAATACTAAGTCACTGGAGTGCTCCCTTCCCTTATGAAGGAAAACAAACTATATTATATCTATTTAACATGGTCTTTAAACCTGCAGTGCGGAACTTTTGTCTCCCCTTCTGGCAGTAAGGGTAATTACACTGTCGACGCATGCTGGTTAAATATACCTACAGTTGAGCTCGCCTCTCACTCGTGTTCAGAATTACAAAAATACAGAGAAATGTCCACAGTTCCAAGACAGTAATCTATTATTTAGGTAGAGTAAATTTAATAGTTACATAACCTACTTCTACAAATACCAACCTGTCCAAGAGTAGTAATGTGACATCCGTGTCTGCCCTCAGTCCTCTCTCTTCTCTAAGCGCTCTTCAAGTTCAGTTATATGTAAAAGCCCCGCACTCCAGCTTTAAGACAGGTTATGCAATCAGAAATTTCTGAAAGATAATATTGACAGCTGCATTTCTGATAGCAACAGCAGGACTCCAGCTCATCTTTAATCTACAGTTTCTAATGAATGCTTGTCTCATGGACAGTTACATCTGAGAGACAGTGTTAGTCTAAAGCCAGCCTAAACTAACCAAGCCTCAGTAAAGTAAAGTAATGATTCAACTTCAAAAAATTTTAAATAAAAAATCATGGTCTGCCATTTTCATTATTTATCTTTTTAGCCTTTTCATGTTTTGAAGTACAGCACTTTGTAACATTGGTTTGAAAAGTGCTGTATAAATACATTTTAATAACTATGATTATAAACATTATGTGCAACTGGAAACAAATCATATTATAGCAAGTAGTGAATTACTCATCTGTTGTGTTTAATGTTTCTGAAGCATAGATGTGCAACAGTTCTGCATGTGCTTTTTAAATGCGAGGATGAGTAAGTCAGTTTGTTGTCAGATATTATTCTAATGTACAAAAAAAACTTGGGACATGGCTTTCTTATTGGAAGGCATCTTTTTTAAATACAACCTGCTGACTCTTCCGTTTTTTGCAGAAGAGGGTGGCATTCAGCCTTTTGCATTATACAACATGGAAATACTGAGAGAAATGAACAGAAATCGCAGACAACAAAAGAGGAGAGACCGTGAAAACAACAGAACAATAAAGAGTTTCCAAGCAGGGATATGTAGTATATGTGCATAGGATCTGACTGCCTTACAGTCTGTGCCACAGGGCCCAAAATAACAATGCCAATACAAAAAAACTTGTAAACTTTGTATATTAAATGTCCTTTTTTTGTAGTCAGGTGATGAATTAATAAGCAGTGTGTTGGTTAACTCTGTATGTTAGTCAGAATCATTTATATTACAAATTTCATGTTTGATATAATTTATCTTAACCTCTTGCCTTTAAAAAGATGTTTTCTTTTCAAGATAAATATCAATGATACAAAGTTATATGTTTATGTTACCAGAAATGTATAAAATAGCTTAATGTATATCTATTCTTATATGTAAAATGTATTCAAATCAAGGGTAGGCCTTCAGGCATGTTGAACTTGTGGTAAAAAAAACGGATTCTTATATTCTTAAACTCTTAATGCTGCAATCCAGAAACTACAGTGCTATGGTATGATTGCGTTCATGGGATGAGAGCGGAATAATTTCCCACATTTCTGTTCTGTAGAATAATGAGACAAATTAAAATATCTCGACTATGTTTGTGAAACCGAAATAGCAGTGGTGCTTTCAACAATACTGGATTGCAGTTTTAAGTAATCTTCTTTTGAAACACGCGTTTATTTGTTTGGCCTGCATTGCAATACAGTATTTTGAAATGTTAATACTGCACTTCTGTTTTCATTTTATGAGAAGCTGCAATCCATTATCTGAAAAAAAAGTTTATAAAGACATAAAAATATACGATATGCCCATGCATTCTTAAAACTCTCTCTGTATTAGCTGCAGTGGTACAGTGTGCTACCTCTGAAATCCTGTCCTCATCTCCCTTCTCTGTTGGAATTAAGGATCCTTATTGTGATTTATACCACAACCTGATAGGATACTTTATTCCATGTGACTAAAAACCTCCATTAATTTAATGCACAGTGTTAACAAAAAGGTCCAATTTTCTCTCTCTTACCAAATGCAAAATCAGGCTAAATTTTTGGTTGCTTGTTCATTGCCATTTTAGAATTTCCTATATATAAAACTTTCGCCATCACAGGGTTTACTATTGTATTTAAGTGCCGTTACCATTGCATTCATACAAATATGCTTTTAATCACAGGATGAGATTGTGTTCCAGATATTCGTCAGACTCTCAGGTGTTACAAGGAACACGGAGATATTGCTAGCAAGAACTTTTGATATCTTTAATGCCAAATGCACAAAAATAGTGAAACGCAATCTTAAGTGACCATTAAAGCTAAATACAATTTTAAAAAGCACATGAAATGAGGGGTCTGTGCTAAGACAACTACTCTGTTCTTATTTTGGTTGGTTCCTGGCCCTCGCCTCATCCATATAAATAGTTTAATTTACACCTTCTGTTGAATTATTTGTTACATAAAAAGGGAACAAGAGCTTCTTGAGTTTCTTGGTCCAAATGAAAAACAGTTCCAGTGTTATAAAACTTGATGAGGAATATTTGAAGAAATAAAATTGAAGAAGTGCTTTATGTTTACAGAATCATGACATTTTAGAGGATGTATGAACCTTTTGTTGACCCAAGGGAGAATAACTGCCGCTTTGCTGCAGCTAAAGCAGGACCTAATAAATGAAATGAGAGATCTTGTATATTTTGAATAAGGGTATTTAACATCTATGAACATATTTATGTTTCTAAAATGGATGTATAGAATTTTAGAATGAAACAAAGTATTTTTCTTGGCAGCTATCATTCTGCACAATTGATCTGTGTCACAAATATATAGTTGGTGGGGTTTCTGACTTGAATTGGGCCTACTGGATGTAATACCTTAATTTACTTGACATTTCTTTTGAAATAAGCCATGCCCCATGGATAAGCCATACCCTCCAGTCCCCTGATGTTGTATGGTGGATGTTTAATGTTGGTAGTTTTATTTATAATGGTAGTTATTGTAGGTATGATTGCGCTTGTAATTATTATTATTATTATTATTATTAGTGTAAGTATACTTGATTGATATCATTTGTTTTGTTTGAACAAAGGGAATGTATTCATTTTTCAGGTGATTTTTCTGAGTGATTTAAATAAATTAATAAATCCCAAACTGAAGATCTTTTATTTTAAGTACCCAATTAAGCTATGGTTACATTTGGGTTACATAGAGCTAAGCATTGGGTTTCCATTAAATTCTTTGAAGACAGGGTGTAAAGTGTAAAGATTTTTATAAATACATACTTTATAAAGTATTTACATAATTTGTGATAAAGCCCTAAAAGAGTGGAGAAGAATCCAAAAGAGACCGCCTCAGTCAATGCTCCTCTCTTAAGCTTGAATGCTAATGTTGGCCTATATCTACTGGATGTGTAAACAGGCAACTGTTTGTGCCAACATGTTCACTGTATCAACTTAATAGAACAAAATCCAGATGTTGTTTTCAGTTTCTTTTGCTGCCCACAAGTGGCCAAACAAATCTATTAATATTTCTTTATAGTCAAATAAAAGCTGGTAACATTGTGGTTGAGTAATGTTGACTCCCATACTGTAGGTCCTATGAAGTTGTCAGTGTGACCCTCCATTTTGTCCTGGAATACATTGACAGCTCTGGCTTTAAATGCCAAAATACTGTTTGTGGATTTAATATCCAACACAATCATCCCCAAGCATCTGCAAACCAACCTCATCCATCTCATCTCTGTTTACGTAATGAAAAGCACCACTATACAGTCTAAAAATACTCTGATACAAGTAAAAGTCCTGCATTCAAAAAGTAAAAGTGCAAAAGTAAGAATCCATTCATTCATTCATTCCTTCATGTGTACATCACTTTAATGTTGCAGTTAGCAATGGTGGATATCATTTTAATTCTTTAATATACTGCTGAGTATCTAATTTATTAGCGGATTTATATTTTGTGTTAGTACCTTAAATCTGCAAAGTAACTGAAGTTATCAGTTAAGTGTAGTGGAGTATTTGCCTCTGAAATGCAGTGGAGTAGAAGTATAAAACCGCATTAAAATGGAATTGTGCAAGTAAAGTACAAGTACTTAGGTACAGCATTTGAGTAAATGTGTGTACTAAGTTACTTTCAGGTTGCGGGATGTCAGCTGCTCTCCATCAGGTCTTGATGCCAGAGGACTGCAGACAACCAATCATCTGCCTGACACACTGCCCTCTGCAGGAATCACTTTCACAGCTCCCACTTTCCTCTCAGACACTATCACACTCCTTGATGGGTCTTGTATGCTTGTAATCAATTTGTTATGTGTCTGCAGTGCAAACAATCTAGCTTGAAAATGTTGTGGAAAAAATGTGCTAAATTCTGGTTTCTTAAATTGACTTGCATTCTACTGTCAAAGACTGAAGTGAGTTAATGGAGAAGTCATTTTAGAATTCAGAAAGAATAATTGATAAAACAGAGTGGAATCCAACAAGAAATCAAGTACTTACTGAGGCATCTAATGATTAGAATCAAATTTAGATAAAAGTCAAAGTGATTTATAGAAGAATGGAAATATAATAACTCTGAAAGATGCATAACCATGTTACTTGTATGGGATCAGTTTGAGCCTCGTTCAGTTTTTAAAGTTGATCAACAGCACCATCGTGTGGTGTACCAGGATGTAGCATATTGGTCCCTTTCCCAAAAGCTTCATCTAAACAGTATTGAAACCCATGAGACAGAATGATACTTCTAACAGAGTTCATCCTGATATATGATTATATTTGAATATCCTGTCTTTTCAATTCGGGTGTAATGTTAAAATGAAAGAAAAACACTTTTCTGCTCTCATAAAACGTGAGACAGCTGTTGCCACTAAATTGGCCATGGTAGTTTTATATTTATGTTTTATGTTGATGTTTTAAGGTACCAAATATTGATTTTTTTTTCTTTCAAGCAATGACTTCTACTACTACTTTTTCTAACTTGGTATTTCACTTTTCTTTAGTCTACACCATGTGATAGCACTGTTTTTCTTAAAGGAACAACCTATACCTTTATTAGTCTGATTAACTGTGTAGCAAGACTAAACATGCTAAATGTAACTTATGTATTTCCAATATTAATGACATTATAGACAGCATAAGGTAAGCATCACAAGGTAAGAAAGACAGACACATACACAGAAAGACTAGATGATGTGGGGGAAAAAAACAAATAGTAAAAAGCGCAGGTTTGGAACAATTTCTTTTATTAATTTCTATTCAAACAAATGACAAATTGTGTTCACACCTGGACAAGACAACCACAATCCAGACTTACAGTGCAGCAATATTAACTGTTCCAAAATGCAGCAGTAAACATTTTTATAAAATAGTAAACTACTGAATAGTATTTCATGTTAATAATACAACATAATGAGAAGATGGAGAAGAAAAGGAATAGGAAAGACAGTTGAAACTTTTACTATGCCTTCATCGAATAAGACCTGAGTCGTGTAGCCTAGTCAGACACTTGTAAAATACAAGACCCACAAAAGCTTAGGTGTGTTTAATATGCAGCGTATTCACAACATATCTGAAATATACATTCTGCACATCCTTAGAGGAAAAGACAGGTCCTCCTAAAGCACACCGTAAAACTGAAACATGCCATTCCTTGTTACTTTAAACTAGTAACTAGTAAGTTTAGGTGTAAAGAATTTGATCATTGTGTTGTGGCTTTACAGGGTGGCCTCTACTGTTGGAAGTGTTGACAGAGGTACATATCCCCGTGTGTCAGTTTGGTTTGTCTTGCTGTACATGTTGTTGAGTGGAATAACCACATTCCCAGCTTGTCCCGAGCCCTCCTCAGAATTAATGCCATAGGGTATCTTGGACATTATAGCCAGGCTCAACTTGAAGAGCACATTGTGGAGAGCCACACGGTATTCTTTCCTCACTAGGCAATAGATGACGGGGTTGAAGCAGCTGCTGGTGAAAGCCAAGCAGTTGGCCAGAGGGAAAAAGTATGTTTGAGCCAAGAAGAATGAGGTGCTAATATCAACAATGTCAAGTTGAATCAGAACACTCCAAAGTGTGAGGATGTTATACGGAAACCAGCATATGCAGAATGAGAGCACCACCACAGCCACAGACTTTGAAATATCAGCCTTTCGCCGAGAAATCCCACCCTTCAGTTTGTGCCGACAGAGGAAGCGCAGCAGAAGCAGGTAGGAGAGGGTGATGGTGGCGTAGGGCAGCAGAAATCCCACCACCACTCGAAGGAGCTGGTTTATTCCAAGCCAGGCTGTACCATCTGGGAAACGGAGCAGGCATGCTGTGTCGTTGCCCACATGTTTCAGGTCAGCAAACACAGCTCGGGGTGTTGCTGCTACGAGCGCTCCAGCCCAGATAAAAGCAGTGGCCACCGGAAAAGTGCATGATCTACTGCACGGGGAGGCACTGGGTTTCAGAGCAGTGGCCACATAGCAGTACCGGGTCAAACTCATAGCTGTCAGGAAAAAGCAGCTAGCAAACACATTGAGGCCAGTGAGTAAGGACACAGCCTTGCACGTGGCCAAGCCAAAAGGCCAGCTGTAATCCAGCGCAATGTCTACGGCCCAAAACGGCAAGGCAAGGGAGAACAGCAAGTGAGCCAAAGCTAGGTTGAACACAAAGAAATTGATGGTGCCTGTGGTGAGGGTGCGAGTGGAATACAACAGGAACATCACTAACAAGTTCCCTAACACTCCTGCTGTGGCCACGACAAAGTAAACTACAGAGATAACTATTCTTAGCCAGGGGCATCCATCATCTAGAATCTCCAGCCCACTGTCGATGCTGGAGTTATTACAGGATGGGTCTACACTGCATCCATTGAGGATCTTTCTTAAGAGCTCCAGTCTCTTATCACTGTCTGACATGTTGCTACCCAGAAGGCAATCCTGTTGAGGGTCAAGGTTGTCCAGCTATTACTGTGCCACTATGAACTAAAAATGTAAGTTCTGGTTGTCTGTTCAGTAGCTGACAGTCATATATCCCTACAAGGAAAGAGGAAATGGTTATTATAATTATTATGTACATAATAGGCGCTGCAGTTTATGAGTAAATAAGTGCATTAGCCTTGTCAGATAAACAGATTACACTAAAGTGTTACCCACAGAGTTAGATAATCCAATTTAGATATCTAAGAAACAAACTTCTCTGGGAGGAAATGTGAATACAAAGCAATTAAACCAATTTCACCCTTTTAAGTGGAAAAGCCTGTCAAAGGTCCCCCAGAGTCATTTATATCATATGATCTACATCTGTACAAATTCATTACCAGCTACAATCAAATGTGTTAACAATATAAATGTTACATTAGGCTATAAATAAATATATATATATATATATATATATATACATACATACATACATACACATATACACACACACACACACACACACACACACACACACACACACACAATATACCAGATAACAGTGTTAGTAAAACATTGCATTAAACTTACTGAAACTTTTGAGTTTTAGATACAATATGATAACAAAAATGCTCTTTGCAGTTTACTTGATTAGCATCTGAAGAAAAGAAAATTTCTGACCTTAAGGATAATTACCCGAGTAATTCAGGAGATTGTCTGCATTGTAAGATACTAGTGTCTTATTCACAAGCTGCTACATTTTTGCAAGAAATTTTCAGATCAACTATCCCCCCCCATTTCTCCTCAGATCTTGGGAGACATGAGGTAGTCTCGTCCAAAAATGACCCATCAGCTGTATCATCCCAAAACCTGCAGTTGCTGTATTTGTGAGAAAAATGGAAGCAAATAGACTAGTAAAAGGTTACAGGATAGAAATTGGGTTTAAAATGAGTTGCATCACTGATAAAAGCATTGCTTGAATCATTCTCACATACTGTACGCAACTTTATGCAAGTACTTAATAAAAAAATGTATAAATCACTTGTAGATGACTATCTGAGGCTGTTAACTCGAAACAGAGCTATGAAATTTTCTAACAAAATGTGCCAGATAGTGTGGATCTTTTCTCCTTCAGAGCTCTAATAAGTTTCTATTTATTTCTGACCCTGTGATGGATAAACAGTGTAATAAACAACCAAATCTAAACTTGATTCAATTACAACTCTTTGCCAAATTTCCATAAATATATTCAGAGCTTTATGTGGAAAGAAATCTCACCTGAATCTCATAGGAGGTGGTAAATGTTCAGCTTCAAGCGGTTAGTATTCTTGTAGCCACCAGCTCTGCTGCACAAAATGGAATTATCTTGAAGGAAGACGACAACAACAACAACAACAACAACGTGGATGTCACACACCCTGAATACATGCTCCACCCCATCATATTTTTTCGTTCTGCATATTCAGAATGGAAATCACCTTAAAACACAGAAAATAAAAATGATTATGATGAAAAAAATAACTAACTAACCCAAACAAAGGGGAAAATTCTCTAAAGAGAAACTGGGCCATTGTCCAGTCAACAAGTCTTTTAATTTGATTCGTTTTTAGTGAAAGTAACTTTAAGTCCAAACCTGAACCCAAACCCAAACTTAAATCTTTCCTCCTTCACATAATCCAAGATTAACACAGTTTGAATGGTAACATAATCGGACAAAATATTATTCACCTTCTTTTATTCCCCCTAACTGCCTCTAGCAGTCATAACTCTTGAATGCATCATGCAATTTAAACAACATTCAAACAGGTTTGCTTGAAGCAGGATATACAGTAGATATTCTCCAAGAAAGCACGATTCCAATAGCTAATCAACACAATTGTCCATCACTATATATTTTCACTGCCTAATTTGATGTAGATCTGGATCCAGACACAGATTGACAAATTCTTAAAAAAGCTAGTTGTTGAGCGCATTTTAGTATTGAGAAGTGCTGCATGTAAATTATTAAGTAAGAAATGGGCCTATTGGGTGCTTGTCTAGTTTATTTTTATTTTTGCTGTCATTTTATATATATAAAAACATTTTATATATAAATAAACATTTTTCCTTATTCAACCACTTTCTCAAATCAAATCCAGTTCAGGGTCTGTTGGGAAAGGTTAAATAATTTACACTTGTTGCTTGCTATTCTTTGCCTTTGCATTACTTAAAAGCTGCAAGTAACAGTGTGCTTAACGTACTGATGGTGGTGTTGAAGGAACTTGCACTTTACAGGTGAAAAAAATGACAAGGCATTGTCAAAAATGTAGCAAAGCCAATTAGTTTTTTCCCCCTATTTATATCTGGGGCTTCAAGATTAGATTGAGCAGTAGAGATGACTCTTCATTATAAATTGTTGATAGTGGAAAGAACATCAGCAGTGAATGACTAAATGAGATTATCTTGGAATAGGCGGAAGAATGAGGAAGCTGATTAATGCTGGTCTGTCTCAACTGAGCCATCTTCATAAACTAGCTGAAGAAAACATGCAGTGTTCCCTGAGTGTTCCTGGCCAGCAACATGCTACAGAGACAACATGTACATTTATTAAACCTGTATGTTTTCCTCTGTGGCACAGCTTTACTTTACTCATGTTATGTAATGACAGCCACCTGCGCCACGTTTGCAGCTTTTCATTTGCAATATTTTATTTGTAAACAGATGTTTTGACTGATAAGGATAGCTCTACAAATGAACTTTATAATTACAGAGCTAATTAGCTGAGATCTGTTAAATTTACTCTTTTCGTATCAACCATTTTTTAACTGTAGCAGAATGACTTTGCTTTTAATTCACTTTATAATTGTTTAGAGTGTACCCTACTGTACCTGCATGCACAAACAAGAACATGATATGTGAATCTGCACATACTATTTCAAGGGCAACAGACGAATCATCTGAGAGTTAGATGAGAAGATTGATACAACTCTCATATCTGTCCAGTAAATATAACTCTACAGTAAGTAGCTGGTATTTCTTTTAGATTTACAGGTGCTGGTAGGCAGATTTTGTTACATATGGACAGAGCTTCACAAACAGTGATGCTAAGATCAGCATCACAATGACAATGCTACTATGCTGATGCTAAGGAGGTATAATGTGTCCCATGTTTGCCATCTTAGTGTTTAGCAAACATTTGCTAATTAGCCCCAAAAACAAACTACATCTGAGAAAGATATTAGTTGCAGGTAACTGATCATAAACTAAAAATACTAGGCAAATTTTGGACAAATCCTGAGGGGGTCATGAATGTGTGTACCATACGATAGTTATCAAGACATGTAAACTAAAACCAAAAATGTCAACATGTCGGCGGGACTAGAGGAAAAGTCAGGGGATCAGTAGGATTTATCCTGTGGGCACCATGAACATCTGTATAACATTGTATCCATCAGATAGTTGTTGAGGTATTTCAGTCAGGACCAACGTGGTGGACCAACTGACAAACATTGCCTTCGAGCTATATGATGGTTAAAACCCCATCCTCGCCTCACCTTTCTGATAAAGCGTTCCGGTAAGTTAATTTGAAATGTATTGTATTGTGTTGAACAAGTTTGGGAATTACTGCATATTCCTACTTCACAGATAGTCTCCAACACTAATTTCTTTCCTATAAAGCCTACATTTGTATTCCTACTTCCGCATGAGAATGAAAATGGATTGCATTCTTTATTCAGCAATAGAATAAAGATTTAAACTGATTATACTGTAATATAGCAATAACCTTTTTGAACAGTTAATTTGGGAAACATGAGCACCAATGAGATGTCTGTGTATTTCTAATCTTTTTCTAAGCACTGAACCTCAGCCTCATTTTACAACTTTTTCCATTGTCCCTGCAATAAGAAAACTATGCTCTCCCATGAGAAACTGTTTTACTTTTGCTTCAAATCTTGCATGAAACTGAGTCAGTGTGGGGTGTTCTTTACTATGCCTTGTAGATGCTATAATTCCTAATAAATTAATAATTCACCCGTACCTTACATTCACACTGGCCACACCACCACCGCATGCATTTCTGAGCATTCCCCAAGTTGTGCCTTAGGCAACGGGGAGGTCTGTGAGGAGAGTGAATGAACAGTATAGATGTGGTTTTGTTGCCACCCTTTGTGAAAAGAGAATACAACACGCTGTGCCAAGAAGAGGCCTGGAAACCGCTCCCTCCAGCACATTCCCATTGCTTTCTCTTAAAGTGAGCCCTCTAGTGACAAACGTCTGACCTAACAACAAGCAGCATGAGCCCATTTGCTGGGTGATGAAGGGAGAAGATGTTCAGGGAAGGAATATATCACACATAAAAAGAGAACAAACACCCAGCCTTGTCAAATTAACACTTGTAAAACTGCATGTAAAAACAGCAACAACATCTATGAGCAGCCACCTGCTGTGCAACAGATTGGCAATAGATTTTGTTTGCCACTAAATTATTACCTTTGTTGCTGTTGCTACCGTTGTTATAAATCTTCTTGTAGGACCTTGTGAAATGAAAACAGATAATCCTAAATCGCGATGACATGTCCTTAACTGAACTGAACAAAAATACTACAAACAACTAAAAACTGAATTTGTGCCATTGTAATGATGTAGCCCAATAAAATGACTGAAGGTGGAAAGTGTTGATTCCTGACTGTGTTTCCTCAAACAGTGTTTACGTGTTGAGCCAGGAAAAAAAGAGGGAATTTTATACTAACAAAGCTGTAACTTTATTAATTTTACTCAAATGGCTGACGTATCATATTAGCTTTAGATAATGTCTTGGGGGGCACACTCATATGGTCACACTCCACTTTTTTTTAATTTTACCATAAATTTAATTTCACTGTTTTTTAATGATTCAAAACCCTAACTACTGTATTATCTAAGGAACAATTTAATTTCATGAAGTTTTTACCCATCTGTTCTGGTGACATTGTGGCGCTCCTGTTGTCTGTCTGGCACCCCTTGAAGGGGCCCCCTGATCTTTGTTTAGCTTTTTAATTTAGTCTATTAAATTAATGTTTAAAACACTAAGTGAAATTATTATAATAATATATTTGAAGCAGATCTGTGCTGTGTTTTTTCCACAGATACTGTGTTACCATCTACAAGGACTAAACCACTGCAAAATGGACAAAAAAAAAATCTGGTGCGTTAAAGCAGATAAGCTTTAATGTGAATCTTATTGTGGGTTCTTCTAATTTGGACGGCTTGCCGGTATGAAACAGAGAAGGATGGATATCTAAAAGTTAACATTAAATTGCATTTAGTTTGTTGTTTTAAGTTCTTGGAGTTCTTTTTGGAGTTGAACCAGCAGAAACATACAGAGTAAGTAAACAAGTGTAGTGATTGTGGTGGTAGCTAGTGTAGAGTATCTGTGGCTGTAAACGGTTAATCTTAGTGTAAGTGATATACTGAAAACATAACTGGAAAGTAAGGATTTTTTGTTGTTGCGAGTGTAATCTAGTTTATTGATCATGTCAGATCCATGTCATGTGTTCTCCTTGGAGAGTCTGGAGGCGCTGCCTGACGGCCTCTATAATATAATATTATACAGATATTATATGAGAAAAACACCATAAACTCACTGTGGAGTAGCTACAAAGAAATATACATTATTAAATGACATCTCATATTTATTATATTTATACTACGTGTGCCACAACAACTTACAACAGAGCAAAATCACGAGTTACTATATGAATTTTTAAGTGACATTAGAAATTACATGCTAAAATGTTTAAGTAGTCAGTATTTAAGTTACTAAACTGTACTACATATGTTTAAGTCTAGACAGAGATGTGATAGGATTATAGTAATATTATACAGAGCTTAAAATGATAAATTGACATTTTTTATGATTTAGTAGGTATACTTCTGCAGTTTCTATACTGTGTTTATAATGAACAATATTGCTGATTATATTATTCAGTCACTGGGTAGGAGGGCCCACAAACAAAGTCCCGCCCCCTCGTGCCCCTGACTGATACTGCATTAAATTCCCTGAAGGTGTAGCCTAACTGTTAACTGAGTCTCTTTAAAACACAACTGTCAAAGTCGAGTGTAAAACGTGTTTTTCCTTTACTAATAGTTTAAGCGTTAAATTTGTATTTAACTAATTATATACCGCCATGAGTAGTCACTTGACACTGAAGCAATTTCT
Source organism: Micropterus salmoides (assembly GCF_014851395.1). Lineage (NCBI taxonomy): Eukaryota > Metazoa > Chordata > Actinopteri > Centrarchiformes > Centrarchidae > Micropterus > Micropterus salmoides. Next base: position 17,015,330 of record NW_024040817.1, on the reverse strand, counting down.
GTAATGTGGTCAAAATTTGTAAACTTATTATTTTACTCACATATAAGGTTTCAATTTTAATTTATATTAGCTTGTGTGCGATCAGTGAAGACCATCGACCTGATGCTATTGTTTGAGTAGCCTACATTCACCTTTGTATTTACACTGCCACATAATCCCGAGTCAACTGACATTAATCTGAGAAAACCATTTCGCGCGCGCGCGCGCGCTCGCGCTCGCCCACCGGCCACTTTGCAGTGAATGGGGCAGAGCCGCGCGCACGCAGAGATCACTCGCCCTTGTTATTAACGTTAATAACGTTATCTCTCGCGTCACTCATGTCCCCAACAACGACTGCTGCCGCTGCGGTGGTGGAGGACGGGACTGCGGTTCAGGTGCACCGCTGTGATTGAAAGACAGCGAAGTTTTAACCCTACCGTGAAGAAAGCGATGACCCCACGGCTGAATTACAGCGTGTTGTCTCAAGTGTTAATCTGTTAAACCCAGCTCACCTAGCTTTTTTTTTAATTTTTTTTTTATCGGTGATGGGATTCCTCCAGGAGCGACCTGCCGCCTAATGTTAACCCCTCTAAGGTAAGGAAGCTAAAAACACGGTTAACTAACAAAAGATAGTGTGTCGAAGAGGAGTGGGGTGCTGCAGCCTGTACAAGTGCGCTGTTTTGGGAGTTTGTGCGGGGGAAAGTTAACTACAACATCAGTTATATGGATGGCAGTTATAGTAAAACACTCAGTCAAGTCGTTTGTCCTCTGAATCTCGTGTTGGGGCAGGCTGCTGCTGCTACCAGCGACTGATACTCCTGATACGAGCTTCCCACACCATCATCGTCATTATTAGGCTATAATTATTATTATCTTTACTGTGGTTTGGCACAGCTCTGTGCAGGCTATCAGTGAACATTGTAAACGCACGCAAACTTGTGGCGAGTGCAAAACGGGACAGACAACAAGGCTGCCATTGTACCGGATCAGCGGCGGATTAACGGAATTCCTTTTCTCTGCACTGTCTGAATGGCCTCCAGTCTCTCCCTCTCTGCCCGACTCCTGCTGTGGGCATAACATCTTGTTTTCTAGCTGCTTCAACCTCTGGCACTTGTTTGAAACAGTAAACTAAAAACACCAGCAGCCACCAAACAGGAGATGTCTACCTGAGCTGAAACATGTGGATGGGACTGTGCTGGCCAGTTATTGTTATCAGGGCCTGTATGGGGCTGAAAGAAGGTGATTAGTAGTAAACAGTAAGTAGGGCTGCAGTGACAGTTATTTTCATTATTGATTAATTGTTTAGTCTATAAAAAGTCAGAAAATAGTGGTCACAATTTTCCACAGCCCAAGGTGACATTTATAAATTGCTTGTTTTGTCCAGTAAAAAAACAAAATACATTTAATTTACAATTACATAACATTGAGAAAAGCAGCAAATCCTCACATGTGATAAGCCACAGCTGAAGAATGTTTGGTATTTTTGCTCAGTAAGTGACTGAACCAATCATCAAAATTGTTGCCGATTAAGTTTCTGTCATTCGATTAATTGCTTCATCTCTAGCAAAACAGCACTCAAGGTGATGCCACTGGCCTTTACAACCAAAGGCTGTATAGAGTTAATGAGCATGAGAGGACAAATATGTGTCAAATAGGTCTTCAGGGTGTTGTTTGTCTGCTTTGCTGATAAAAAAGCTGTTGTCTCATGACTCATCATCAGGGTTCACATTTAAGGATAAAGATGTGGGCTGGGAAACAGTCTAATTACATCCTACACACAATCAGACAGGATAGAGGATGTAGCTCTTATGTTGTGGTCCTCAAAGGCAATAAACAATCCCAGATTTTTACATTTCTTAGTCCTCCACTCCTCCCACCCTTCTTCCATACACTTGCACATCGTGCACCATCCCCAGCTCTCCCCCCTCCCCCCTTGTATGTGGCCAACCAACATGTGGGGAGGTAATCCCAGCTATTAGGGTAATCTCCTCAGTATGACGATCAATAGGGGAGGGTGTGCGGCGACTACCAGACAAGAGTAGTGGGGGGACAAAATTTGTGCTAAAGAAAAATGATTTAATCATCCAGATTAGGTCAGGAGACTGGGGTCTGGACAAGGGCTTGTTGCTGGAAGGGGGGAGGGGTGCAGACAGGAAGATGTGAGGGGTAAGGACATCTCCACTTAGGGCAGCTCCCTTGTGTGACAATGGGCTGAAACATTTTGTTTTCCTTAATCTGGCGTAGATGAAAACGGATAAATCGGACAGTGCCAAACACATCATGGACCCACTACAAGAGTAAAGAAAGGAAGAAATTGGTGCAAACGCATTCTACAAGAAGCCAGGCTGCTGTACTGCAAAAACATTTCTTGTGCGAGGTAAGGTTGAGGCTGTGGAAACATAAAAACACGTTGTTGAAGTCAAAAACAGACATAGGAAATTGTGGAGATGACTGACCCCAGCAGATTACATTTTCTCCTGGGAGGTACTTCGAGGAGAGGAAATTGTGAAGGGAGAAACCCCAGGAGAAATAGGTGGACAAAGTCATTATATTGTTCCTGTGGATGCATTGTGAGGTAGTTAAAACACAGCATGGGCCTGTGGCTCACATCCGAAATATCTTGTACACCAACTTGTTTTTTCCAAACACGTATGTGTTTGCTCACTATTTGAGTCACAGCTATAGCAGGAAGTTACAGCAATTATATCAACAATATTTCTATCTAAAACTACAGTATGTGTTGCTGCAAATACCTAAAAAAAACTTTTTTAATAGTAATTATCAAGTATTTGACTGTTGAATACCTTGGTATTACACATATCTTGAGGTAAAACTTCTCTTGAGGTTATTGCTGCGATCAAAATGAAAGCACCTGAACAGGTTCAATACTTAATATATCATGTTTCAAGCAGTTAAAATGGTAAATCGCACTTTGCTACCTTAACAGACAAAGCTCTTTAAATAAGAATTACACTTTAATGGAAGTGTAAATATCAGGATCTGCTTCTAAAATAGTGCGTATGCGTACATGCGTACATTCTTGCTGATTGTGCATCTTCTCTTCTGATGTTAACCTAAGAGCAGAGCACACAGATGGACCAAATACTGGATTCAGGGCCATGTTAACATATGTTAGCTGTCTCTCCTATGTTGTCTTTGTCTGTATACAAGGTATGCTGTTCAAGCTACCTTAAAACCCCTTAGAGCCCAGAATATTAAACAACTTAACGGGGCTACATTTAAACAGATACAAACAGCCCTCATACATAACAGCACTCCCCAAGATATATCCTTTGAAAAGGTTAAAAAAGGATTTACCTAGTTGCGGGATCATGTGCCATGGAAAGATAAATTATTTAATTAGAGCTGAAACAGTAGCTCTGTCGACAAAACCTGGTTGAATATTTGCGTTTTGTCATTGCTAACTGAATAACCTTGGCTTTTGGACTATTGGTCGGCAAGACAAGACATTTAAGTATATCTTGTTTTGCTAAAATTATCATGAGCATTTTTCAGTAATTTCTGGCATATTATAGACCAAACTACAGTATTAAACAGGATATTGGTGGATTATTCAGTAATTAAAATATCCATCAGTTGCGGCTATAGATTTTAGTTATGCGAGGTATTATGGATACCAGGGCATTTAGTAATCCCGACGGTATGACTTTCAATACATATGAAGATGCTGTATTGAGGTGATGTGTTGTAGTGTACTCCCTAAACGTAGGCGGGCAAGTTGGTGTGAAAACTGCCCGACATCATCTGCAATGGGACAACGCGATAACTTGAGATTTGGCTGCAGCCTTTATTCACTGACACCCTGTAACCTACACTGCACATTTACTGCTAAACTTCCCTGCTCACCTTTTCCTCCTCTCCGCTGCATTCAACCAGCTGCTTGCTCAGCAACAAAGAAGGAGCGTCTCGTCAGTGACTGCGAGTGGTGGGAATAACATAACAGGACTTGTAAAAAATAAACAAATGCCTCTGCCCCTGTGTTTGGGAGTGTTTTGGGTTTAGTCCCGATGATAGAGGTGAGCCAGCCAACACGGATGAAGCTGTGTGCACATCATCACCGTTCAGCCCACTGATGTGTTAGTACCCGCCGCAGCAACAAGTGTCATCGGGTCCTCCAGCAAGAATCTAGGGAAGAAGGGCGCTTTTTCGAGTCACTCTATTTGCCATAAGTATTTAGACCCAGCAAGCCATGTCTAAGTAGGCTAACTACTTATTATACACAGCATTTAGGCTAGACAATGTCATACATGCGACATCACAAGCAGCTCAGCTTTTAAGTTATTTTTCTTGTTCATATACCATAAATACCTCGGTGAAATGTCAGGAAGGTACAAAGGTATGAAAAAATAGATACAGCACAAGCTTAATTTTGGTTATGTCAATACATTCTGTCAAAGTATAACTAGCCAGGTGCATATCTCAAATATGTTTTGAAAATGGGAAAACATTTACTGTTGGAAGTACTTACGTGTCCCTGGCACGGTTTAATTAAATCCTACTTGTTTTTATTAAGAATATTGTAGTCTAATGAAAGCAAGGAACTGCTTTAATGCAGTGCATCATTCCTCTCTGGTTATTAAGAAACTTTTCTTTGTCAACGTTTCGTCCCCCAAAATAAAATACCAGTGGAAGTATGTTTAACGGCGTCTTTGATGACTCAGACAGATAGGTTACTGGGGGGGGGGGGGGGGGGGGGGGGGCACTCGCCCTTTAAGTCTCCAGTTGAGGAACTGGAGTACAAACACCGGCAAAATGTCCAGATGGAAGATGGGCGGGATGAGTAAGGCGTTCACAGATCCCTTCTGCTTGACCCCGTTGAGACAGAAGGAGACGAGATTGGATGGGTCTGAGGGAGTCAGGTTACTATCAGCCCATTCTACTCCAAAGAAGCGGTGGTGTAAAAGATGCAATACCCCTATGGGAAACCTAATCCAGACCCTGCTGCCAGCTGTCATTCTTTTACCCCAGGGTAAAATCGCTAAGCAGGTATCGCCTTACCCTTCAATCCTAACCTTAATCATAGCAGGAAATAGGAAATTACACTCGTCGTTCTGTACTGCACATCAACATTGTCTTTGTAATATGAGAATTATGATCTGATGGCGGTGATAAAGATCTATATCTCACAAAAGAGCAATCCCATTCTTAGACGCACCGGTTGCAGTCATGGGGTTTTGCTGTAGATATACTGAAATTATCAGTTTTTATTTTAAAAGTATTTGGAATTTAGCTAAAATCAATGCCAGATTCTTATCCGAATCACAGAGGAGAAATGTAAACACTCAAATCATTGCACATTATTCCACAGAGGGATAATATACTAGGATATATTATTTTTGACCCTGTACTTAATGAGAGTATTTCAGGATAACATTTGCATTCAATTGTTTGAGACCACAGCCAGCCAAAGCCCACTACTTGGATGAAGTAACCTTCACAATAGATCAAGATGGATTAGATTAAAAGGGAGCAGCGCTGAATTAAGCAATTTCCATTCTGTTTTGTTTGACCTACAACCATGCAATGTTCAAGGTTCGATTATTGCAATGTATGGCTGAAACAATTACTAGATTAATTGATAAGTCTATCGAAGATTAAGATCAATTGGCAACAATTTTTATAATTACATTTCAGCAAAAATGCACTAATTCCAGCATCTTAAAATACTTTAATGTGAATATTTTCTGTGATGGTAAGCTGATTTTCATTAAATGTAGAAACTGTTGACCTGTCTCATTTAAAGCCAAAATCAAGAACTTTGACTACAATTGAAGGTGTCATCAGGGTTTTGATCCTGAAATTGCCACAGTGAGAATAAATCAAGTACGATTATCAGTCTCATTGTCCAGGTCAAACCATACAGGCAAGATCGTACCTTGCTCTAATCTAATCTCACTCTAAAGGTGTGAAGTCATCTTTTTCTCCTTGTTTATATTTGAAGTTTTCAGTAGCTTCGAGCTTTGGAGGAGGACACTATACCATATCCAGTGTATTTAAATCTCTGTTAATCAGGTTTTGCATTGCACATCAGCGTGATCTATATTTAGGCGAGACTGACATTTAAAAAAAATTCACAGCTGACAGAAGTGGCAGGTAGAAGAAAAGATGACAGAACTGATAAAGTGAAAGACAGAAAGCAGAGTGATAGAGACACATAAAGGGAGACAGTCAGAGCGAGTCTGAGCTGACCTTGCCATGATAATCTAATCCCTGTCGAGAGTGCTTTTTTTAGAGAGCAAGTTAATGCCAGCAGATTATGCTCCAGTGTCTCCCACACTAGCCAATCCACACAGAAAAGAGAGTGGGTCCGTAGTGGATCCTCAGATAAATTAACATCAATAATAGAAAGCAAAAATGCAAGAGTCCTTTGAGAATGTCTCTAGAAATCACATCTCTTCACCTTTACCTTTCTGCTTTCAGTGTCATTGTTCACTTTTTGTCATCTGCACTTGGGCCTGCATGAGACGTGTATTCTTGTAGTAATTGTTCACATTTTTAACAACAACCTCTGCCAGGAATCTCACTTCTCTTCGTCAATTTCTCTTCCCTATGTGTTTGTTTTATCGCACTAAAGGGCATCCATGATATAAGGCCACTCATCGAGCAGCTCATCTCATGCTATGAAGAGTAATCCCTGTATATGTTGTGTAACCAAGGGGAGAGTTGCACAAGGAGGGGGATGGGCACGAATGTGCGCAAGTTTGTCTGTGCTTGTGACTGTTGAGCTCATAGCTGTCTAATCTCTTTCGTACATTAGGCTGTTCGCCCACAGCACTGTGCTGCTTCACTGTGTTTAATGCATTTAAGTCACTCTAGGAACAGTGTTGGTCTTGTTAAACATCGGTGACAGGTTTTGCTGAGGTATATTAGCATGTGTCAATCAGACTGTTAACATGTACACCACAGGGATATAGTGCAAGATTGTTGGTTTGCGATGAGAATGACTCACTTTTGTCACTTTCTATATCTCATTATCTGTTTTTTTTATCTCTTTGCTCCAACACGGTTGTTCTGTGGTCACACGGATGTTGTAAGGGCGCTGTAGCCTTGAACGTGTGGCGATTACTTGAATGATTTTTATTTTTGTGCATGGTAAATGGAAGCATTATTATGCTCACTGTAAGATGCATCACACCCTGATTGTTGAGCGTGCTTACTTGTTGTGCTGGAGAGTCAAAAAACGTCATCTCATGCAAGCACCTGGGAGCGCATGTTGACTCTCATCTACATCTGGAAGGAGTCATCTTCAACTGCATCAGCAGTGAATCAGCAGAGAATACATTTTCTGCATGCGTGCTCCATAACACGAGCAATAAGAGAGACATTTATCTTTACATTCTGTACAGGTGTTTATTTCATTAGGAGAATGACTTCAAGTCAGCTAAACAATGCTATGTAAGACATTGGATATAAAATAACAGCAACAGCAGATTATCTTTAAATGCAGTAAAATAGTCATCTGGTGCAACATGCATTTACACAGCGTATAAAAGGAGTTTTTAGAAGTCTGCTCCAAATTTTAATTGCATCATTATCATTTTAACAGACAGCTGTTTTCACACAACTGAATCTGTTGGTAAATACACTGACTGCATTGTAAGCTTCCACAAAGGGAATGCATACTGGGTACATGATTGGGAAAGTTGCTGTTTAATTATACATAAATCATTACATCTTTACCTACTGCAAATTATAATCAGCAACGAGTTTCTTTTCCTTCTGTATGCAGATAAAGGAACTTGACGTTGCCATTGTTATGATGGTATTTTGCTATAATTATCTAATAGCTGACACAATGTTCCTAACACAGTGATTTGATTTTGTGCATGATTGCATGTGCAGTGCCCACAGCAGACAGGTTTCTGAGATTGAGGAAAGCTAAAAAGGACTTGAAGATGAATAGAAGAACATCTTTGTATTTAGACTGCAGTTACTTACTTTGGTGTGTTAGTTTTGTTTTATGCCTCAGTCGTGTTCGCAGGTGGTGGAAACAGGACAGGATTATTGGACACAACACAGTAGATGAGAGCTGAGGCTTAGCAAATGACTATGGCTTTGAACACTAGCATAAGGACGGTCACATGCTATCTCCAGTCAGGGGTATGTTGGCACAGGCTTGTTGCTGGTTGTTGAGAATATTTGGATGACTTCAGCACGTACGCACACACACACACGCACACACACACACACACACACATTCATGCAGGCACATATATATTCACAGTCATGGGGTTCACACATAATTGCTTCTACTAGTCTACAGTTGCAGAATTTTGGAGGGATCAGCTGTTAAGTGGACATTTCTTACATTCAAAAGAAAATGCATTTGAGGTATTTTGGTTGCTAGAGTATGTTGCAAATTAAATTCAGGGGAAATGCTATTTCCAGATCCCGGCAGGAAATTACACCCACAGTTTCATTGCAGCAACCAGGCACACATGCAGTGCACACAAACACACACACACACACACACAACGCATCGACAGTGGATATTTTCATGCAAGTGCACACACACATCACAGCACACAGGCTCTCAGCATCAGTGCCCTGACCATAGGGAGTTTGTGCTGAGCTGGTTGGGACGTCAGGATGAATCAATGTGAGGACAGCTGACTGGACATGCCTATTCATCTGCCAAAGAAAAGAGAGAGAAAAGGGGAGCGAGGGATTCTAAAAGAAATGAGTTAAGCCCCGGAGCAACATGTTTGGCTATCTGCATTACTTTACAGATCCTCCAAAGGGCTTTCAGTATTTATGGGATGAAAGCAGAAGAGTTGGAAAAGATGGTGACGTGTACAGAGTGCATTTTTGCTAAAAAGAAAAGGAAAACTGGAGGGTTCAAATTATAAGATAAGATTTTTGTTTAACACAAATGCATTTTTTGAATGAGTGAGCAAAAGTAGGATATTGCAGATGCAAACATATAGCACAGACTAAGCACGTAGGCTGCTTTTGACAAAGGCATAAGCTCATACTGTAGAGGTGGCTAACTCTATACTGATGGCCCGTTTATTCCCATCTGTTGCCCTCAGCTCTCTGACTTTATCCCTATTGTGTTAACTCATTACATTCGCCTTAACCATAACCCCTTAATTGCCACCCTCCAATTTCTCTTGCACATCCTCCCCCTCTTGGAGACAGTGTGCCACATTGCCCATGCACTAATCTGATGGCGTCTGCCTACCAAACACCTGCCACGTCCGGGGGAGAAAAAAAACTCCTAAACTCCTCCCATATTCCAGATACAACACCCATTCCAGCGTGAGCGGATCAGCACACATGACCACAAGCAGGCAGGCATGCAGGCGGACAGATGCGACCGTGGATGCAGATACAGATAATTAGACAGACCGCCTCATCCCCTGAAAATCATAGCAGAGTCAATCTGTTTTTCTAGCCTTTTAAGAGTATGTGCACCTAGTTTTTCCTCACACCCAAAAGACTGACAAGACAAGAGTAGTCTTTTGTTCTGCCTCTTTGCCCAGACATGTATTTGAAGACAGTGACGAGTAGGCCCAGGCCTCTTTGCTTTAACAATACCTCCCTCGACCCCCCAATGAGGGGTGGAGGGCCAGACATGAGGCGATGTGACAGTTCTGGTGCGGCCAACACAATGGCAGGTTTTTCTTTTGACTGCCTGGCTGGCAATACGCCACAGAGTGCCTTCTTTCACTATTACCAGTCTAACAAATGGTCGTGTTTGCCTGAGGAACATGTTTAACCACATCAGACTGTGCCTGTGCATGCAGAGTACAGCACATGCCTGTTCTGTTCCCGGATGCTTTTGCTCTGGTTTTAATCAGATGTCTCAGAGCTAATAAAGCATCGTATATCAACGTTATCTTCGGGGCTGCTGAGATAATTTGCCTCACATTTATGAAGATTTAATTCTGTGATATTTCTCCCATGACTTAAACAGTGATGTTTAGTAAAGCAGCACTTACCCCAAAATCAAGGCTATGTGTGTGTGTGCCTCTATGTGAACTTCTAAAATGAAGTTTGTTGATAATGGATTATTGATCGTGAATCAAAGTGGACTGCCCCTCGGGGCTCATCCTGGTTGGCCAGGAATGAATACATCTCTTCATGCTTCACCTCACACACTCAATTTAGGAATAGGAAACCAAAGGACCGTCACACACGCATGCTGAGACACTGACCCGCACTCTAATACGCAAAGACAGCCATCGCTCATCCACTAAGGGACAAAGGTTATTCTAATATCTGTGTGATGCAAATTGCCTCAGTGCCTCTCTTAGTACATGGTTTGTAGGTTTTAAACATACGAGTGAAACTACCTTACATGTAGGCAGCTTCTGCTTTCTTATTGAACTCATAGCGAAACCAGTCTCTGCTTCTCTGGAAATTTTCTTTGTACCTACGCATAAGCAAAAGGAAACAAAGCTTTTAGGACAGAAAAAGTGTATCAGTCATCTGGCAGTCAGAGCAAAATAGCAAATAATAATAAATTTAAAAAACTAATATAGCCACTCTTTAATGATATAAATGTCTACAGTCTACATATTTTTATCTATACAAGCATTATCAGGGGTATCAAGGTTCACTGGAATCACTTTATTAAATATTGTTAATCCTAATGTCTGTGTAGTATTCAGGGTTAATAAGGCAACAAGCCAACAAACACATTAATTTTAAGCCCTACTGGTTAATTTCTCATGCTGTTCTAAAGCTGAGGCACGGACACATGTAGTGTGCTGAAAGGACCACATATATTTCATACTCTTTACATCTGTGGTTCTCAAAGTGGGGTCCGGAGACCACCAGGGGTCCTTGAGGGGGTTGCAGGGGGTCCCCCGCAAAAAGGGGAATTGCCATCTACCAATGTAAACCAATCAAACATACCAATCAATGTTCCACCCCTCCAGGACCTTGTGGCCTCCCACCCCGGACACAAACAGTTCCAGACACTCCCCTCGTAACCCCACCCCTTTACAGTATATACTGTAAATATTTTGCATATCACTGCACAAACATATTCTTACATATTCTTTATGATTCCTTTACATTTTTTATATCTTGTAAATTTTTTACTTTACATTTATATAAGTCACCAAAGAAAATTCCTTGTTAACCTGCTTGGCACTAAAGCTGATCATGATTCTAAAAGCAAAATTTAATATCAGATGGGGACACTGGGACAAAGACCTTATAAAATGGGGGTCCATGGTCTAATATGTGTCAGTTCAGGGGTCCACTGATTTACATGCATCACATTACTGTGAAAATACCCCAAAATAAAATTGTTAGTTTGTTTGTTTAAAATAATACTGTTGAATGTATGAACATTGCCTTTTTTCCTTCATTTGTTTTGTTTTATGTATTTTAATGTTTACTGCACCTGGAGATGAAAGCACTGTGATGCAGTGATGATAAGCTCAAGAAAAGGGGGACAATAACAATACCTCTCATCTCAGTTGAACTTCTTATAAATGAGAATGTGTTTTTAATAATGAACTTTCTTAGTATTCTTAAAAATTCTTGAACAGCTATTTTTTAGCCATATTATTTTCAGTGTGGTTAAATATATAGAATACTTTTATATATTGGTAATAATAGTTGACTCAACATTTCTGATGTAATTTGTGAATTTGGATCACAAGTGTAATTATACCAAGCCTAATTTTAATTTGTCTATTTTCAGGTCTTCTTGCCAAAACAGTATGAAACTAGATAAAGAACATCTCTTCAGAAAATCAGGATGGACACTAAAGCTGTGAAGATTTGCACGTTTTTGAATTCTGTTCTGAGAACTCACTGACATTTGTAAGATAAACTTTGCATAGTTAGAGGATTTATTACACAGCTGTGCTTTCTGACGTACCAGTGCTCCAGGAAAAGTGATGGAGACAGAAGAGAGGGAGGATGTATCAGAAAAACCCACAGCTAATGTGAAGGCAGAGAAAGAGGAGCATGTGACCTCTGGTCACACCTGTGGGGTGTGTGGCCGCAGCTTCCCTCTTCTCAGCTCTCTGTCCCAGCACATGAGGAGACACACACGGGAGAAGCCGTACAAGTGTCCGTACTGTGAGCACAGGACAGCTCAGAAGGGCAGTTTGAAGGCCCACATTCGAAGCCATAAACTGGGCCTATTCAGCCATAACCTCAGTGACAAGGAAGGGGATGGAGATCAAGAGCAGAAGGATAATGCCGGCACACTTGACCCTCCTGAAATCGTCAGCACGTTGGACAAAGCTCACAATGTCAACGGGAAGGTGAAGAAGAAGGCAGCCAAGAAAAAACTTAAGGACAAAAATGCAATTGAGGTCAGTGATGGGTCTGATGGTGGGTCCTGTACCTGCAGCATTTGCGGCCAGGTTTTCCCTCAGGTACTGCTTCTTAAGTCCCACATGAAAAGGCACCGCAGCTCTCAGGATCACGGTTGCCGGATTTGTGGTCGCCGTTTCCGCCAGGCATGGTTCCTCCAAAGTCATATGCGCATTCACAGGGTCAAAGCCCAGCTAAGAGGTGGCAAAAGCAATGAGCCGCCTGCCACCATCAACGGAGTTCCTCAGGACCCAGCGTCGCTGACAAATGAAGAGTGCCTCTACGAGCTCTGTGCTGGCTGTGGTAACTTCTTCTCAGACCGCAAGACATTGCGAATACATGAAAAACTACATAAACTGAACCACAGCCGCACTCAGACACAAAATCTACCACAACAAGATGTTGATGCCTCTGAGCTGCACATTGCTAAGGGGCATTTTTTGGAAAGCCTGAACCTCACCTGTGTTGGACCAAGGGAAACGTCTGAGGAAAAGAGCCTGGGCAGGCGAATTCCAGAGTTGGATCCAGTTTGCAGTTACCAAGCATGGCAGCTGGCCACAAGGGGACGACTTGTGGAGGTCACAGAGAAATGTCTAGGGTGGGAGGAGAGGCTAGCTGATGCTGAGGTGGCATATGACACGGAAAAGGGCGAGTACGTACCCCTGAAGCAGGAGAAGAAGAGGAAGCAAATCGACACCTCCAGCTCCAACATCAAGAAGATGAAGGTTGAAACAGGCCTTGATCACCCATCAAACAGCTTGGCTCAGGCTAAAGGTGGTGACAAGAAAATTTGCCACAAGGACCGTATTCTGTTGAATGGACTTGGTCATGCGTTTTACGAGGCTCTGCAGACTAAGAAAGTCAAAGATGCTCACTTCACACCTAAACAGACCAACAGCATCAGGAGCCAAGAGCAGGATGGTAAGCCACACACATCACACTGCAACACCTGTGATACAGTTTGGACTAGACAATTGTCCTTGGGTGTAAAAAGCAGTTAGAATTTAACATTGTACTGTGGAAAAGGGAGACCTCTAGTGAATTTATAACTGAATTACAGCAACCCGAACTACAATTGTGCACAGATGACACAGATTTTGAAGAGGCACACCCATTAAGGTTTCCTCACTGAATCTTCAGAGGAGTTTTAAGGGACATATAAAGTTTTGTTCCAAAATGTTTTAATTAAGCTAAAGGAATATTTTGTTGGCTATAAATCGTGAACACACAACAATATAAAGTAAGTGTTTTGTTAGTTAGAGTTGTGGTGGTTTTAAAAGGCTCACAATTTCTGATTTTGCAGAAACTCTTAATGTGCTTTATTTGCATACTTGAAAAAAAAAAACTTGAAATAGCTGTCAAACAGCTTTCAAATGGATAAGCATATTGTGGTTGTAGAGAGAATAAGTCCTACTTTTGCGGCAGCAGTTAACAAATGTTGTGCCGATTGCTAAATAAACACCTAATATCTTTCTTTGTTCAACTAGATTTAGAGCTGCTGCTTGGAAGGAATGGTACTTAAGCTGTTTGTCTACCCCATTCATAAATATAATGTAATGATTAAGATAACAATCACTATGTGTGTTTTAGTGAAATTAACTTATTTAATAATTAAAGTATGTAACATTCCTATTTTTAGTAACTGTACACAGACGTACACATCCACATACACTTAAACTTCGACAGTTCGTATGCCCTTTCATTGCTTCTTCTGCTCTTACTTACAGATAAAACAGCATACTTCTGCGAGCACTGTGATTTCCACACTGCTGACGCCTCACTACTCAGGTCTCACCTGCATAGGCAGCACCAGGACTCCCTGAGTCCTTACAGTAAACACAGCACCATCTTGGACAACATTAACCAAAGTGGTTCCAAAGCCTCAAAATACATGGACTACCTCAGAAACAGGAGCGCGTTGCTCAGTCAGCCATACTGGAATCCTTACACATGGCCGCCTGGCCAGGCCTCAGCAGAGCCAAACATTAAAACAGAAAAGTCAAATGGTCCTGAGGTCAAAGGACAGGGACATACTACTAACGATGCCGGAAGTCTCCTCAATCTGTCTTCATTAACTGTAAGTGAAGGAGACGGTACTGCAAATTATCCAATTAAAAAAGAGGGCCTGGTGAGACATCAGTGCTCATACTGCTCCCACACTACCAACTACCCAGAAGTACTGTGGATCCATCAGCGGGTTGCACACAGGGTGGATGGCAGCAGCTCCATGGCACCCAAGTGGGCACCCTGCACTAACAGCCCCAAGAGTTTCAAGGCAGGTGCTACCCAGTGGAGACGCACAGGGGCCCCGCCATTCCTCGAAGGAAAGGACTGCCCTGCTTTACCTGCTCCGAAAACACAGCGCACGCAGCCTCCGGGTTTGACAACCCACAGCAGCAGTAGCGGCAGCAGCAGCAAGCAATCAGCCCCCAAGACCCACTCAGGTGCCCCTAAGTCCAAGCACCAGTCAAAGGACTCGCGCCTTTCAGATGGGACACAGTCTAGTGGGAGGATGGGTCTCATACCTCAAAAGACGTCTGGTGTACAGAAAGGGGCAGAGGAGGGGGGAAGCAAAAGCTCCAGCACCCAAGCTACTTCATCGACCACTATTGTGCACAGAAAGAGTGCCCCTAGTGTCCGGCCTCCAAGCAGCCCCAAACACAGAGGCCCCAGAGCTGCAGTGGAAGCAAACTTCCCACAGGAGGGTTTGGGTTTTATGTTGGCCAGAAATCACGGTGGGACTTCATCTAACACAGCTGCAGATAGACCCAATCCCCGCAGGCAGTCATGTGACTCCTCCTCAGGTCCTAAGGGTCCTGACCTGTGGGCTGCCATGAACATGTGGGGTCACAAAGCATATTTAGAACCACTCCGTTTTGCTCAGGGAAAAAATGAAGCAACAGGAGAAATGCCAATGGACATTGATATTTTGAGTCTCCTGAAAAACTACAGTCCCCACGATCTGGCTGCTCTTTACCAGCATTGGGGGTTCGTTGATCCCAGGATTGATCCACAAGGTGAGGAGGAGTTGCTTTTGTGTTTACTTTACTGTAAATGGGCAGATGAATAACTGAATGTTGATTTGTTGAAATTAAAACTAAAATTTTAATGGATTTAAACAATAGTGAGCACACGGCCTCATCCACTGGCAACCCAGATTTCTAATGTTAAGATGTTTTACATTAAAGGATAAGTGAAATCGACCAGGATGTTTATGTTCAGATGCTCTTTTTGTTTTTCTATTTTTACAGCAATGTTGCAGTTAAACGGAAATTTTGGAAAAGAAGTCCATTCCACCTCTGAAGCTTCCAGACAAGTATGTTTCCTTTGCAGCAGTCACTGATACTGCAGTTTTTGATTTCATTAAAAAATAAGATGGATAGAACTCATCATAGTCTACAGCCTATGGACAAATGAATGAACTGACACTTTATTTTAATAAAAATTAAAAGGCTGTTGAATGTCTATGTACTTTGGGATAATGCTTTTGCTTACATCAGCCTTAATTACAGTCAAACTGAAATATGTAACTCTAAAATCAATCAAGGCAAACCTGATCCATTAGTTCACTCGTTTATTAAGAATTAAGAAGAGCATAAAAGTCCCACTATCTCTCACAAGTACAGTATGTGCAGTACGTCTTCGCCCTACTGTTATGTGCCTGTTCCCACGTCTGTACTTCGTCTGTGCGTCATTCCCGTGCATTCATGCGTCTGCGTGTTTTCATGTGCTTGTGTGCGCGCCTGTCAACGTCCACAACCTGGCTGTCTCTTCCTGCTCGTTTTCGTAAGAGAGGCTGCTGACAGGGATGAGGCAAACGCATAATAAAAAAACATTGTTGTCCCCTCAGGGTAAAACTCGCCCAGCATCTCCATATGGTGTGTCATCAGCCTGTCAGTCAGGCCTACCCTGATGCTACCTACAACTGTTCTTGCTTTCTCCTCTTCCCCCTAGAGTAATATGTGGGCAACGTTTTAAATACTAGGGATGGGCAATAGCTTAGTCTGTAGGGGTGAGGAATTACAAATGGAATTACAAACACTATGGGGGATATTAAACAGTACTATTGGAACATATTTTTTGCAATAATAGCTGACAAATTATTTTGCTTTATGTTTCTCCTGGTCTTTAAACTTTCATTTTTAAGAATGCACCAGCTTTACTCTGCCCATAATGAAGCTTCTTTATGTGCAACTTAACATTAGGAAGACCTTGTAGGTCAACTAATACAGTAGCTACTGCACAATATATCACAGCATAGTGTGACAGGGCCACGTCAGACTACACCCTCTCATCAGAGATTCCATAAGAGGTATTAATACATATTGTACACATTCTGTACGTCTCAGAAACTAGTGAGGTATATATACTGTATATGGTATTTCATTAAAAGCATTAAAACTAACTGGACAAAAGATACATTTAAAATATTGCGACTGTAATAAAATGTTTGCATTCAGATATATCAAACTAAAATTCCAGCACTGCATATCTCGTTTTGCAAATATTAAGAGACAACTAATGCATGTTATTCAGCGTTATATCTAAACCGGCTCAACAAACTCCATAAAAATACATATCCATTTAAAAATTCCAAGCCATAATAAAAATGCTGATTCAAGTGTGTTTTGTAAAAACTGATGCTTCCTGTTGAAAATACACGTCGTCATCGAACGATAACTGAGTGGCTGTTGTGAACAAAATAAAACAGTATCATAAATTGTCTGATTTCAAATAATTAACAAATTTGAATATTTCAAATTGTGATATTATTGTTGCCCTCTAAGTGTGTATGATTTCGAACACAGTATTTGAGCATGGTTATGGACTACCAGGCCTTTTCTTGATAGTTTGACTGTGTGTGTACATTATTTACACACACATTGCCTCTCAGTGCGGTTAAGTAAGATCTAACTGATGTGTGCCTCACGCTTGTCTCCTGCAGGTGAACAGCCACTCCACTTCCTCCTCAGGGTCTCTTCAGAAAGGAACGTGAAGATACATCGTGTTCCTGTTGGCGTCCCGCCTGCATGATACCGTTGAATAAAGAGGCCTGCTGTTCTTTAAAGGAATCAGCCATAACTCCTAAAAAAGGACAGAGGCAACGGATAATGCACACTATATGAGCAATGAGGTGGACTCTTATTTTGTAATATGGTTGTTTAATTTGAAGTGTTATGCATGCTTTTTGTTTGTTACGAGTGAAGTTATGTTAGTTACCAAAACACACATGAAGGAAATGGAAATGAGGTAGAACTGTTTGAGCTTGTTGTAAAACACTTAGTGGTGGTGGGGCGGTGAAGCTACATTTGCAATGATAAAGAGGACATTAAATTGGCTAAAGGCCCACAGATATCTGCTGGTTTTGAGTGAAAGACGAGCTTTAGCTGGTGAGATCCAGCAAAACAATAAAGAAAAACAGCAAAATCTTAAAGACCGAGTTGCCACTAGAAACACTTCCGAACATTTTACTTCACTTTTAATTATTTATTTTGAGTTTGTTTGTTTGTGTTTTTGGAGCCTACAAGCTTGTATAATGTACTGTTTTTGGTTTCGGGTTAGTACCATGTTTGAATGTCTCAACGTTCACAATATGCACATAAATATAAATTGTTTAAATAAAAAGGCAAAACCATTTACAGTTTTAAGCCCTTATTCACAGAATTATACACGTGCTGATCTGAGAATGGACAGACAGTGTTGGTAAATTCATAAGGTCAAGTAAAGTGCTCAGTCACAGCTACTTTTTCAGTGACAGTGAAAAACCAACAAAGGTTTGCTTCCATGGTTTTCAACTAAAAATGATCCCCCTGTAAGGTGCTATGGGAAGGTTTAATCAGAGCAGATTCCAGGCGTCAGCGCTATTAGCTCATCATCCCACACACATTTAGAGAAACAGGATGCAGGATTTTTATAGTATCACTGTGAGCCCACGTTCACAGGATTAACTTCAAATTAAATAGCTGGCAAAAATATTTCTCCATGAGACTTTTTATATACTTTGTGTACATTCTCTAAAACCTTGCCATGCTTTTGACAGAACATGAGCATCATACCTCAGGAGTTTCTTTATGTAAATTCAGTATGTACTCAAGCATACCCAAAAATGTTTAAGGGCATCATCAGCCATCTTCTGCCAGTGACCAAGTTAATTTACAGTTTACAACTGCAAATTATACCACTTAATGTAAATCCTCAACAACTAGGGCAGCATTAAATCCTTTTTAAAATTGGACATCCATGTCAAGTGGCACCATGGTCTTTTATCACTCAACATTTATCTATGGCAAATCCATAGCTATTGCTAAAGGTCCAGAATGGACAATCAGTTATTGTGAGAAAATCAAAAAATATACCTAAATTGGTGGTCGTTGCTGTATTGAGTCTGTCAAACAAGTTTGTGTGTCAAAATAACCGAACAACAATGACATGTGGCGTTCTGCTTTATAATTCCAAGTTTGAAATTGAAATGCTCCAATTCATTTGTTTTTTCTCCTGTCAGAACAATAGCGTAAACATCTGCACTCATTTCACATTGTGCTAGTGATGTAGCAAATTTAATGCTGTGATTTTTAGAAGTAGAAACTGTAGCAATAACAATTTCTACTGATGTGGCCCCCGACTTATATCTGCCAGTCAAGCTACTTAACTTTCTGAAATTCACCTCCTTCTCAATTTGTTTTTCATGTGTTGTCTGTTTGAAAATTTCTTTAGTATGTTTGTATTTTAGTTCTGATTCCGTGTATTTATCTCCCATAGAGAAATATCTATGCATTTGATAAAAAAAAGCCATCAACTTGTGGATTCTTGGGAGATCTAGAGAATACATAATTTATTACTGGAGTATTGACTGTTTTTTGATAAAAATTGTAAATTATCGTTTTATTTAATGTTTGTTTTGTTTGCTAAGAGTGGAATTTTAACACTCCTAAGTACTTGATATTTGTAGTAACAATAGAAAATTTTAAAAAGACAAAAAAAAGGATTTTTTCAGTGACACACTTGAGGTCAGAGTGCAGGGTCAGTCGGGAGTGAAGCTCCTGAAGGAGGTATTATTGAGCCTGTGGTCTAAAACAGCTGTCTGTGAAGATGCTGCTGCAGACATTTCAGCAGGGGAGGAGTGACAGGTAAACAGTGAGACAGCAATTTTTATGCAAACCTGAACTTTTATGCATACCTAAAGCTTAAAGTTGGGCTCTCACTGGGATCATTTTTGTGACTACAGAAAGATATTTCACAGTTAAGAATTATGTTGGTATCGGGATTTCTATTTTTGCCAGTTCCACATTTTTCTTTGACTGTAAAAATATACGAATAAAGTTTTGTCAATGTAGATTTACATTATAATAGTGCTGTTGTCATTATCTCACAGATTCTGATACTCATTCTCAAGCCTTCAAATTAAAATGAGTTATATGTTATAGAGTTATATGAGTTTTTTTAATATATTTTGGAATATTTCATGCACATGACATAAATGACAAACCAGTGGTTCCCGACACGTCCTAGGAAACCTTACCTGACATTCTTTTCAAATAAATGCTCTCGGCTTGTGATTTGCTGAGTAAACTTTACATGTTTAAGTGGCTAAAAATGACAAATCCATCTGAGAAGGCAAAAAACAGTTGTTTTAAGTGGCCACAACTCAAAAACCTCTGATGATGCATCACATGTGCATATTGCTTCATTTTAAGGGGTCAGAAGGCAAAAAGGCTGGGACCCCCTGTAGTTCACATCCGTAGCAACATGAAGAGAACTATACACAGAATAATTTTAGTTTATACATGTACATGAACATCTCTCAAATGTAAAAAACAGTTAATCCAAACAGATCCCAGGACTAACTAACTCTACTTTGCAACATATCAATGGATGAATTACAAAAAACTTTAAAACTAGAAAGTGACATCCCATTGGATGAATTACATTTTTGTGTGTTACTGGTTGTGTTTTGTTGTGTCTTATTTCTTCTGCTGTACTCGGGTCAGGTGAGATTTTGATGTCAATGTGATAATGTGGTTAAATAAAGGTAATAATAATAATAATAATAATAATAATAATAATACCTGGAATCGCTCATCCTTGCTGCAGTTTACCATTTCTACCAGTAGATGGTAGGCAATGTCAAGGAATAAAAGAGCTAAATATAAAACGAGTCACTTTTGTTACATATCCCATTTTTTTTACTTGCTTGCTATACGACTTCTTCATATGGCATTAGTGTGTGCCTGCTAGTCTTTAACCATCAAAATGTTTGCCCTAAAACTTCTTCTTTAAGCTGCCTCTGTATACTTTATATAGTACAATGACAAAGCTTCAAATTATGGATGAGGCCTTTTTTCCCCTCATCAGAAAAGCTATTTGCCTGCAGACTTGATTGAGACATTATCAGATGTAATAAATCTTCAACTTAGCCAAAAAACAACTTTTAGCATTTTAAATGTGTCAAGTGGATAAGGTTTATATTGAATCCCTGAGAGAGAAATTTTTCCAAGTCTGATCTAAATAGTTTTCTCTCCTGTGTTTATGACATTTTTTGTTATAGTTGTTTAAATTCTCTTAGCATCCCAACAGCAATAAATAAATCACATACTTTGAGTTACATCATTTCAAATCATCATATCATCATTTAAGCCATAAGATGCTAAAAGGCACCACTTCAGATTAGCACCAATTAAAATACATTTCTAGCCAAAAGAAAAATGTGTGTATTTTATTTGCTGACACCCAATATATGTACCTTGTGTTTGGCCTTTTATTGTGGCCAGCCTAAGGCACACCTGTGCAATACCCATGCTGTCTGATCAGCATCTTGATATGCCACACCTGTGAGGTGAATGGATTATCTCGGCAAAGGAGAAGTGCTCACTAACACAGATTGACAGATTTGTGAACAATATTTGAGAGAAATAGGCCTTTTGTGTACATAGAGAAAGTCTTAGATCTTTGAGTTCAGCTCATGATAGGGGCAAAAACACAAGTGTTGCGTTTATAATTTTGTTCGGTGTACGTAGAACATGGGGTAGTGGTGCACTTCAGCCTCTTGTGGCCGAAATGAGGATCACAACAACAAACATAAAACAAACCTGTTTTTTTCAAAGGGCAAAAAAAGTAATCATTGGATCTTTTTTTTCACCTGGCAAAAGGTTTTTCCCTACCTGTTTCACAGAGAAAAAAACTATTTAGGAACTTGATAAGCTTTTATTTCACCTGTTCCTTACTCCTTAACAGGAGTGAAAACAATGTAGATCAGACTTAGAAAATGGATCACTAGAATTTTTTTTTCTAACTTGCCTCTTAGAGCTCCCGTGGATTTAGCATATGGAACAACAAAATAAGTCACAAAGTCAAAGCAAATCATTTGAATTCTAATATTTCTTTGTGACAGTCGACCCGGAGGAGAAAATAAATACTGAATAAAGGTTGTACTTGCAGCAAATGTTGTCTTGCACATTGACGAGGCATGAGTACTTGTGTGACTGCGCTTATGTGTGTCTGTGTACACACTGGTGCGCCTGTATGTCCTTGTCACAATGTGTTTGTCAGTGGGTCGTGTTATATCTTGGTGCAGTGACAGCATCAGTTAGCTGCCTGAGAGACATCAGAGATCATGTTCGCAGTGCCACCAGCAAGAAGGCTGAGAGTCGGACCCGGCCACAGGGTCTGGGAGTGGATACTGTCAGGCGGCTCGGAGTAGGAGAAATGCAGTGGCATATGTTGTCTGACAGGGAAACGCCTGGCTGTTGTCAAGCGGAGAGGAGAGACAGACTTGTGGCCAATTGGAGTGACAGCTGTCAGGACTGACTGTGTGTGTGTGTGTGTGTGTGGGTGCGCATGTTGGTGTACTGATGTCCTTATGAGAACCAGCCTCAGCTTTAGACCTTGCAAGAGAAGACAGCACTGTAAAGTGATTTTATTTTGGGAGGTGTTCTTTACTTTTTTAACAGGGTGGTTTAAGGGGTTTGATGTCAGGTTTAGGAAATAAGTCATAATTTGAATTTAGCTTAAATTAGCTAAATGTCAAAGTAAAAGTAAAAAGGCAGTAAGTTATTACTGTAACATAATTTCTTACATTAAGGAGGCAACAATTTTGTTTGTGTAGTCCAAAATCATACATTTGCCTCAAAGAGCTTTACCATCTGTAGAGCATATGACACACTCAAAAAAAAACAACAACCACCATTTCGTGTTGGGTTTTTTTTGCTAGTTCTCTCTTCTTCTTGTGAAATGCTGTATAGTTATACCTCCTCAGGCTAAAATGTATCAAAATAAACAATAAAAAAAAATCACCCCCAACTCACTGTCATGAGACATTGCTTTTTAATAGGAAGCCACAAGAAAAAAATGTGAGGAAGCGGTGATATCAGCCTTCTGGCAGATCTAGAGTACTATATTTAAAGATTGGTATGCGTTTTCTTTAGTTATGCATGAGATATAGTTGCATATAGTAGAACTATTTTATTTGTTTCAGGTCCTTAAAGTGTATTGCAATGTCAGTTTTAAAGATACTGAGACCCTACTGTGACGGTAATGACTAGACAGCAGGCTACAATACTGAGCGCCGCCTCAGACAGGTGGACACTGGTGATAAGGAGATTTCCCAGCACTCACAGTAGGTGACTGGAAATGTTGTTCCGTATACCTCAGTTGTTGGAGCATAGCATTACAGTTTCCAGGGTCAAATGTGTGACTCCAACATGCATATTTATTGACATTTTTGAAAATACCAAGTTAAGGATAATTACAAGTTTAAGAAGAGGTGATTTTCTCTCCTTACAGTTACCTTTGTCTACTCTCTTTTTCAAACAGTGTAAGTAATATTAAAAAAACACTTTTAAACGAGTGAATCCTCAATCCAAAACCAAGACTGAGACCTTGGATAAAGTGAATAAGAAGTTTGTCAAGCCATCATTATGAAGCTGCTTTAAACAAGTGAAGATGAAGTGTGGTAGACTAGGTAGAGTGAGACATGCAGGAAGAAGAAGGCAAATCCATCTGATTAACACACAGTAATGTCTTCCTGGTCTGGCTCCCAGCATCAGTGATTTATCAATGCAAAGCTAATAGCATCAATATGAATCTAACTAAAAATCAATATTTCATTACCTAATTGTTAGTGGGAATGAAGAAGGATGATTGTATGAGACAGCGTTTGAGAGCATCTAGAGTTCACAGAGACATCTGGAGGACAAACTCGAACAGCAACTGCACACTCAGTTACAAGACACTTTTAAAGAAGAGGGGGGAAATCGATGTACACTGCTTTAATGTGGTTAAACACCAACAGCAAACAGACAAAATCCAGTGATTTGTTGCATAATGCTACAACCTTACATTTTATCAAACAGACTGCTGCCACAACACCACACGTACGCACACACAGTGCAGTCTGAACAATCCAAATACTGATGTTATGGAAAAGGCTCAAAGATATGAAACCCGGACAGGCATCCCAGACCTCCCGCATCCATCACTTACAGGTCGTTACATAGTCTGTTATATCATGCAATTTGGAGACAAAGATGGATAAAATAAATTCAAATTTAATCCCATCAGCTGCTTTGTTGAGTCATCAGATCATAAAGTAACTCCTTTTACTTTTATTGATAATCACTCTCTTACTTCCTTAAACCTTCACAAAAAATGACAGATATTATGTTGTGTTAAAGCTTAAATCTAACATAAGAATATACTTTTCGTATGTCTCGGATTATTTAAATAACTAGTGAAGCCACTAGTACTGTATGGTTTCCACTGGCCTGCTGGTTTGTACTAATGATTTGCACCCAGGATACAAGATGAACACAGGTTAGACTGTGCCTTTCCAAGAAACAACAGGGCATGAATATATATTTTCATGGGCACTGGAGTTTTAAGCAAAAATTACTAAAAACAGGAGAAAATCCTTTATTGAGTACTATTTGTAGATGCAAATTCATACACATTTGGTGCTCAATTATTTTTTTATATGGATATTCACAGCAGCAGGACAGCGTATGTGGGATTCACTCAAAATAAACTACAGTGGCCATGTTCATGGCGATGAATGAACTTGTCAGCTTGCTTGTGCAACCAGTGGATTCAGGCCTATTTATTGTTGGCTTTGGTTTCCGTGGGGTTTGATAAAAATAAATAAAAAATAAGGACAATAAAGAATATCACCAGACTTCCTTCCTTGAAAGACTGAAAGGTTGTATTGTATCCTTTGTAGCATGGAACAGGATACGAGCGGTTTATATGCACTGTAAGTGTGGTATTTCAAAGGCACAATCAGGAGTTTTTTGCCTGTATTTTATGTTTGGCTTTTGGAAAACATATAGAAGTGTCATGACAGTAAAACACAACAAAGGACGCGCTTTAGATTTTATTTAGTAGGGGAAATCCTTTAGTAGCACACTAGATTCTTAAGTGCGTATACATCATGTACATAATATGGTGTATTGTATATATATGGGTGTCCAGAGATTGTTGTTTCTGCCTTCCAGCTCTTTTTTAACATTTTATTTCCCTGTGTCAACATGGGGAAATACAATTTATTATTATTTAACCTGAGGTAATACTTTGGGTTTTACCCATCAGAGCTATAATTGTTTCTCTTTTATATCTATATATCTATCTATCGTCTTTCAGTTCTAAAGAACACTCTTTGCTTTATCATAAAAGAAGAGCAAATTCAGCAACTTCAGTGAAAACAAAAAAACCCCCCATGTATTTATTCATAAGACTGATGGGTTACTTCAAATTCCAGCCCCTTTTCCCCTTTCTACAGAGATCATTTATTTTGAGCTAAAGTTATCCACAATGCACTCTATGTATCAGCCACATGAAACGATAATCTTAACAGTTGTGTAAAATTTAATTTAAAAATGAAAAACATGATTAATGTTTACAGTATATGATTACTGTAGTTAGACGAAGCACCTGAATATATGATTTGAGCCAACACCATTTCTACAGATCCATATCTATCTCTATATAAAAGACAGTATAACTACAGTATGTGGTTATATGCATGTTGTGATGTAAACCTCAGTGCTCTGAGGTGAGCATAAGCTGGTTTGGAAATTAATTTCATCTTGCTCTTGAACTGTGTGTAATTTATCACATTTACCACTTTACTTTTTACGCTTCCTTCAGCAGGTCCTGCAAAAGGTGAGAAAGGAGACCAGTTGTGATACACTCTTAAAGTCAGGGACAACAGGTAATTGAGCGAGTGTGACGTTGAAGAAAGCAGAATATGTTTTTTTGTGCTACAGTTTCTAACACATAAACCAGAACTATAAACAGACTCAAACTCAAAGTTAGTTTAATTTAATTTAAACACCATCTATAAGAACAACATATTTCAACCAAATTTTATTAAAAATTTATTTACTCCTACTTACTTTGAGCTTCTTCTTTGTTAAGTAAAAGTGCAAGTTAAGATTGTTGCTATGTTTTTATGGGGTCTCTGTATTTTTATCAAAACTATTCATGCTTTTTGTTCTACTCAACATTCTTGATTATTCTGTGTTTTTTGTTTTTTAAATGACAATTTCAGTGCAGGTTTGTACGGTAGTTCAAGTACTACTGAGTCAGTCTGAAGCTGTGTTCTTTAAAAAGATGAAGCCATGCTGACATTCATTCTCCTGACCTGGTATCATGCAAGAAACCCAAAAAATTAAACAGCTGGTCATCGCAAAATACAATTTCAGTGATTGCATCTTTGTTGAGTTTCATTAATTAGTCAGTCAAACCATGCAGGAGTCTGTTGCCTCTTACACCGCTGGAAAAACAAGGTTTCTATTTAAACAGGAATGGACCTGCAGATATTATCCAGCTTCCTCAAGCACTTCTTTATTTCAGACAACATTTGCAACCGAACACAGATGTATTGTTATACATCGTATGGCTCTTAAAGGAACAAAAGGGAAGCAATAGCAACTGTCGCAAATTAAAGGGTAACTTGACTATTGGTATAAATATGAGAGACGCTATCTGCATTATCCAAGACCTTGAAGGTATCACAGTCATATACTGCAGTTATTAAAAAGAGAGAGGATTTTATCTCAATGGTGCCAAAATAAATCTCTCAGGTAAAGGTATTATTTGTTATATCAAAGATCTCACCACATGCTGACACTTGTTAATGCTTTTGTAATTTATGAAATGGTTATTTACAAGCTTTGAATCTGTAGCACAGAGAGGAAAGAGGGGGTTTGGTTTAATTGGTGTGGAGCAAAGTACATGACAAGGCCCAGGAACTGGAGAGAAGCCAGATCCCTCCACTGTCGGGCACTAATAACACATCACAGTGACAGAGATGCGCCTCCTCTCTACCTTGCTGTATCGATCTCCCATCTCGCTGTTAATAGTGCTGTTAAACACCAGCTCTTGGCTCTTTACTGTGTCCAAGCCCACTTAACAATAATACTCCCCCTCCTCGCTCACCTCTTAAAATGCCTGAGAGGTAGCAAGACAGCCATGGGCAAAATGTAAGGTAATAGGTTCACATTTGGGAGTCCTTAAAACGTGTCTTAATTAGTATAAAGCAAAAATGTTTTGCACATATTGATTTAGCTTGCAGGACAATCTGCTCTTGTTTAATTTATCTGCGTGATACAACATGGAGGGAAGCAGAATCATTCAGGTGCACTTTTGACAGGATGTTCAGTTGTGTTTTTGACTATTGCAAATATGTCTCACTTATATGACATGCAGCAAGACTACATGGTAATGATGTTCATTTCTTCCCTTCTAATGTCTATTTTCTCCCCCCAAAATCATTACAACAGCAACAATATCAAGTGGAATCATTACTGTTGGAAATTACAGTTTGTCACAGCATTTTCTGAACTTATATAATATGCTACAATGACTCTTGTTTGAGAACAACTAGCTAAAAAAAGACAGCAGAGATTTAAAGAACAAAGGGGACCAATTCCTTACAGTGAGATTTAAAATTATCAATCACATGAGCATAAAATATACCTAACGTATTTTAAATTAACAGATTTAGGCAGTAAATAGAGCATTAGGTAATTGCCGATGTGGGAAGAGATGGACAAGTAAGGCAAACAATTGCCCATGTAGCAGATGTCCAGAGGGAGTCCAAGTCTTTAGTCAAGGATTTGTGTTTTATTAGTTGAACGATATAAAACATGACAAAATGCCTACTCAAAGAGAATCATAGATTCTCAACCCTTCCCACGGGGACTTCTATATAGGGCAAGAGCTCCTCAAGCTCTCTCTCTGTCTCTCTCTCTCTCCTGGGTGGTGTGAAGGCATTGTCAGAAACACGCTCTAAAACCTCCCCCATCGACAAACAACCACCATGAGCATTTGTAACAACATGGTAGCAACATTTTCTTCCATCACAGAAAACAAACTCAAGTCCGTACATTTTGTCTTATTTGAGAAAATATACATTTTGTGAAACTTGGTCTATCTTTTGTGGTGGTTATATAAGTTTGACATAATCAAAAATATGTAACTCCGATTTTAAACTCACTTTAGCTGAACTATAATTAACCCAAATTTTAGTTTAAAGCTCTTCTTTGTGGTACAACCCAACAAAGATGAGGCAAATTCAGGGTAAAGTAATTTGTCACAATTTGCCAACCTTTTGTCACAAATCCACACTGCAGAAAAAACAAACTCTGCATGTGTCTGCCTTGAGCGTGCTGAGATTAGAAAGACAAAAATGGATACATTCTTACAGGGGGGTGTACATGTATTTGTGCTTTGAAACTTTTTTGATAGTACGTGAGCGTAGCTCCTTTTGAGCAGAAAAATAACAACATTTGAGAAACTAAACAGGAGCATAAATGTGATGTTTGTTGTTTTTGATTTCACTGATGCCTCAGGATGGAATTTCTAGCTTTGGTGGTGAGGCTTTGAAGAGAGCTTTCTTAAAAGGTGTGCAGTGTTTTTCTTGCCTCAAAACAGCATTTGATTTTTATTTATCCTGCTAATGTCACGAATCAGGCGCACACACAAAATACACACACGCTCACAGACATCCTTAGATCAGAGAAATGTTAAGTCAGAATATACAGTACCACTGGGCCAGACTATAAGATTAAAAGCACTTATACATGAACCTGAAGGAGAGCTCTTTGGTCTTTTCAAAACAACTTTACATTGTTTTCATATTTACATATTGTTCTTTGTCAGAACATTACATTTAAAAAATTGGATACACTGAGGCAACCTGGTGGCCTAGAGCTGAGGCAGGGATCATGAACCACTAGATCTCCAGTTTGAGTCCTTTGGGACCTTTGTTGCATGTCATCAACATAATTCCTCTTCCCTCGTTTCCTGTTACCATCTCATCCTTCGGTTACAGAATAAAGGCACTTACTTGTGTTTAAAGGAGCTTTAAACCACATTTCACATGTCCTTGCTTGACAATTAAAATGTTTTTAAGGATTTAAACTAACTGATAAACTAACACATTTTGTGATAGGGATGTTCACATGTACGAATGACTCTTGAAACTGAACTGACTGCACTGAATCATCATTACTGTCTTAATCAGCAACTTTCAACATTGGAGCGCCTCACTGGAGACACAGAACAATGTTTTCAGCTCTGATTACTTTTTGGTTTCAAGTAAAGCTGGACAGTAAAACAATAACAGCAATTATTGCCATAAAGAAGAGTTTAAGCCACAATCGATATCGAAAGACATGAATGACAATTTTGGCCATATCGCCCAGCCCTAGTTTCAAGGTTATGGACAGTCAGGGAAAGCCACACAAACAATCATAATATGTTATTAAATGTATAAGTGATGCTTGTATAGACCTAGTTTTGTAGTGAACTGAATGTAACAGATTGGATGGAGATTGGATGCTTAGCTTAGGGATAAAAAAAAGGGACTACAAATCTTTGAACTGAACAAAGTGATTAGAATCAGCAGAGTGATCTTTTCCACCTCTTGGTGTTTTAGAAAAACAACATGGAAACATTTGGCTTGTGGTTAACCTGCAGCATTTCCATCAAACAGCTAAGCAATGAATTATGTTGAAAAGTGCCTGCTGGCATCACATGTTACACAATTGGTTATAAAAATCTATGTTTATTTGTTAACTTTTTCTCGAAATGGCACAAAACTGTATTTACTGTACATTTCCTGCAAATATGTCCTTTTGACCTTGCAGTGAAATGCTACTGAACACGAGGTACTGCGCAATAAACAAACATTTCTCCCCTGATATGCGTTATTCATCACTGCGGTGAGTTCTGGCTGTAAAACTCAGGTGCTCTGACTGTGTTCATGTAGTGTTACCAAATGATTCATAAACTCTGCTGAGTCTGCACTTTGCCTGAATGTGGACATTTTTCTCCTGAAATGTTCACCATAATAGCTCCGTTCTGAATAACAGCATTGCTGAAGGTGGCAATCATGTTGCAAAATTAGTCATCTTAATTTGAGAAAAGAGCTTCATCCCCACACTTCTTTATGAAATTTAGTTGCTCTCTAACTAAAAGAGACCCTGCACACTGTATTTCTATCAATACCAAAACTGTTGCAGCTGTAGATTGTCTTTGTTTCTTTAGCGACTCAATTGAGATGATTAAACTGAGAGATGAAAAATAAAGTGTCATGTTTTTCATATCAGTGTTCCTGCAGGTCGCTTCATCTGAAAGGCCATTCACATATGATCATTATTATGTTCAACTTGATGAGAAGGTGACTATGATTTGCTTGCAATAAAAAAAAAAAAAAGACTGAACGAAGGGTGTGAAAACGTGAAAAATAATAAGCCTACAAGCACTTGACTGAGCGAGACAGCTGATCAGAAAGAGAAAGTTTCATAAAATTAGATAAAATCAGATGAAGATTAAATAAATACTGAATGCTAAGTAGTAGTTTCAGATTAATATTGATCTACTGTCAGGCATGTAATAAGTAACTGTTTTGCAGATGTAGCCATCTTTATCACCAATTAATAATCAGTATCCTCTCAGAGCAGAGATGTATGGATCGGTCATCATTATAAAGATGTTCATTTTTGCCGGTTGGCATGATTTTACAGCCTGTGTCTATTTTGCACAGAAAACAGAAGAAGAAGAAAACAGCTTTGGACTCTTCTACAGATGGAAGATTGTAAAGTTATTCTAAACAAATACATGATGAATAGGAAAACCAATAAACTTGTAAAAGCATTTGCAGTAAATTATGTATATCATCTGAGTCATGCAGCTGACAAGTCAAGGATTGACGTTGAATAGTCAAAGACTATTACTGCCATCTACCCTGTGTGTTCTGCTGTTTGCTGTCTTGCATGTCTCATGATTCAAAGCACGCTTAATCTACTTCAGCCTCATCTCCCACGACCCATAATGCTTTTATTTATTTACTGGTACTTCAAGCTCAATATAGAATAGATATGATGGGGTTGTTTTTATTTCAGTGTTTTCCATTTCCCCAGCAGCAGGATCCTACTATATGTCATGGCGCTTTAATAAAAAAAATAAAGTTTTTATTTTAGTGAGTAGTTTTTGAACAAAAAGAATTTCTGACTTTTGATACATCCAACTCAAAATTCAGAGTCGTGCAACAGTAAATACAAAGAACAACAGTATCAGGACGTTGTTTTTTAAACTAGTTTTTTTTTTACATTTGCCTAATCATGTTTTTTCATATGTGGTGAAAATGCAAACAGGAATTTGCAAAAGGGACTTTTGGTTGCTAGTTTAATTCCTGAGTTTGGTTCCACTGGTTCCATAGTTCCTTGTACTTTATGGTCAAAAAGGGTTCTAACTTTGTTTTAAAACAAAGTACAAGCATTTCAGGTCACTCCCTGAATCTACTTGCAGCTGTTCCCCACATAACAGTATTTAGCATCAAGATTTACCACAAATTTACTCAACTCATTGTAGCTCTATCAATCTGTCCACCTTTTCGCTTAAAGCTTAAAAAAGTTAAAACTATGTTTCCTTGTTTATGTTTGCTGTAGACCGAATAAGGGAAACCACTGGTGGCAGCTACTGAGACTCTTTAAATAAAAGTCTTTTTTTTTCAAAATGATGTGTCCCAGTCATTTTATAGGAAAGTATAATATTGCGAGGAAGCCAGGAGTGATCATGCTAGCTATGTTCTCCAAATAAAAAACCATCTGGTATATTGCACTAAAATGGCAGGTTTGCGACCAGGAAGAAGGATTTATTATGTGTCTAGATCACTGTGCAAAACTATACCATTGGTTCTTCGCTGGCATGTGTTAAGTTGCATGTTTAAGTTGTTTTTCAAAGTTGTTGTATGAAGCCTGTGAACTACACAAGAATAACACCATGGCTTTCTTACCACTCACAAGCTCCTCCATCTGTTGTGTATGTCATTAAACAAACATGGCTGGTGAGAATACTGCCATTTGCTTTCAATGCTGTATTAGAAAGCATCTTGACAATCTTTATACAGACACCATATTGAATTTAGGGTGGATTGTTCTTCAGGTCTCATTCAAGGATCTAGCCTGTCTCAGACACTTGACCAGGAGCAGGCAAGTATCGCTAAATGTTGTTGCAGTTCCTGCTGGTCACCAACAGAGGTTGATAAAAGTCATGGATGACCTCATGTCCTGTGGAGCAAATAGTGATACAGTGCTGAACATATTAAGGTAATGTGATAGTTACAGTCTGTTGTGTGTCCTGCGCTGGTTCAAGCTCTCTCCAGCTCTACTTCTATTGTCTCCTGTTTTAATTGCTTTACTGCCCCCTGAATACCCTACTCTCTTTTCTGCTTCTCTGTCCTCTCTCCCCCTTCCTTTTTTCCTTAGCCCTCATACACACACAAACACACAGACACAGACGTACATTTCCTCTGGCCCCGAGTCAGGCAGGGCAGCTGCAAAAGGCCTCACCAATGCAGGCTGACGAGAAGTGACAGCTCTCTGTATCACTCCCTGGCACTGACAACTGACAGATGGATACCACTCACACACACTGCAGGGGGAGGGCGAGAGAGAGGGAGAGAATCAGAGGTCGAGGAAGAGGAAAGCGCCAAGGAGGAGGATTCTCCAACATTATTCTCTTTTCATGGGGCTGTTGTGTGATTGGGTTGTGGATAGAATAACAAGCTTGTGTCATGCCAACCTTGAGCTCTTTTCTCTTCCCAGACACACACACAAACAAACACACACTCACATATACACAGTAA
Source organism: Micropterus salmoides (assembly GCF_014851395.1). NCBI lineage: Eukaryota > Metazoa > Chordata > Actinopteri > Centrarchiformes > Centrarchidae > Micropterus > Micropterus salmoides. The sequence continues at coordinate 16,982,899 of NW_024040817.1, read as the reverse complement.
AGAATACTAGAAAAGAATTCTAGTTATATTTATTAATGATCATTAAGTGTTCAGAGTTTTGAACCAGGTGATTTAAAAGTAAATGAACGTAATGAGTGCATTACTCACTGTGGGTGATTAGTCAAGCTATTCATTGTTCTACAGTAAGGTATGAAAATCAAACTGTTCCTCAGTATTTATTTCTTTAGGACAAGCTTATGTATGTTCAGCAACACTGTTTTCTTGATCACTCATATGCCAGATGTTTTAACATGTTGTCACTGATGTGAATACGTAGCTTGATTGACGCCAACACGTTCAACGTGTGAATGTGGATATATTTACAGATCTCTCAGTTCTGACACATTGGAGAAACTACATGGATCCATCAAAGTCTATTTTCCTTTTAACAACAATATCAAATTGCATAGCTGTTGATCTTTGACACATGAGAGGCCAAACATGCTGTTTTGATGTTCTTGCTTGCTTTCATATGGTCTCGATAATGATGTTTAATTAATAAAAAGATCCCAATGACCATGGAGAATAGGATAAAATAGAATAGTGCCCCTTATGTGCAGGAATTTAAGATGTTGTATAGCCGAATAAACTTGTTTTTTCAATGTCTATGAATGATTTCTTTATTTTTATATTTCAGTTCCAATTGTTTAATATTTTACAGTTTCAATGTACTGTTGTAGCCTGTTGGGGAGGGAGGAAGGAATGGTTGGTGAAATATTGTGTGCACTATATCAAATTTCTTTTCTTATCTTTATCATATGTTGGGATACTTTTATAAATAGCTTGGACAGTTCAATAAAGACTTATTTTTTTAAATACTGTTTGATGAGAGTAAAAAAGGCCAATAGGCACATTTACAGTTGGCTGTAGCTCTTCCTACTCTGCTTTTGTTTGACAATCTGGCAATAATTCAAAATCAAGTTAGGATAATTGACGAGATGTATTTTACACCATGTCTGTATCACCATGTATCAAAATTAAGAGTTTAAGCCCAGTAGTACCAAACTTTAGCTGGCATATTTTACAAGTTGTGCAGAAACTGATCAATATAAACAGCAGATCTACACAACCTTCTATGCTGTAGATCTCTCACTGCTGCAGAGAGCAACAGCATGCTGAAATATTACATTACATTATATTCATCTGGCAAGGAGGAGAGTGGGAATCAAACCCCCAACCTTGTGATTACTGGACAACTCACCTTTCCCACTGAACTATGACCACCACCAAGAAAAAAGACAAATAAGACAGTGATGCACTAAATTTCAATTGATTAAGTTATAAGTTACAAATTCCCTCATGTTCAAAAAAATGCCCCCTCATAAAATCTTGACAATCGTGACAGTTTTTTGTTGTTGCCATCACATCACGGTGTGCCATTATATAGTTTGGTGTAGAGCATTTAAATATTTTTTACAAGCAAAAATGCCCCAAAAAAGGTATAGGTTCTCAGTTTTCAATATTTGGATTTTGGAGCCCGACCAATATGGGATTTTTAAGTCCGATACCGATTTCAATATTTGAGGATTTTAAAATCCGATTGCTGATATATCGGCTGAAGGTTTTTTCCCTTTATTTTAAGAAACGCATGACATAAACAAAGTTTAATAATAAATAATCCCTAAAATTTTGTTATGTTGAGACCGTACCAAGATACCATGACATACTGCAGTGTATAAAGAAACATTTTTTATTATAAATAGCACTTTGAACAAAAGTACAAGAAAAATATTAAAGTTTTGATAAATAAGAGTCAAATGCATAAAACTACAGAAATTTTACATAACACATCTGATTTGTTATAAATTATACTACAAATGAACATTAAAGTAAATAGTGTATTGTGGGGGCCAGCAAAACAGAAACTATAAAAAAAAAAAAAACTATATACTACTATTGCTACTTCTACTACTAATAATAATCAAGGACGTATATCATCTCTCACGTCATTGCTATAATAATGACAAACAGGGCTCTCCTACATAGGGAAATAATTATTAGGGGTGGGGGAAAAAATTGACACAGCATAGTATCATGATATTTGCCATGGCAATACTGTATCGATACATGGATGCCAAGTATTGATATTTTATTTTATAAATTGCAAATGGGAATTTTAACTTTTTGGTACTAGAATAATAAAATCTATTGCTTTTTTAGTCCACTAGAAAACTTAACAGGACCATATAGAGGACTGAAAAAGTGATATGAACAAACTCTTTTTAGATAAACAGATGTTGACAAAGCTTGACTTTAGGGACCTATTTGGAAGTTGGAAAAAGGTAATAAATTGCAATATATCTCAATATATTTAAAATCTCAATAAAATCGAATCGCAACATAAATATCATGATAATATCATATCGTGGGGCCTCTGGTGATTCCCACCGCAAATAATTATGTGTATATTTTTTGTCATGCAATAGTTATTACCTTACATATAATCTGCCACAGTGACTACTTTCTACAATGTAGCATATTCACATCTAGTTTATCCCTTTAACAGCACTGTTAATTCTAGCCAAAGCTTTACATGATCCTTCTGGTTTAATCATTTCTGACACACCGACTGTAACTAGAGACAAGCACCTCGCAGATATATTTAGAATATGTTAAACACTATAGTTTTGTGGCTAATTTTGCAACGGGTAGCGTTAGCTGCTGTAAGTGATTGTTAGAGATTATTTAGAAGTAATAAATTAGAGAGAAATAAGAGGACCATTCCCTAGAAGTGCCGCACTGTTTCAAAAATAAATCTACTATCACGTCTGTCAGTGTAACGATAGCCTCCACCACTCACCTACATTAAACATCCTGCTGTGACCCGGGAGATTGCAGTGAAAAACGGGAGGGTTAGCAAGTCTGGTATGAATGTTTTCAGGAGAGGAGAAGTGATGAAGGCTGTTTTTATTATTATTTAAGTCATGTAATTAACTTGACAAATGAACAACTCACAAGACTGTGGTCAGCTGATGTTTTGTTCTGTGGTGCTGCAGTGTTTTGAACAGAGGAGCTGCAGCGCGCCCTCTGGTGGGCAAACTATGCAACACTCATGACATGAGGGAAAGATCTGACTGTTTCTTTTTTAATAATCACATATCGGCTGTTATGAATGCTGATGCAGATATATTTGAAAGTAGCTTATATCAGCCGATAATATCTGCAAAACGATAAATCGGTCGGGCTCCAATACATTCTGCTATGGATTCGGGGAAACTGGGAGGGACAATTTTCTCACATTTTATGCACTAAGCGATGTCAGATTAGTCGATAATGAAAACAATCATTAGTTGCAGCCCTGGTTTGGCGTGCTATTATTTTGCCAGTCACACCTACAGGAAGTAGACACAATGTTGGGAACACCTGATAACATGATCACCAAGACTATGGGTCACCCTTTGCTGTGAAAGCAGCTAAAATCTTCCTTCTCTTTCTGTCACATCAATCTTGAGCTGGTGAGATGTTGGGTTGCTGCTCTTCAGGAAGAACAGAAAGGCCTCTAGTATCCTGAGGAATGAGGGAGGTAGAAGTCTACTTTGCACTTCAGTGCATCTTTGCGGTTTTTGGAATTCTGTGAAAACTTAGAAACACTTAGAAAATGTTGATAATCAAGTAATAAGCAATTTGCGGTAATTACTGTATGCCTTGGACTGGTATATTAAGTTCCAGTCATTTAATACGTTGGAAAGTTTAAAGTAGAATTTAAAGTAGAATATGCGTGACATAAATTGTGCTGCAGGTACTTGGTAAGAATGTAGAAAAAAACTGAATATGGCATGAACATTGCTGGGAAAAAAAGAAAAAATAAAGTTGTTTTTCACAGCTTGTAGGGAAAAAAATCCATCAGGTGCCTGCAGATTCGAGCTTATTACCTGAGTCAGAAAACAAATCTATTTTCACATCAGTTGTTTGGTTTGTTCATATTCACATGAGAATCAGTAGCCAGGTGGTGACTGTGGCGGTGACTGACTCAACTGTGCAGAAAAGTGGAGAGTGAGAAATGGGGAAGATGAAAGGAAATATTGTGGCAGTAATGGAAATCCCAGGGGAACGACGCTAAGCAGACACAAATCAAAATGGACACTGCGACTGCACATGACAACAGCAGACACTTGTGCTATTACCTCAAAGCTCCTGTATCTTCTCTTAACTGTAAAACCTACCTAAAAATACACCGAACAACAGATCATTAAATTAAAAGCCTCCTCTCAAATCCGTCACTGTGACTGCGGTAAACCTCCTTCCACAAATCAAATTTTACACTTAAATGTACAGTTAAGAGCCACACGGGGGAGAAGTTGGCGTTCAAGTGCAACATGCTCAGATTTGATTTTAAGTTGGCATACACTAAGCATCCACAGTGAGTCTGATTGAACTAATAAGCTCATGCCTGAAACCTTAAATGACACTCTAAAATAGCAGCGGTGTCAAATCTCAAATGGGCGATGCCACACCAAGGCGATGATGACATGAGTATTGTGTATAGGAGGTGAAGAGTATGGTAATGTTGTCAGTGCACCCCCGAGGCCTCAGTGCCATCATACAGAAAAACAAGAACCCCGGCAATACGCTGTCTCGTTACTGGCTGGCACATATTCTGTCAGTCTTCCTAATGCCAGACTGCTGCTGTGATTACTTCCTCTCCACTTCCTGCATCCCTCACAGACTGCTTGACCTTTTGTAATTACGTAAAATTATATTTATTTCACTCTTTCTGGAGGGTATATCTCGCAAACATGAAAACTTGTGATCATGATAGCTCGAGTCTCATGTGATCGCCATAACTTCAGTCTCTCATGAGCATGATTGCTAGTGTGTTGATAGCTAAAGGCAGCTTGTTTTCTTGGAGAGGATGAAGTCTGACGAGTTTGATTCTCAGCCAGGAGGAGTGGATATTTAATATGTAGTCAGATTGCCACTTTTGTTTTTGCTCTTGGATCAATGGTTAAATTGTGTTCCTATGGGTATTATTTGTTTGGACATTTCTGCTACAATAGAAAGCAGAGAATAGCATGAAGGACAGCAAAGAAATGCTACAACAACATAAGCTGGAATTGAAATAACAATAATGTGAACACACGGCTACACTGCAACAGCGGCTAATGAGAAACAATGTGCACCAATCCAACTGATACCAAAGCTCTCTTTTTCCCAAATTTAAAATGGATTACATTATACACTAAGACAGTCTATTGTTCTAGACAGCATTGTTAGAATGCATTTATTGAAAAATACATGATTTGTAAATGCTTTTGAAAGAATACAAATTTAAACAAAAAAGCTAAACAATACAACTGCTCCATTTTATTCATTTTTTACTCCAGTTGCTAATGGTTTGCGACTAATCAGATGTAAGTCATTGTTATGAAACTTTCTCCTTTTTTAAGCTTGTTAAACATGTAATAAAATATAAAATACACACATACATATACAGTCCTTTGAATAAGTTAGCCTAGGGGTTCACATACTTTCTCCACCCTGCACTGTAAAAGTTTATACGGTGTGTTCAATAAAAACATGAAAACATATAATTGTTTGTGTGAGGTTAGTTTAAGCAGCTTGTGTTTGTCTATTGATGTGATTCATTTTACGACCAATTTATGCAGAAATCCTGGTAATTCCAAAGGGTTCACATACTTTTTCCTTCAACTGTATAGGGGCCAGTACATTATGAATATGGCCTATATCATAAAACTACATTGGTAGTGTCAGCTGTAGCTTTACAATTTTACTAGTCAGTGGCCCGCCATGACGAAACAAATGTAAATGAAACACTGAATTTTATGACACTGATGATACAGATTCAGCGACCATAACGGTGCATCCCGACCTCTGTGGATACTAATCCACATTTAATTAATGAACTCAATGGAGGAGATGATATTCAACATACAGAAAACTCCAGCTACTTCATTTCGTCTCCACAAACGTTTTTTTCATTATCTGCTGTAATACAGTGAAATCTGTGCGTTTTCCCTCCCATGCATTCACTCACACAGAAGAAATCTGCCATGAAACTTAATCACAAAAGGTCATGTTGGCGAGTGAGGAACAGATTTAATTAGCATAGTATTAGATATGGAAAATGATTTCTGTCAAATCAAACTGTAGTACAATTATAATATGTTAATTACTTATTTCATTAAGGAAGTTGATTGCAGTTCACAGATGAAATCATGCGGGCAGAGACACCTGGAAAGAGGTGATGAAGCTTGAAACCCAGCTCTCTCTCTGACTCCTCTCGTTTCCTCCCTGCGTTCCACGTCATCGTTTCTCATCTATTCTCGCTTTGGCTTTTCACGTACGCATTAATTGCCTGAACGTGCCACACAAAAATGCTTCAAAGGGCGCATTTGTTCATCAAAGGGAAGATGTGAGATCATATGACCTACCCACAATGCTCCTCAAGGGAGCTGGGGAGCAGAATCAGTGTGTAAGGCAGCCAATGAAAATGTGGAGCAAAACACTGATTTTTCTTTGAGGAGGCTGGATAAACAAGATCAAATTTTACAATTAGTGTTATAATAACATGAGATTGTTTGTAATAGAAGAAAATATGATTTGTAGTTGCGTTCATTGTCTCGTGTTGAGAGTAAAGAAAATGAAGTTTAAAGCCATGTTTTTGTGATGTTTAATCTTGGGGTATGACCAGAAATTCATCATCTCGTGTGACAACATTTAAACAGTTAACAGGCAGCTGCCAACTGCTTTTGTTTGCAAAAGACTGATGAAAAATGAATCAGACTGAAAATTTGAGGATTGTTTAACACGTCATTGTTTGTTTACTCGGGCAACACTTATAAATTTCAGTTTTCATGAGTAGTTCTCTGTGGTTAGAGAGCATAAGATTAATTAAACTGGCCAGTAGAGATCTGTATGTATTACGTGAATACAAATTATGATATAACTCACCAAGAATGCAGTAAGTTCAGCACAGCAGAGACTGACCATAATAAAGCATTGTACACCACCATTAAATACAGAGCTCAACACCAACTATTATCCATCTAGCCGCCATGTGGCTATTTCCAAACAAAGCACCTCCAACCATTGAGGGGAATATACTGTCTAGTACCTGAGATGTGTGCAGCACATAATTATGAACTTAATAAACAAAATAAATAAGCAGCAGATGACCACAAGACCATGGATATATTTTAAGCTTAAGACTGGAAATGAGCAGCACCAAGCATATCGTAGGTCATAAGCTCATACGTTAGATGTGGCTATGATATGAAGAATAATAAAGCTAAGTGACATGTAACCCATGCCATGAGTTTAAATGTTTATGTAATGCTTCACTGAACATGAGGTGAAGAAAATATATAAAATCCCGGTTGGGAGTCTCAGGAAACCAATTTTACATGAAAAAACGCCGCAAAACAGTATTCATATTTAATCTAAATGTGAGTTTTCATTTTCACCACAACAAATCAAGAGCATGAAGGCAACCTAATGCAGGTGCCAAACAACAACCACAGGAAAACAACCTTAGTCACCAAGGAAAGAATTAATACCAAAGCAAATATTGCTTAGTCCTATTGCACACAGACAGCAGCAGCATGAGAGCAGAAAAAAAATCAGACAGCAGATGCCATGATATCACAATCAGATGTTCTGGAGAGCACATGGGCAGGTCAGCAGCTTCATATCCTCAAGTTAACTGCTTACAAACACCAACTGAACAGAGCCAAGAGAACAGCTCACAATATGCATGTTAGGACAGGCTGCCAGCACACACTTACCTTGATGAAGGGAAGCATGAAAGTAAATCCCACGGGATGATCTGATGTGATCATGAGGCTTGGGAAAACTCCACTTCTGGTTTGAAGAGGCCTTTAGCTGATTTCAGAAGCAGAAGCAAAGGGGAACGTTTTTTTTTCGCAAAGCTATTCTGAAGTGACATGATCACATCGTTTGCAGGCAAGATTCATTTAGAGCTGCTAAACAGAAGCAGCAAGATGCAACAAGAGTATGCAGCAGTTTCACGTCAGATTTGGCACACAGGTAGTCCCGCAGGTGAACGGCATGGCAAAGTAGTGGGCGGGGCTTGCCCGGTTTAAAATGACCGCCTTCAGCAGAAGGTGCGCTGGATTTACTGCATGTTGCAGCCAGCAGAGTTTGTCATATGTGACGAAGTACTCTTAAGGTGCAGGCTTTTTTAGCATAATGTAAAGATCTGTCTGTTAATGATGATAAAAATGTATAGAATGTGAGTCTATGTGTTTATGTTTCACAGTTTGCTTCCTGTTGCTCGGCTTGTGTGATATCTTGGGGTTGAATGTACTGTAGCCTACACTTGTCTTTCTCACCTGCACCTCTGGAGTCTTTCACTTTAGCTGCTGAGCTCGGTAATGTCAGGGTGGGGGTAAAAAAAAACAATGTAGGTGTGATGTTGGATGAGCAGAATAAAGATGGTTCACATAACCATAAAGTTGTTATGGCTTGAGTGAACAATCAGAGATTAGTTGACAAAACAGTCTCACCTCAAGGTCCATTCAGTAGCTGTTCTGGCGCTTTCATACCATATCACATCAGCAGATTGAGTTGCCTAGATGTCCTTACAATTTAAATTTTTTAAGTCGTCTTGTCCATGTTGGTTTCAAAGTTGAGCTTCAGAATTTTATTCTTGACCTTAGAAACAAGAGATGACAAAACAATACTCCTCATGGTCTATTTAGTATACTTGATGTGAGCGTTCGATCCTATAACTCCCTATTTATTACTGTATTTTGAGTGTCTGAATTCTGAGTGAAATCTGTGCGCTATAGTATGGAGTGCGCTCAAAACAGTAGTATCCATGCATGCACGTTTTTTCTGATCCCACAATGCAATGCTTCTACATAAGCAGATGGAGTTGCCTGTAGTGTAAATGTTCAAATTTCCATTTTCTCAGCACTTTAAGGATCTCTCGTCCATGTTGGCTTTAAAGTTGATCTTCAAATTTTACTCTGACCTTTAACAGCAGTTGATAAAACAATCTCACCACAAGGTCCATTTAGTGGGAGCTTTCAGTCAGAGTAGAGTTTCTCCCACTGCAGTGTGATGATGTGGTAATGCACACTGTAACAGTACGGGCTGGTGAGGACACTCAGGGATGCTCAGTTGCGTGGTTGTATTTGCCTTGCAGTACGTACGTATGCTGCTTATTATATCTGTGTGGAGAAGTCCATCAGTGCTTGAAGATTTGTAAACTACATTTACACGCCACCAACTTTTGAGCTATAAATCATTCTACAAAGCCTTCATATTTTTCCAAATTGGATACATTTCTGGCATAATTTATTATCTAATCAGTGGCCAGAAAAGTTTAAGCTGATCTGAAACCTCTTTGCCTGATTGAAAGACTGACACGTCTTGTGTGAGTTACTGAAAGGCTGAAATACTCTGCGATGATGGCAATGCTAAATGACACTTGCCTCTGACAAGTGGCAAAATGGAGAGGATTAGCATGAGCCAATGAGCTACAGAATGAATATATGTTCAAACCTCATTTGAAGTGGCATCTGTGACATTGCCATGCCAATTTAGAGAGAATTCAATCTGCTGGCATCAACTCTCTAAAACTGTGATTGGACTTGTGAAGAGACCAATTTGTTTCCAAATGTGTGTAGTCAGGGCTCTTTGTGATTATGATACGATATCTGTATTTATTCTTGCTTCAGCTGTATTCTCAACTCCATCAGCACTCAAATTAGCCTTTCTTATCAAGTATTTGAGGGAAGATTAGAACATAATACAGTCTATCATTTTGAGAGGCAGGGTTAATGTTGGCTAGGATGTTTGAGAGGTTATCAGCTGTCAGTACAAATTGCTAGAAAGTTGATGAAGTCTCTGTTTCATTTGTGACCAGCAGTTAATCCAGTGTACCAGATTTGTATTCTGGGATGAATTATTTTTGATGAGTCTGCTATCCCTTTTTTGTCATTTTAATGCATGTGTATGCAGTCCGTGAATGTAGATGTCACCATCAGGGTTTTGCCATTTTTTCCTCAATGCTGCTACATTCAAATTTTGTTCTAAAAATATACAGTAAATGCATCTTGTACAAATATGACGGTGCCTTTTTTTCTCACAATGCTGCCATATTTCATAGTAGTTTTGTTCCAAATATACCAAATATACTATAAGAGATTCAATCCGTTACGCCAGATTATTAATTTTACTGATAATCAGCAGGACAAAGACAGTCCAGACCGGTTTCAGAAAGATGGCTCTTCATGGTAAAACTATGCATTTTAATACCAACAAACTTTAGAAAACATCATATAAAATGCTAAGTTGTTGCAGAAATAAATCTGTTTTACAGTCAACAGCAGAGAAGGCAACTTCAGCACTTCATCCCTAATTGTGAAGACAGGGTTTATAGTGGAGATCATACAAAACAGCACTACACAGTAACTTCATTGATTATTATTGAAATTTCAAAGGTTTACTTAACCTTTGAAATTTCCACCAAAAAGAGTCTTCATATCTGCAGTGATTTTGACGATTTTAACTTCTTGTAAGGAGGGTATCTGAAAAGGCATGCTGCTTAAAGAAACAGTGACAACTAGTGGATTTTTTTAGCACAGCATACCTACACCGAATGGTAGAGATGGCTTAAACAGGTTGAATTAAGTTCAGTACAATTACATTTAGAGATACAGTGACTTAAAATGTGGTCTTCCAAATGGTTGAGAGGACGTTAAAGGGTTAAAGGAATAATTTGACATTTTGGGAAACACATTTATTTGTTATAAGTTAGATTAGAAGATTGATACCTCTCTCATGTCTGTACAGTAAATATGAAGCTACAGCTGGCTAATTTAGCATAGACTGGAAAATTTGCCTTCTTCACCTCTAAAGTTCACTAATAAACATGTTATATCTTGTTTGTTTAACCTTAACAAACACAAAGTATAAAAACAACAAGTTGTGGTTTTGTGGATGATTAAGTGTTGAAATTTTACTTGGATGGGAGCACTTGCCAGGCAACCAGCGGGAGACTCCAGGAAGTTAATGCACACCTGACAGAGCCAGGCTGCATGTTTCCTCTTCAGTATTCATGCTAAGCTAAGCTAACCGTCTGCTGGCTGTAGCTTCATATTTACTGTACAACATGAAAATGGTATCTTCTCATCAATCTCCCAGCAAGGAAGCAGAAGACTGTACTGTATGTCCCAAAATGTTTAACTATTTCATCAACAAATGTGCCTTTATGTTGGCTTGTAAAGGCATCTCACAAAAAAATGATAACGAAAAACTGAACTTCGATTCAAAGAGGGAAAAAGCAACCAGATAGTTGTTTTAAAAGTAAGCATAACAGACGAATATAATATAAAAGAACACTTATTAGTTCTGACATTAGGATAAATACAAACTGAATACATGCTGCTAACAGGCATGCCATGCAAATGAAATAAAATACACCCGGAAATAGGTTACACACTATGGAATATATATATATATATTATTTTAAAAACATCTAACTGATTAAAAATAAGGTAAAGTTTTATACTAAAATCTACATATAGCATTTTATTTGAAATGCTTCCACAGGCAAACCACAGCTTGCTGTTACTCGCATTTTTAACTTAAAAGAACCGATTTTGTTCAGTCAGATGTTGCAGGAAGCTGAATGAAATCCTGCATGTGTCTCATGGTTTGATTATTGTGATGAATGATTATCATCTTTCTTGCTCTCACAGGGCAGCAGAGTATAGGAGTGACCAGTTTCTTAGACTATTATCGCTCATCTGTTTGTGCAAACGGCACTTTAATGCTTCAGAGGAGATGTGTCTGAATAAAATTAGAATAACTGGATGTGAAAGAGGCGGTTCACTCTGGTGGAGCCCAGTGTTAACACAAATTGTGTGTGCATGTGTGTGTGTGTGTGTGTGTGTGCAGCAGGGGAGGGGAGACCTGTGTGTGTATGTGTGTGTCTTATGTGTGCAGGAGAGCTTGTGTATGTCCTGTCATATGATAAATGTTCTCTCTCTTATAATCTATGTGCTTCAAAATATGATGTATGTGAGGATGAACTTTGAATTATAACCTAAAGAGTGAATCATTAATCTTCTGACTTTGGTGGGGAGTGGACCAGTGGAATCCATTTTGCGTGTTTATGTTTTATGAATAATGCAATGTTGCAACTGGCCAGCTGGATCTGTGCAGCGGTGTTCAGACATCTAGTATGTCGGGAGACAAACAAACAGCTCTGTTTGCTGGAATGAAAAGGAGGTGAGTGTGTGTTAGCATTTACAAGGAAGGTCAACCGATCCTATTAAGGTTTCACTTTGTGCCATACCTGACCTCAGCGTTCTGGAGATGTGGTTACGACCATGTTGATGCTTCATTTCCTGGTCTATTTTATCACTTTAGTGTATTCTGAACTATAAAATCGGCTCACAAGGTCAGCAGAAGAGGGGAAAGGGGAGAATTACTGTAGGATCTCTGCTTCCCTGAAATCCCTGCGTTCAAGAGCCTCAAGTATAATAGTGTTTATAAGCTCTCAAATGTAAACTGAAATGTAAACAGTGGTGCAGTTTAGTGGCAAACTCTAGAGACATTCTGTATGATTGGTAATGTTGGTCTGTCAGTCGGTTGATCACCAATATCTAGACTGATATATCTCAACAACTGTTGTATGGATTGCCGTAAAGGTGTGTACAGTTAATGGTCCCCAGGTGATTTCCTTTAGCCATTTCTTTAGCTATATATATATATATATATATATATATATTCTCTCTATATATATATGTATATATATATATATATACTCTCTCACTCTCTCTCTCTCTCTCTCTATATATATATATATATAGATATATAGCTAAAGGAAATCACCTGGGGACCATTAAATGTTTGTGCACACTTTTACGGCAGTCCATACAACAGTTGTAGATATATGACAAGAAAAAGCAGCTAATCCATACAACTGAGATGAGACCGGCACAATTGTGGCATCGATTAATTGATGATTTGTTTTGATCACCCAATTAACTAATTCTTTCAGCTCTGCTTCTTACAATATGACACAAGAGGTTCAGTGAGAATGTTCTGCAAAACTGAACAAGACACTGAAATAGAGTAAATCTGCTCAGATCATTTCTAACCTAACGAAGGATGCTTCATTTCATTTTTACATTTTCATTTATGCATCTTCTGGATCAATTATTGCTTTCCACAGGGAATGCAAAATATGACGCACAGTGGTGCTGCAATTTCAAACAGTCATTTAGGTCCTGAGGCCCCAGTGGTGTCCTCAACCTGAGTGACAAAATCCTTTTCAAAGGGAAATGTAAGAACCTACCAAGTTACCAGGTGAGCCCAGGCACAATGTAAGAGGTGATTTAGTCCGAGCAGGCTACATGTCACCAGGGCTTTCTTTGTTTCCCTGAAGCCTGATTTGAACTTAAATTGCTTCTGTGAAGACTCGGCTTGGCTGCTCATTATGTTGCCCCTCCTACTGCTCAAACATTAAGGAGCCTCGTGTACTGTGCTATACTGTATCCTCAAATGATGATGATCTCATTCTTTACCAGTAACCATCTGTAAAACTACAGAGGAGGTTTTATTAGTCTTGTATAACAGGTTATCACAAAGCTGACTGGTAGCAAATGCAAGAAGACAAGTTTTTTAAAATTTGATTAATATAGCTATATTGTAGTTGAAACATATTTTAAACAACACAGACCAAGAGACTACAGAAAATAACCCACCCAGTTAAGAAATAGGCTGTGTCTGAAATCACTTCCTTGTTCACTCATTCACAACTTCCTATATAAAAGACATTCAATAGCACTGCGTTGTGGGTTGCTAGTGGAAAGTACAGTACTTGCCATGTACACTGCTTTTGTTGTGGAACTTTTGAAAGCCCTATATAGTGGAGACATTTGGACATTCAAATAAAATGGCCTCTGTAAAACCACAACTTGTGTGTTTTTTAAAAATAAATAAACAAGATAGAACTTGTTTATGAGTGAGTTGCTAGTTTCCAGTCTTTATGCTAAGCTAAACTAGCTGACTGCTGGCTGTAGCAGACATGAGGACAGACTTTGATCTTGTCATCTAATTTTCAGCAAGAAAGCGAATAAACATATTTCCCAAAATGTCAAATACAAGACAAAAAGCATATTTGCTTGATGCTTTTAACATTTATAGAAGAATATAATTTTAAAAAACAAAACAGCTGTAATGAAAGTAGGAATTACTGTCTAATGCTGCTTCCTACAATTAATGTGTGCATATGTGTTGTATGTGACTCATTGTTTCCCATGACATAATGATGTGTTGGGATTGCTCAGTTAAATAAAAATCAATGCAAAAACTGGCACCGTCATCAACTTCATCACGAGTTTCTCTTCCATAAGTGACTTTAATTTCATCCAGTCATCTGCTGGCCTTGCCAAGTGACTGACAAGTGTGGTCATTAGGCAGCTTAAGTGCTTTATTTGACCCTATTAATTATTATTATTATACCTATTCCCAGGATTCTGTAACAGGAGATGACACACACACACATCTGTACACACACACACACACACACACACACACACACACACACACACACTATCACTACTGTGCAGCTGTCCGACCCACCACAATCATCTGAAACAAGATGGAGAAGGATACGGCAGGCAGGAAAGTAAACATTAACAAACTTGTAAGTGCTAGCGGATGTGCCTCTCACCCTTCCTGTGTGCAGCCGGGCAGCCATAACCAGATGCATCAAGAACACATTACATCCCTATACCCTGAGTATTTACTCTGCCATCCAGCCTGAAAGATTAGTTTAGCTGGAGAGTTGATTTATGGACGACAGAAAGTAATCCCTTCTTGTCCTGCGTGCTGTAGTCGTGCCTCCTCCTTTGCCACCATACCGAGCTTACACAGTCTGAAAGCCCTTGATACCGTGTTCGCCCTAAGGTGTAATGTTTGATAATATAACCACTGCTTCTGTCACCAAGACCCCCCACCCCATCTGCCCCCACATCCAAGCCTCCACCCCCAACAAATACATTACAGCCCCACAATGCTTTGAGATTTATAAGGGAGTAGTGGCAAAGGAGAGAGAGAGAGAGAGAATATGCATTGATTGAAAGCCCCAGATAGTCCCATCCAATCCCGCCCCAAAGAACATCAGTTATTTTGCATCCTGACACAGCGATTGATAACTCATAAATGTGTGCAGGGATGAAAAATGCAGATGGAAACTGACTCTGACAAAAATGATAACGGCATCGGTCTCGAGGGGGTGACGGCGGGATGCTGCTTAAAATATTTAATAATTGATACAGAGGCAGTGAGATGTTGTTTGACCCTGGAGGAGTGTGAATGTCATCAGAAAATTGCCAAGACTTTGAAGTGAAATACATTAATGACGTGTGTGAGTGTGTGTCTGCTTTTGTGCATCTGTGTGTGTGTGTATTTGCAGCATAGGGCAAGAGGTTATGGCCTGAAATGGTCACTAAATTATATCAGCACTACAATCATTATTTGTCTTCAGGTTATGAAATTTCTTCTTTTTTTCTCAAGGCAGGGAGTGTTGTAAAAACGCTGTTTGAACAAGTTTTATCATACAATATTAAAACCCTCAAATCAGCTTTCTACAAGTAAAGACACACTTTAAACATAAACTATTGTGAATATAAACGCTCATAGATCAAAGTATCTTCAGAAAATACTTTCATGCACTGTAAATGGTTAGATCAACTATAAACATTTTTCTGTTTGACGATTCCATTTCTCGTTTTGTTTTTTTTGTTCTTTAGGTATTTATCTGGTATTGAGATATTGATACCATACAGGTCACCTAGTTTATCAGATCACTGTGCAATAAACTTACTCCATATAGTTTGTATGTTACATACAGCAGTTTAAACATCATATTCATAAAGAGTATTATATTACTATATATTCATGTAGAGTAGTATATATGTATGACAGCTAACTATACTGGATGTTTCAGATGTATGGACTTTAAATCATGTTTTGTTTTGGTAACTTTGCAAAACTATCAGCATGGCTGTTATTTCAGTATACATCAACACTTGAAAACAGTAGAAAACATTGAACTGAAACCATGATATTTCCCTAACTTTAACCAAAGTGCTTTTGTTGCCTAAACCTAACTAGAGAAGGGACTCTGGTGCACCAGAACCACCTCTCTGCAACTATGGGGCGGTTTATAAATGTAGCGTTTTATTCACTCAAAAGAAGGTTGCCTTGGAATAAAATAAAAGCAGCAATTATGTTTTTCATTGCAACAATTTAGTAATATATAAACGTAATTCATAGGGTAGCATACTTTTCTGGGTAGTTTCTTGGAAAGAACTGGCACTAATAAAAAAGAAAACAGCAACCCCCCTGAAAGAATAACTCCACTCAAATATATATTTATTACTTTCTATACAGGAAACTTCTTGGAAATTAGGATTCAGAAATTGAGGACCCTTAAAATAAGGCATTACTGAGACTTACAAGATCAGAGGTTTACAAGAATGGCTTAATATGAGGGTAAAGGGTGAATAAACCCAGGATGTTTGAGCTACAGGGTGCACACCTCCACATCAGGTCTCATTGCAGCTATGCAACTCTTAATACATTCCATATAACACTATAATACTGTGATGTGCTTTGGATTACAGCAGCATCCAAATGTCTCATGTTGAAACATCTGAATTCCTCTCCATATGGTAAGTTGTGCTCCCCTGTGGTGGACACAGTGGGACGCTGGACATTTTCAGCCCCATAACCCCTCATACCTTCAGCTAAACAGCCCTCAAAATCTTCCTGCTGTCTAGTTTGGTATTAAGGCAAATCAGTTACAAAAGTACAGTATGTGAAGCATCTCAATCCTCTTACACAAGTCTGATGTCTGAAAAGAAATTAAGAAGCTCCAATTAACAAAGTGCATGGGATTAAGGATCACTGTTTAGCCTCAGGGAGGAAACAGAGACAGGTAAATAAGTCAATTTTATAACTTTATTAGTACAACCTTGAAACTTTTCTTTTGCTCGAAGTTTCATCATAGAAAAATCTAATCCTCTTCAAGGCTTCTTACTGCTTACTCAGTCCTTCACAGAAGTATAACTGGAAACAGACAGAAGATTGTACCGGCCAAACAAAAGCCATTATCACACCCCTACATGATAAGCCTCTTGGATAGATACATGGTGAAAATGGAAATTGTGATAAATCTTTGGCTGCGTTGCATCAAAGCAATGCCAGGCCTTCATCTAGAAATGAGGTTGTACATCACAAAAACCTCCAGTCTCCTGACCGTCAGCCCCATGGATGGATTACTGAACAGGCCTACCAGGCACAGGCCCAGGAGCCCAAAGGGTCTGGGCTTCACATGCAAAATGTCACTGAAAACAAATAATGTACTGACTACAAAGGGAGACATACCAAAGAGAGGCACACTGACAGCAAAGAGACACAAAACAATCACAAAGAGACACAAAATGACCACAGAGCGATGCAAAATGATCAGAAAGACACAGAAAAATCACAAAGAGAGACAAAACAACTACCAAGAGACACAAAATTACCATAAAGAGACATAAAAAACAGAGACACAATAAGAACACAGAGACACAAAACAATCACTAAGAAACACAAAAAGACCACAAAGAGATACAAAACCACAACAGAGACAAAGTATAAAGAGACACAACAGCATCATGAAGGGATAAAACACAACCACAAAGAGATACGAAACGACTACCAAAAGAGGTAAGACAACTACACAGTCTGTGAGTCTTGCGCCTATGTTGGAGAGACGATGGGGCCTTTTACATGTCTGTGCCAAGAGGCCCATTGTCTCACAATCTGTCCATGCTCAACCCCATGCCTGGCAGTATGGATGTTAGTGGGATGCACACAATAGTGTACAAGCCGGCATCTCGCGGATGAGCGCTGGGAATGATTGGGTTTGTCCTCCCTTGGGAATACGAAAGAACAGGTGCAGGTGCAGGATGTTACAAATGCCATCATTTTAATAAATGAACTCCTCCAAAAAGCTGCACTAAAATTCTGATTAAAGCTGGACTGATGTTCCTCAGAAGTTAGTTCAAGCTCCCTTTTTTTAATATGTTTGACAACGCCTACCTCCAGAAAGAGGGGTGAGGAGACTGAAGAAGCAAAGGCGAGGGAGACGACAGGAGCAGAATGTGAAGAGACATTAAAACATTTCAAATGAAAGGTGCGTCAGAAGAGCTTGTCAGTGCATTACCGCCAAGATTAAAGGGGTCTCGGTGTCTTCTGTCGGGTTCAAGGGAGACTGCATGAGGATTTGGCTCAGACTCTTAAATACCTCTGTCGACTAAGATTCAAACAAACACTTCCACAATAATTACAAGTTGACTTTTCTTCATTGCTAGAGGAGAAGGTAAAACATTTTCAAATGAAACTCCTACATTGTCAGCGTAAGTACCCTGTGCTGTTTATTCAAGTAGAATTTTCTTGAGACTATTATTCACTGATTAGGACACATGGCATAGAAAACATAATGCTAGCACATTTACAAGCCTTTGGAGTTCAAGAGGAATAAGGTATTTAGCTCAGGTATTAGTTAGGAAATTAATGTGCCATTGGTTGTCATCAAGAAATAGGCAGCCATGTGAAAGTTGTTTCTTGAAGGTATCCTGCTTACAGCGTTGACGTTTTGTGCTCAGTTTGCAGTTTTTAGCTCTTTTAGGGCTTAATACACACACAAATGCACAAAAAGTTACTTATGCTGCATCATATGTGAAGGAGCTGTCATGCCGGTGTTTCTCTTTCTTCTTCTTTTTCTTGCTGTAGTGTCTTTTAGTAATGAAACAAAATCCTTCATTCAGCATTGACCTCTGACCTCGCTGCAGATAGAAAATTTCCCTTAAAA
Source organism: Micropterus salmoides (assembly GCF_014851395.1). NCBI lineage: Eukaryota > Metazoa > Chordata > Actinopteri > Centrarchiformes > Centrarchidae > Micropterus > Micropterus salmoides. The sequence goes on along the minus strand of NW_024040817.1, from coordinate 16,964,031 downwards.
ATAATACCCCTTAATCATTAATAAAACAAATCATCATTATTACTGCACTCAAGTTTAGGATGTTTCAGATGTTCAAGAGGGAGTTGTGAAGTACAACACACACACACTGTATTCTCTAAAGCCGTCAGGAGCTCAGTGGGAAGCCGTGGACTGCTGGTGTCCGTAACAGCAGAAGCTGTCAACACAGACAGGGTGGCTGAACTCTAGACGGGCCTGTCAGACGTCCAAGCAGCTGTGACCGGTGCTGCTGAATGCAAACATGAGTGGCCATTTGTATGAACCTGGCAGGCTGAGAGGTGACTGTCAAAACTTGGTTTAAAGAGAGAGGCGCACATAAGGTACCTGTCCTAGTGCCAGCGCAGGGAAAAATAGTGACAAATAGTGACGGCATTTCATAGTAGTTTTGACCGTGTCTTGACTTTTGAAACAGCAGTCTGACAAAACAATCTCAACTCGAAGTCCACGTCAGCCATATTTCAAGCTCCGTCCGCTGAACAATGTGGCTGAAGCCTCCAGAATTTGCTAATGCAGTAAGTGGACCTTTTTTTTTGCTTGTTTGTTTCCTTCAGCAGATTTCTCTCATAACAAACATACTCTGTGAAACTTGTATGGTAAAGGTTAGGAAAAGACAGTTTATAAAAACAATAATGTTAAAGTCAGGGTCCGCCACCCTCCCCACCCAGACTTTCCACCTTCTACCACTACTCGCTATGTATATGTATATATATGTTGGGTACTACTTCCTGCACCGGCACTAATATTGGCATGGGTCATAAATCAATGAGGTGCAGAATCTTCCAGTATGGAGCTGCTTGCATTCAACTTTTGCATGGTTTCTCTCTTTTGCAAGCATTAGCGGTCCAAAGTATTTGAGCATAAAACAGTATGTGATATCGTGTAGCATTTGACCATTTCTGACCTTGGTCCCCCCTTATTGTCAGAATAATTTAAAAAGATGTAATTTTCACATAAAAATTCTAGATTACACTTTTATTCTAGGGGTCTCTATTTTCCTAATGATTTCTAACTAATTTCTTAAGACATGTCCTGCCAAAAATCTATACAATTTGGTACTAATTATGAGAAAAATAGAGACACTAATTAGACACTAACAATCAATTAATATAATTAAGTGTTAACATAACCGAGAGAGCCTTAGAAGTCAGTGCACTGCAGGTCAACTAAACATACGATAATGTGACGTTAGTCTACAGACAAACATACAATTCAACATATATAAAGAATAACGTTTTCAATTACAAAATGAATAAGGAATTAATATTTATTTGGGATGAAATAGGGTGGTTCTTTCAAGACAATTCTCAAGATAATGAAGAATGTCTGATTGTTGAATGTCTGACTTGTATTAGATCAGCAGATCATTTGCTTTGCTTAAAGCAGATCAGGAATTAAAAAAGAAAAAACAAACATTCTTATTTCGCCTCCGACTTTGTTCTCCGTTATATTACTGAAACAATTACTGCATGACAGAATGACGCCATCCACGTTGGGATGCTTTGACTACATGTTTACACTACAGTATCCACATTTATACATTTCACATACTAAATTTGAATAATTTGCACACATACTCAACTGTTATGCCTCTTATATAAAGTATACACATTTGAGACAGAGAGTATAAGTGCATAATGTATTATATGCATTATATTATATGTGTGTATTATATGTATGTGTTGTACAGGTTCAAAAATGTAAATTATCAATCCACCACTATTACAGATGGCTTTTTCCTGCCTCTAATGTATAGCGATGGGAAGCAGTTGAATTATATTTGGTTTGACTTTCTTGTCAGCCAAGTACACAACACATTCCTGTTATGTCTGAGGTTAATAAAGCAGCACATGCATCATGTGGATAAAACACCACAACATTTCACTTAAGAGACATTAATTCAAATGCTTTAATGAGGGAGACAACAGAATATTCCAGACGTCAATGTTTGGAAAACCTTACAAAAACAAATGGATGTATCTTCCCCACAGTAATGAAAAATGGCAGCATATAATAAACCAGAGTGATGCTAAGCTACTTAATGTAAATTCTGCCCTGGAGAAGAAAATTGCGCTCTCTTTAGTTGACCGGCACAAGGACATACATACATCACAACAATGCAGACAAAAAGGATCAGGAATGAGCTGAAAAATGTGCAGACTGAAACAGAAGTGGCTGAAAATTGATTTCAAGTTCTGTCAGTGACGGTGAAGGAAACCACCGCACACAAAAAAACATCTCTCACAGACTGCCTCGAGAAAACAAAACTGTGCCATTAAAAATATAATAGGATTATCGTTTCTGTTTGTTTGTCACGGTGGATCAAGAAAATTACAGTTAAGAGAAGAGCTTAGAGCCACATTGTTATCACCGCTTCAGAAAACGAGGCGCAGACACAGACCATTTACATATTCATTTACTGCTTTTGAAATTCACCTTTTTAATTAGTCCGTGTGTAACAATCACTTAATATCTGCAAACACCTTGACACCGAGAGCCGCCACAAACATGTCCTCAGCTGCCGTGCACTTAACACGGGGTTCATCAAACAGCGGGGAAGTTTCACAACACTGATGTGTGGCAGACTGATGCCTGAGTGGGAGAGGAAAGAGCTGGGGGAAAAAAACAAAAAGAAACATGATGAAGGCTAACAGTCACTCACAAGGCTGTGGGAGCTGTTTGTTTGTTTGTTTGTTTAGTTGTCAGTGTTAGGAACAAGTACGAGACAAATGCTTCAGGACAGGAAGCAGTTGCAAGAGCCCTGATTTAGATCATCCTGGTGTGTTGTTTTGTTTGTTGTTTCTATTCTACTAGTGGCTTCAGAGGGTGACAGGGAAGACTTCCTTATTGGTCCTCGGCCCGCCTGCCACAGCACTGGACCGTCCCTTCTTGTTTCCTTGTTTCTCTTGTCATAATTATCCTGGAGGACAATGGCAGTCAGTAAACTTTGTGGGACGGGTGGATCAAAACATGTGATTCAGGACACCGCTGTTCGCGTGTGGAGCTTCGGGCTGAGGGAGACTCGTGGCTCCCCACAGGAAAAGATGTTTGTAATTATGTGAAGTTGGCAGGAAGAACTTGTTTTTCTTCCACCACCTTGATTTCAAGAGAAAAATACATTTTCTAGCAGCTCCAGCAGCTTGAAGAGGACAACAAATAAGAAAATATATGTAAGAGTAAACACTGTAAACCTACATATAATCGTAAGTGCAATAGGCATGATGGTCTCGTGTGTCTCAAAAGAAGACATTTTTTAATGAAAAGATGTACACCTGAGCGTGCAACAACACTGGTCTGGACTCAATCTGACATAGACCAGCTGCAAAAACAACACAGGAATTCTGACCAAGATACTACCTTTACTATAATTTTCTTTTATTTAACTACAATTAACACATGCAATCTCTCCTGCGCAATCTGCAATCTCTAATTCACTTTGGCTTCTCAACTACAGCCACCAGCAGGTACAGTACAATCCACGGCATGGACCACTGCCGAAGGTGCCCTTGAGCAAGGCCCTGAAGCCCTAACTGCTCCCCGGGCGATGCACAATGGCTGCGCACTGCTCCTAATTAGGATGGGTTAAATGCAGGGAACAAATTCCGCATGCATTGTACTGTGTCCAAAATTGTATGATGGCCAGTAAAGATCATTATCATTACATGCTTTCATTTTCTCTCAGTTAAATTTAACTGTTAATTGCTAGTGTGAAATTTGCTCCCTATTTAATCTCTATTAAAAAGGTCCCATATTTCATGTGACGTAAAGCAGCACACAGCACAGCTGTAACTGTCATTGCTAGTTTCCGACTGGCGTAGTTGTCATTTTTACGCTAGTGCCCACGTTGTGTAAGTGGCAAATGTTCTTGCGCCCATGCAGTGTTGATCTTAAAATGAGGTGTCGTCGGGTGCATTGTTGGCACATTGCTATCTTGAGGAAGCAGAAAGCGATTGTGCAATTGACCAACAAAAACCTGGACTAAAGTCAATGGTGCAGTACATGCTGCTACTTACAGGACACATAGGAGCGGTCAGGATCTAATTTTTTGTTCTTCTACACATCTAATAGGTCATACACACAGTCTAAGTAACATTAGGGTTCCATGATCAAAGAACATTTTTAAATCACATTCACACTGAAGAAATAGCAGCTAGATTTATTGGTGTCGACTTAACAAATGTTACATAAAAAAAAGAAAACAAGCCCAACAATCTGTTTTTGTTACAAGTTACACTGATTTTATAATGCAGTATAGGCATATGTAAAATTTTGATGATTGAAAATTTTGGCCATTTCAATCATAAAAAAATAAGGCTGAGATGAAAGATAAAACTTTTGATACTTTCAGTGTTTTATTCATTGACTAAACCACTTTAGAATGATATGACTAGTGTGTTGTTTAATTTCAGATGTCGTGAGTTGACGGCTGCCACTCAAGCCTCTCTGATGTGTTTCAGTGCCGCAGAGTAATTCCCCAGGCTCTAGCAGTTAGTGTTATAATGATCATCAGCTGTGACAGATGTACAGCTAATGAACAGAGCGGTCGGATGGAAACAGAGGCAGCCCACAAATAAATATAGAACATGCAACATACTGGAGTCTCTCTTGATGTCATGTTTCACTAAAATCACTGTGGTGTGATGATGGACTCTTCACATGTTTATACCCACAGCTAAACAGACAAAGACAGCAAATTATAGAAAGCTAGATACACTTTCTTCCAGCTAAACATCAACTGTTCGTCTAGCTTTATGTAATTTATATCCCACAGAGGATGAAGAGGATTAAGTAAGTGTAGCTGAACATTAACTGTAAAGGAAGTTTTTAAGGGGCTTCCTGTTGTTACTAGTACTAAAACATGCATTTAAACTTAAAGTTAAACAACATTTTGTCTTACACCCAATCAATCTAACAATTTCAGTTTGAATTTCTGTCACAGCTGACTCTGTATTTTTTTACCCTGGTATTGGGTGGATTTGTATTAAATACCATTGCTTAATTTTGTGTAGAACAAAATGATTAAATCTGTCAACTTGAAACAGAAAATGTAGGTCACTTTACTCAACGTAGCTGGGTAATATTAGATAAAACAAACTCAGATTAAAGCTTAAAAGCAGCTATTTGCAATTGATATGTCTTCAAACATGTTGAAGCAAGTAAGACAATGTCCTCCCAACACATTGTGTCTTTAAATAATTAACTAAATAATGCTTTAGAGATCCCCTTTTATTTCCATTATTCACACAGATGGCAGCCAGGCTCCTCTGACTGGCAGTTAGACTCTGATGACACGACAGATGTTATTTCATTTCTCTGTTTCTTGTTTTCCCCTGTTTGGACAGAGAATAATAACTGGATCTATTGAATGTAATTTTATATGACTCTCAGTCTTCCACATAGTCTGTTTTAGCTCTATTTTGTTTTGAAACTGCAGCAGCTTTTTGGTTTCTTTAGGATTGAACACTCTAAGGCTAAGGCAGGGAACACTAAGTGTGACTCACTCTCAATTCAAAATTTCTTCAGCGAGAAAGCTGCACCTAAAGCATTCGCGGGAGTTGATTGCTGGTCATAGTGGCGCATAAATCAAAGTTCACTGCTGACATTAGTTTTTCCAGGTGCATCAAAAATAGTTCTCTTCTATCAACTGTCAGTTTGCCAAGCCGCTGCAAGCTGCCTTTTGGGTTTTTTGGGGGGGAATATCCCTGCCCCAATGGCAGAAAGCGCAACCAATTCACTGTGTACTGTGCAACCAAACCTGTTTTATTCTTAGGGTCGGTACGTAGCACTTTCTGACATGTTTGATGTGTTTGCACGTCTCAGTGTGATGCATGTGTACATCAATAACACAACTCTGAATATCTGTGTGTGTGTGTGTGTGTACAGTAAGGAGGGAGCCATCTTTCTGTAACGCTGTCTTGTTGCTGCATTTCTTGCTGACAGGTCTGATCAGAAAGTGATGACAGCCTATGATTGTCAAAACGCCTGTCAGTGAGTGGCAGCTCAGCTTTGGCTCTGCCTTATTTTCCACTTCCCTTCCCCCTGGTTTTGTCACATCTCTCTCCCAGCAGTGGTGTTGGCTTAACTCAGAGTGAAGGTAAGAAGACACTCGTATAGGCAACATGGGGAACTCAATCTCGGCGTGTTGTGTTAAGGCCGTTGTAGATGTCATACGTTAATACTCCCACGACGGTGGAGAAGCGAGCCAGATGACAGTGTGGGAGTTAAACCAGGAGTTGGAGAGCTGAGTTTGGTGAGTGTCTTGACAAACAAAGCAGAGCTGCTCCTTGCATTGTGTGCTGGACAGGTATGACAAGAGCAATATGTGCAGTTTCACTGGAAGAATGCTCAAACTAACAGCTGCGAATGGTGCACCAACAGATACATTTCAGAATAAAGTTCCTCTTTCATTTAGGTGATTTAGTGGATTTAAGACTAGAAGATCCCCTCCAATTCAATTAAATTGTCTTTGGTCTTTAGAGAAACTGGTGTCTTTTTTTTTGCAATTTGCAATGTATTTTGGTTAGTATTAAATTTTTGTCAACTACACAGCATAATCAGCATACCCAAATTAACACTGTCAGAGTGGATTTCAACACTTTCAAAGTGTCTATATGGGTCCACACCAAAGAGTGTTAATGTTTTTGGAGTGTTGGCACCAAAATACGTCTCGGGTGACGTATGTAATCCTTGTTCCCCGAGAAGGGGAACGAGACGCTGCGTCGGTGACGACACTATGGCAACGCCTCTGGGAGTGGCAGGGCTGAACTATGAATGAAACTACTCCAATCCCATTGGTGTTACCAGAACGGTAGTGTGTGACGGCATAACCGGAGGGGTATATAAGCACGCCGGCACACAGGACACATTAGCCCTTTCTATGAAGCAAGGCACTCCAGGCGGGGTGAGGTGTGGCGGACCGACGCAGTGTCTCGTTTCCCTTCTCGGGGAACAAGGGTTACATACGTAACCCGAGACATTCCCCTTCGAGGGAACTCGAACTGCGTCGGTGACGACACTATGGGAACGAGATACCCACTTAGGCCGCGCCGAAACCCCGCCTGCCCCCAGTGTGCAGAACGTGACGGCACGACTAGGAGGAGAGCGCACGGGTGCCGGGTGCAGAAGGAAGGTCCAGACTGTAAAACCGGATAAAAGTGTGAGGGGTGGCCCAGCCAGCCGTGTCACACAAATCCTGGAGTGACGCCCCTGCGAGGAGGGCCCTAGAAGCCGCCATGCCTCGAGTAGAGTGCGCCCTTACGGCCATAGGTGAAGGCAAACCGCGCACCTGATAGGCCAGGGAAATAGTCTGAACGATCCAGTTGCTGATAGTGTGTTTAGAAGCTGGGAGCTTCCTAAGCGGGGAGCTACCCACCCTCCTCAGAGAGGTGAGAAAGGTCATCTTAAGGGTCAGGTGCTTGGCCGCAGCCGACTCCAGGGGTTTGAAGGGGGCCTCAACCAGCGCTTCGAGAACCACTGCCAGGTCCCAGGTGGGAACAATGGAACGAGTCACGGGTCTCATCCTCCTGGCTCCACGGAGGAAGCGCACGACCAGTGGAAGCCTCTCCAAGGGCCCATCACTCAGAGGGGCATGGAATGCTGCAATGGCAGCCACATACACTTTGAGCGTGGACGGGGAAAGGCCAGCGGAACTCCAGTATCATAATTACCGAGCAGGTAACTGGGTCCACCGCCTGTTCTCTGCACCAGGTGGCGACTGCGGAGGGCGGGCAGAAAACTCCTCAGAACTCTGAAAACCGACAACATTTCCAGGCAATTTATGTGCCAAGAGAAATTATGCTCCTCCCAGGAGCCTCTCGTGAAGCGGCCGTCCATGACCGCGCCCCATCCCATAAGTGAGGCGTCTGTTGAAATAATTGTTCGGCGACAGATCGCTCCCAACATGGGACCTTGGGACAGGAACCAAGAGGGTCCTCCTACTCGCGGGGGTGGCGCTCGGTCTTGCAGAAACCGCTCGTCTATTTTGCTGCCCACCGACGGCTGCTGCACCGCCTGTGGCCAATCAATGTGCAGCTTGGCTACAGCCCGCGTCACCACTTCTAACCACTCCTCGTATCCTGGCGAGGGCTGATGACGTTCTGTTTCCCCGAAGTCATTCTCCATGCTAAGCGCATCAGCCCCCTTGAGCTGCCTGGGCGTGCGACATCCCCAGGCATGAGACACACATCCCATGGGTATCACCTTCCGTGTACTTTTTTTATCTTAACACCGACCAGTTTTAATTTTTCTTAACATTTTTATGTAGTTTTAATCTCAGAGGATTATTTGTTAACTACACAAGTGTTAGCCCCATAGCACTGTAAAGGTGCAAATACAGCTCTTCCATATTCCTAAAAAGAATAATTGGACAATAAAGATGGTCATTTTAGGTGTTTTAAAACATTTATTCTAGCAATTGGACCTCAAACAATTTGATTACATTACATTAACAAATGTACCAGAAAACAGAGAAACAGATTAGGGATGCGTGCCACTAGCTCATTAAACAGGTGTTAGGATAGCTAGTAACAGTGTGGTGACATAGGTTTAAGTTCCAGGTGCCAGTAGAGTAATATCAATATAAAACATTAACAACATTAACCGATACTACTTTAATTATTTATCAAACAGTGTTAAAGTTTGGACGAAGGTCAAAAACACGGTCTCTTGTTATGCAGCAGTGAGTGGAGCGCTTTTTATGAAGACTCTCGGTGTGTGTAGGCCTACTCAGTGGGGGCAGGGTGAATGAACACTTTAGTTGTAAAAGTCAGGATCAGAGTTAAGAAGCTTTGACTTAATATTTATAAAATTACATTTTCTGGTTTGATTTAGTGACACTTTGTTTTTACACTTGGTAACAGGATTTTAATAATGGATTTGACTCTATCCAGAGTATAATTAACTGTACTTTTACTCAATTTTCCCTAGCTCTAAAAATGTAACTCTTCTCAATTTGCTGTGTACTATCCTGTCTTCCAGCATAGATTTTAAACAAAGTATGTGCACATGTGTACACAAGAGCTTTCTGGAGGGCCGAAGGTCAACTGCCAGGAATTCATCAGGTTTTGAGAAGATGAATTTGGAATTTAAGAGTGTGGGTGTGGATTTGAATGTATTACATTACACTGAACAAAGTAGTTTGAAGAGCTTCAAATAAAGCCTTTATAGTCCATCTAATACAGATGGCTGTTAGAAATAGAGAAAGATTTACCTCTTTATAGAACCTTCAAAGGACTTCTCCTTTCATTCATCATTCAAGTGACATACTGCTGCAATTTTAGGGGATGCATAGGGTTGGGCAGGTGTCATGATTTAAGCAACTGAATGAATGTTATTGAGTTCTAACAAAGTTATGTTTTGTTCAAACTTGGCTGTCACAATAGCCAGGTTTACATCGTAATGCAGCACAAATTTTACCCGAATTTCCAGAAACAGCAAAAGAAAATGCTATTGAATGTTTCCATCCACTGCTGTAATGCGACTATTAGTAGTTGAGCACATCAAGCTTAATGTATGTCATTATTTATTCGCTACATTGCACTGTGTTTCCATTGCACTTTGTTGTATTTTTTCATCGATACCCCAACTTTTCCACCATAGCCAAGCATAAAAACATTATTGTGAAATTTCAAGTTTTTTCAGAATTTTCAGCATTTCCACTCAGTTTTTTTAATGAGGAAATATAGAAAGTGTGTAAAAACTGTTGGCTGGAAACACCCATTGCAGCTTTGCCCAAGCTAAGCTATGAAGTGAGCTAAATATACCTCCAATGATGGTTGAGTTCTTCATGTACCAATGAAGATAAAAAGGCCTTTTAAGTATTTTCTGGAAGCAAATGTGAAACTGTAAAAACAATGATGACGACGAATTCAGTCATAGTGATTCAAAATAAATTGTCAATTCAGTAACATTGTCTCTTATGGGAGGAAGTATTACTAATGACAGGTCCACAACAGTTAAAGTACAATCATAAAATACATAATGTTTTGCCCAACATAAATTAGTTACTTACTAGAATGTTGTAATAGCAACACATTAGCCAGCTAGTATAATGGCTGGCTTGGTTAGCAAAAAAACTAAACTAACAAATCAGAAATCACAAAACAGCTATAATAAAAAGAGTGCCTACAGATAATGCTCCAACAATTAATTTATTGAGAAGATAAAGATGTCTGTCAATATTTACTTGGTTTCAGAGCTGACAAACAAGGTCAGTTAAACTTCAGCTACTATGGAAATTTGCCACTATTGCTACTAGAGACAGCATGTTTAAATTAAACTAACTGCTGATGGCAGAATATTATTTTACTCACCAAAGCAATTTCTGAGACCAACGAACAGGAAGTCATTGCTGAAAAGTCGTCCAACAGGGAAAAAAGCACGTGCATTGACAAAAAAACAGTATCTCAATAACCCAACAGTTTATTTAGATTATCTAAACCACTTTCATTGGAGGTAAAACAGAAAGTTTTAGCCACTCGAACTGACTGTAATACTCCCTCATTTCACAAGTACACTGTGTGCACAACTACAGCAAGTATGGTAGGTCAAATATGAACCAGCAAGTTGATCAGCAAACTGTGTTGCTGTGTGACAGTTTGGATAACATTTTGTATTTTTTTTCTCCTCCAAATACGTTTAGCTAACCTGGGGGTTAAAATGTGTTTTACCGTCTGACTGCTCGAGTTTCTTGCTCCATTTGACTTTTTTTTATTGCAATGACACTGTAGCATCCCAGTCAAATAAAGTTAAGCCTTTATAGATTGTCTAATACTGAAACCTGCTAAAGCCAAAAAACAAATTGCACTTAATGAATGCAAACTTCACACATTTTAGGAGCAAAGTAAGTTCTTTATTATGACTAAAACAAAGAAGGCCAAACATATGTAAAGAGCCAAGCTGTTACAAAGCAGAGTTACTCTTTCAAGTCACAAGATAAATAAATGAGTTGTAATGGTCTCAGATTAGATCTAGCTAGATGCTGTGTGAAAACAGCTGTTTGGGCGTGTTTGGATCATCAAAATAACTCATCATATTAGCACCATTTAGTGCAAAGTCCACACTTGTCACCATGCTGCCACTCCTTCACCGCCCTCATGTAATTTTTCTGTTATTCTTCTCCGACTGTGATCATGCTTGTTGGATAACTGGTAATTAAAGAGATGTCAGACTCGTGCTAATGACAGCGAGTTCATTTGGGGCTAGAAAATAAAACAGCAATGTATGCAGTGTTTTTAACTCAGTGCAAAAGGGACTGACTTTGAAGGAAGCTGCTTCTGTTATGGATCCAGGACACAACTTCCCCTCAGTGCACATGTTAGGCAAGGCAAAAGTGACAGGCCAACATCCATCCGCCTCCTCAACTTGTCTATTTATATGTATATTCATATTCATGAGCTATTGGGCCATGCGCTGTTGGTGATGCATTTAGAGTTATTGGAAAAAAGGAACCTCAGCCCTCCCTCTGGCAACTGACAGAGAAAGATTGCAGTGCCCAAGTGTCAAAGGACTGGCAGGGCCCGGTACTAAATCATTGTACTGACGTGGGCAATGAAAGCAGAATCTCATCTCTGGACTTGTAAAAATGACTCTACCCTTCACTTTAGGCATTAAGTGGATTGTTGGTTTTTGTATTAACACATCTCTTAAAGATGTGTGAGAAGAGGAACACAGATGACGTGATCATTTACGACTCTCTTGTATCACTACTCTGTCAAACTTTTACCTCCGTGTCTGTACAAGACAAAAGCATTTTGGCCTGAGAGCAGAGTTTGCATGTGTCAGATGGCATGGCAGGTAACCTTTAAGCCAGCCAATAATTTAAAAAATACAGCAAAATTAAAGGGGCTTTGTAATTATCAGTGTCTACTGCAACAAAGGCAGCTTCACGTCTGTAACACTGAGCAATGTTCTTTGTGAGCTAATAATTCATTCGTACAAAGTAAACAGAGCAGTAGAAAAATAACCAGATGTAGTTGTTGCTTTTAAAGTTGTGCAGTGACATTTGCAAACAAACGATAAAAAACAATTATTCTTCATTTGTGAATTAGTTGGGAGCAGTACAAGGTGCAGTCTGAAGTTCAAGACACTCAAGGTGAAGAAGAGAATGGCACCTTAAATGAAAGTACCATGTGTTGCATTGGACCAACATTGGACCAAAACAATATTTAGACGTAGAAAATCACACAAGAAATTGTTCAATAAAAATCCTACACTGACAGTGGTATATATTAACGTCACAGCCAAATGAAATTACATTTAAAATTTCTTTTTTTCAACTAGAGATGCTGTATACATACATATATACGTGTATCAAAGTTAACTGACAATAAGATTCTTGAAGAAATTCAGTAAGGCCACAAAAACACCTACTAAAAACAACACTGGACTTTTTTTTTCACTGGTCTGAGCAAGCAGGTGTCGTGTAGTTCATGACACCAACTTTGCTGCACTGCAGCACTTGATCATTACTGACACCTGTCCTACTGTGCCTTTAACTTGAGCACAATCCAATTCAGAGTGATTCATCAAAATGCCAGAGGGCACAGGTGAGAAAGACCACCTCACTGCACGCCTCTCACTGCAACCTCACTCAAACTACGAAGCTCAGTCTGATATTGACTCAAAAAATCTTGGTTTCTCTAAAATATGTTTGAGACAATGAGGCTAGGTAATTTCCCACGCAGTTGTCATTTCTTTTGAGAATTATCTTGAAATAATTACCTTCAAATAAGGTGTTTCACTGGATCCTAGGATATTTTTTTATCTGAATCAGAAACAAGTAAACTAATCTCATCCAATTTTTAATTTAAAAAACATGAATATGCAACAGAGTAATATTACTTAAAACAGTTTCCTTCACTTCTCTTATTGATTTTTAGCTTCTCTCTCTCTCTACATGTCAGTTCCCCTCCCCCCAGGCTCCTGCACTTCCTTCCTCAGTTCCTCCTTCAAGCCTGTGACAGTAGTGCTGCACATAAAGACACTGCTACCTTTGCATAATGCGGATGCACCTTCCGTAGGTCGAATGAAGCTCCTTCGACATGTGTCAGAAGCTTGCCGTGTAGGCTTGGACTAATGATGGCACAACGGCCAGCCCACTGCCCCTCAGCATATGCCCACTCTCGTGTGTGTGTGTGTGTGTGTGTCTGTGTGTGTGTGTGTGTGTGTGTGTGTGTGTGTGAGCGCAGGGGGTGGCAGGGTTCGTCATGCTGATTAAAAGCAACCCCCCCTCTCCCACAAAGCTCAGAAAAAGACAGCAGGGAACATGAACCACTGTCAGGTTGGCCCAGATGAGGACACAGGATCCGTGTCACCTGAATTTACCGGCCTAATATGACAGCCAAGTTGTGATCCCTCGTCTGGGACGTGTCACGTTTGCAGAGTTTGGGCTTATTCTCATGCAAATGATGTCAGGTTTAGACAGAATGTGAATGAGACTCGTCACACTGTCCAAGGGTCTAAACCTAACCACATGACAGTGGTTTCTCGCGCAGCTCAAGATGAAATAAATACGACATTTGACATTCAAACCTGGCAACCAATACCAGGAATAGTTCAAAATAATGAGGAATTTGCGAGAGGAACCACAGCACCACAAGTGTAACCTATTTACCTTTTCTTAGGTCCTAAATAGCACATATCCAAACTCCAGTAGGGACATGCAGTTAATAAATACATTCACACACACATACACACTGCTGCCCCAAGGTTTCCTGTGAAATTTTTTTAGAGATTTATTCACAAGAGTTGAATCAGAATCAAATATTTAATTACATGAAATAAAAAGCATCTGAAAGACGATTGAATTGCATCTTTTTACTTTTGATGAAGAAGTCCTTTGAGTAAATCTGTTTGTCCCTATAGTGGAAACCATACTATAGAAATGTCTCTTTTCTGAAGTGCTTTCTTATTATGTGCTCACTTTTTGGGGTAGGTCCACTCCATCACTTAAATAAACAAAATAATGGTGAAAGTAAAGTATCCACACACAAAAAAATGACATATATAAACATATATAAAAGTCTCAATAATTCAGATACTTTGACAAAGCAGTGATGGTGCCTCACATCACACCTGTGGGCTTTCCAGCAATGGAAAAAGGCTTTGATAGATCCTAAAAGACACTCTATCCATTCAGCACTCTGGCAGCCGTCATTATTCTCAAAAGAATCGATGTTGTCACTTCTCCATTCTTCAAGAGCCTCTCCCTCGGCCTGATGAATTATGTCGTCTGTATCTTCCAAAACAAGGCTCATTCCTGACAGGTACACAACACTTTACAAGATGGTTTTGACTGCCTGCAGATCTCACCAGGGACAAACGTGTCAACAAGCAATCGGATTGAACTCTCTGTCCATGATGAGATGTCTCGGGTGATTTTAAACCTTCAACTTCTCTTCAAACCCTGTATTGAGGCATAATGTTTTTTACAAAAATGTAAGGTGCTATATTGTTTTGCTACTAGAGTGGCTGCAGCAGAAAGAAATGAGTCTGCCACCTCGGGTATATTTATTTGTTATGTGAGAAACAAGTGGGTTCACTTCTGATTGATGGCGTACAACCTGTGACACCATCAAGTATAGTCATCATTTGGGACACTAAAAATTAAGGTTGTGAATGGTTTAACAGACCATTTTCAGGGAAGCAACAGGCACGAGTAAGAACAATGGGCAAAAAAATCATTTAATTGTAATTATTAAGTGTATTGCGTAAACTACTTTGATAGCTGAACGGACTAATCCAGGTTAAAGCTTTTAGCAAGTGGAATTAGGCAATTTCCTTTGCATTTTGTTTCATATCTGATCTGCATTTGAAAAAATAACTAGTGCGGATGACTGGTTGAATAATTAATCAGTTAGTTCACAGAAATTTATTCTAAAACAGTTTTGATAACTGCCTAATTAAGTCATTTATCAAGAAAATGGCTACTTTTCCCTGTTTTATATGCTTGTAAATTGAATATACCAAATTATTTCCTTATTAATGGAAAACTGGCTAATTTAAAGCATTAAGCATAGACAATTACCCATTAATAAAGCCATTAATTACAACTTATAAACACTTTATAAAGTGGCACCAATCCTATGTCCTAAGTGCCCCTTCAGCCATTTTTACTGTTTCGCATTGATTTACGCACTGAAGTCTCTCTAAACAGTATCCTCTTAGTGTCCAGATGTCATAGTCAAGGGCGTCACATTGTGTTGAAAAGTGGTGGGGACATAAGGGCTCAGATTAGGGGAGTGATGATACACTTGGGTCACAAGATGTGAAATATGAAATGCTAAAATATATGAGAGGGGTCTGGGGGATCCTCACACACAAAATTGGAGTATTAAACACTTAATTTCTGCATTCAGGAGATATTTTCTGCTCCAATTTATGCTAGAAATGGCATTACATATATAAAGGGAAACAAAAGTCAGCTGGCAGGAAGCAATTCATAACTATAAAAACATAAAAGAATATAATGTTGTAATCAGCTGCTTGTTTTTTACTTTTAAAAGTTACTTTTTTGGACAGTGCACATTTGTTTCTTCTATATTTAAATTGCATTGCATGTTTTCTTATTGTGCAAATAAACTTTTGTTAGTTAACATCTCTAGCTGCAAACTACTTTTCAAAACATTTTTAACAAATCCTTTCAAAAAGTGATGGGGACATGTCCCCAGCATAAATGACACATATGATCATAGTTAATGTGAGTGAAGCTCGGAAATGTTAATTAGCCATCCTTCAAGTTTTACCGTGCATTCGCAGCAATTACTTGTTTTGCCCTGTGTTCCCCTCTCAGGTTAAACACAGGCTGCTGCTCTAAGTTTTTGATTGGTAGAGCTCTTTGGGGCCATTGGCAACTGGAGAGGAAGATCTGTTTTTTGAAATTATAAATACTGTATGAATATGTTTTGATTAAAAGTTAATATTCTTATGAGAATATTAACTTTACATTAAATTTCTGTTTTATTGTAGAATAACCATTGTTATGGAAAGCATGATGACCGATTTTGTCAAATAATAAATCGCTATTGAAAATAACACAAAATAAGTCACTGTAAGCACTTTGTGCAGCGGCAAGTTCTCCAGTTCAGTCTTATTACTGTAGAGGAGAGGAGAGAATTCAACAAATTCTTCCTTCTAGACAGCACATGTGTTTTGAAAGCGAGGTCTTGTTGTACAGAGTTGTGATCAGCAGAAGGTTGCCCAGAAAGCAGTGAGGGGGGTAAAGAGAGCACGAGGTTAATTCACTGAATCCTTACTGCAGGCATGAATACACCCGATATGCATGTCACAAGGATTGAAACACTGCCTGCACCATCATGTGCATCTCGCTGACACGTAATACTTCATGGATGTACAGATGTAGCAGAACAGCTTACTACGACTCGCAGCTTTCCATTTTGATTATTATAAATGGATGACAGGCTGCATCACGACGCCTCTTGTCATGAACACCCTTTTGTTTAACATCAGATTTGTGCTGCTGTCTCGTGAGCGGCTGCTCACCTGGTAATGGTGATGACATAGAGCCAATTTATTTTGTGTTTGCTTTAAAGCAAACAAGAGTCACAAGAGAACAAACAAAACATTGACTGCCTGACAAAGTCATATGTTGAGCTTGTGTATCTTTTGTGACAAGACAAAGATGGCTTGTTTTAGAAACCATGTATGAAACACGTCTGTGGCTGCACATTCACAACGTCATAATACATGTAATGACTAAATGATCCTAAATGGGACATCTTGGTGTTGCTCCTGTATGTAATGCTCTTGTATGTATTCAAACTTCACAAAACATTTCTTTTGCCTCATCATAGGCAAAAGACAGGTGTCAGACAAGCCCCAATGGTCAGGTTTGGAGATGTCCTATATTTGCTATTTTGAACTAGACTGATTACTAAAATGAAAAGGCATTTTAGACAATTATTAATGAAAGAGAAGTTGAAGATCCTTCCAAATTGTCTGTTTATTATGTGTTTCTGTTGAATCAGTCATCCTTATTGCGGACATTAGTTAACCTTCTGTACATTATACTCTTGCATGTTGCCATCTATCATGCTATATGTGACTTCTATTGTATGTGACACTCCTCTGTATATCTCACTGCTGCTTCTCGTGTTTCCCTGCCACACAGAGCGCGCTGCGAGGCACTGGAACTCTATTGTTTCTTGGGAAAAATGCCTCAGGCTAGTGTTCAAGAGCTGCGTGGGGTGTCGACTTAAATACCTTCAGTAGAGACATACCATGGCCTCTTTTATCAGGTGTCTGACTGGCTGAACTGTAAAGCTTAGCTCTATGTTAAACCATAAAGTCAAATCCTGTTTTTTTATGACATTTTATTCACTTTTTTCCCCTAAAAGGGATTATGTCTCTATTTGAAATTGCTTATACACATTTACTCATCATGGGGTGCAAATTGGGCAGCACGGTGGTGCAGTGGTTAGCACTGTCGCCGCACAGCAAGAAGGTTGTGGGTTCAAACCCTGGTTTCCCCGGCCTTTCTGTGTGGAGTTTGCATGTTCTCCCCGTGTCTGCGTGCCTCCCACCATCCAAAGACATGCGGACTAGGTTGATTGGTGACCCTAAATTGTCCTCGAGTGTAAGCGTGAGTGGTTGTTTGTCTGTGTGTGATGCCCTGCGATGGACTGGCGACCTGTCCAGGGCGTACCCCGCCTTGCGCCCAATGTCAGCTGGGATTGGCTCCTGTACACAGGATAAGCGGTTGACGATGGATTAGATGGAATTGAATTGTATATGAAAACATGTCATACTAACAAGGTGCCATGTAGTAAAAGAGATACGCAAAAAAGATGATAATAATTGTGCTCACAAGCTACCGGGGGCTGCATTAGAAGATTTCACAACGCAAAGTTGGCTTTCTTCTTGTAGCAGCTGTTGGTACATAACTGTAACTGGATGGAATCAACATAATAGATGGAAACCTGCTACCAAAGAGATTGGACCAAAAAAAAACTAGACATTTGGGGAAATACACTTATTAGCATTCTTTATGAGAGTTAGATGAGAAAATCAATACCATTCTCTTGTATGAAGCTACAACAAGCTGCCGGTTAGCTTAGCTTAGCATAAAGACTGGAAAAGTGGGCCTAGCTGTGCCCAAAGGTAATCCACCTACCAGCACCTCTAAAGCTCACTAATTAACACTTAGTATCTTGTCAGGTTTATCAGTACAAAAACCTGGAGGTGTAAAGTTGTGGTTTCATGGGGGGCTATGTGGCAACCTCATTGTGACAACAGGACTCCAGTGCGTGTTGACGAGAAATAGTGTAGCAAATAACCTCCTTTAAAACTGCAACTTATTTTTCTTATTATCCAGCATAATCTGTCCATACTATAAAGTTGTTGGTCTTAAAAATTAGTTGGAAATTTAACCGGAAGATAATTTTACATTATGTTAAAATCTATAGCACTGAAATAAATTGATTTATCTCCAATTGTGGTAAAGAGTTTAAATTGTCCATATTCATGGATAAGGTTTCTACTAGTTAGGTAATGTTGTTAATTGCATCTGTCTAAGGACATGTATCATTCTTTCGGGCTCTGAGCTGGCTCACATCCCTCCTCAGCTTTAAATCAGTGGCACATCAAATGACTCAAAACCTGCAGTTTGCTTCCCCTGTTCTGCCTCCTGCTTTCCCATACAAAGCAATGAAGGAGTCCAGTCTGCAAGGAGCTGCTATCATCCTCAACCAATGAACTAAAGCTCTGTCGGGCACCTGAGGAACTTTGAAACCTGTTGCAGGGGACACTGTTTCAAACACAATTGAGTTCTAATGGAAGTTTCTAAGATAAAGAAGAGCTGGGGCTCACAGAGGGAAAGCTACTGCTCCCTCAGCGGGACCTGGAAATGGTCCAGTGTTTCCAAGCCCCCTTCAATGACAAATAATTTAAGGGGATTTGACGGGGCTGTCATTGTGTTTGTCCCATTAAAGCCAGCCAAGAAGGTGGCTCTGTTGGTGCATTATAATTAATCCTGCCTGAAAAATGTGAGGGGGTAAATGCCGGATTTGAACCTAGCATTTCTCCCCAAATGTGCTCTGTTCAAACCCGACCCCCTCTGAGCCCCCAATCCCCCAGGAAGGACAAAATGTTAATTTATACAAAACTCTAGAAAAAGTCAGACCAGCTGTTTGTCTCCTTAAAGCGAGAGCACCACAACTGTGGTGATTAAACGCCACGCTGGATGGTATTTATGATTCTGACAGTACAGTAGGTGTTTGGATGGACATTTCAGTGCAATCAGGAATAAGATCTCTACATGCAGGATTGCCAAACAAATACGCCCCTCCCTTCAGTGCTCCCCCAGAAGCCCCCCCCCCAAATCTCTGAGGTTTCTCCAGCATTGAAACGCCTTTGCTTAACTTTCTTCTCTGTTTATACTCTTCAGACATTTTACTCTTTGGCCGCTTGCCATCTTGCCTTTAGCTGAGCACATTCGAATATGCCGGTGTATAGAACTCTCTCTCCCACTGCCCCTGTGCATGAGCATTAATGCCATCTGATGCTGATTGGCTGTAACAATGTTGTGTGGTAAGGTCCACACCACTTTCTTTCTTATCTGTTTAAAGAGCCAGGGCTGTGCAGGAAAACCTGATTTTTTTTTTCACAGCACACACAAAACAGAGAGCTAGCAAACACTGATGTATTCGCTGAATTTAACAAAAAGGGTATCGGATTACAATCACTTACTTCTCCCTTGAAGTGGGGTAACTGGGATTCAGTCCCAGCAGCTGGCACTCAAATCAGAGCTTAGTCAGTTGAAAGAATCTAAGAAGCTCCAGAAGATGATCCATTCATCCATATTATACAAACAAATGTTCATAAAACCTTTATAAACATTTTAAAGAAAGAAAACAGAACAAAGATTATTGAAACATATTGACAATAGTTTGCAGTATTCAGTTATTGCATCGGACTGGATTTCACGCTCTTCCAGAATCACTCAAACAACATCAGTTTAATCCAGGACATGTTTATTTTACAACTGAGGATAAAAGAATGTCATTCTGAATAATTGGGTTCATGATAAAACCTGGAAATCTATCATTGGGTGAGAATTCATTTTTTAATGTTATGTACAGTATCATGCCAGTAAAATTCTGTCATTTTATGTAAACCACATTGAAGGACCTACTTTTCACTGAAAAAGGAC
Organism: Micropterus salmoides; assembly: GCF_014851395.1. Classification (NCBI taxonomy): domain Eukaryota; kingdom Metazoa; phylum Chordata; class Actinopteri; order Centrarchiformes; family Centrarchidae; genus Micropterus; species Micropterus salmoides. Next base: position 16,943,849 of record NW_024040817.1, on the reverse strand, counting down.
AATGTGGTCAGATAATATTCTGTAGTTTTAAACATTTCCCCCCATAGGTGTCTAGAAAATAACATTATAAAAATGCACACAGTACAAATAATGTTGAACTGTAAAGAGCAAGATATGCTGACATACATGTATACATCCTTGCTGATTATTCATACAATAAGTTTTAAACTTCATTAATTTTACAACTGTAGCTTCACAATAATAAAATTGATAGCCTACTAATGCAAATACTGTACATGTTGAAACAACCAGGAAATTATATTCTAAACATTTTGTAAAAATTTCGGTGAATGAATGGCAAATACAAAACGATATCATAGTTAGCCGCCCAAATTGCAGATCAAGGGAATTAAAATCAAAAGGGTTTTGTCATCATTACCCATTCATTTGTTCATCAATTTACACTTCCTTAAAGTGCTGAAATCATCTTAACATTTTAGATCATCTTTCACATGGCTACTTTTACCATTTATCCTTCATATAAACATCTATATCCGAAATTTGTTAAAAACAGGGATATCCTTTTTGTCATCATGGTTGAAATTTCATTAGACATAATATGCTCACTGTTTCACATAAAAACATGCACAAACTGGCTCATAAATAATATGCAAGTTGTGTTGAAATATATTTATCTTGAAAAAATCATTCAAAAACAGTGATCAAAATAAGAGCATGGTCCAGTTTTTAAACAACAGATAGAGATTTCCAAAGGCTCAGATAAGATGCAGTGCATTAGGAAAGCAACAACCAGTCAGTGACTACATAATGCCATGGCTGCTGCACCAATTTGGTATGTTTATGTCACCAAAAATTCAAAATTACAACATAGCCTCTGCAATACAAGGCCCTGCTATTTATGGATAACTGAATAATTACAGTATGTGGTATTAAAGCTACCATGTCTTCATTACAATATGTGTCGTAACAATGCTCAATACAGTTGTGGCACTATCTGTTATGACAGATTGTAGCTGAGAGTTATAGTGCAACATTAATCTGCTATCAGCTTTATCTTCATTGTTTGTCAAACTTTTCCAACTCTTTCACAAAGATAAGATGGTCCTCTGGTGACTTTCCATGTGTTTTGCAAAGGTGCAATTTGATTGCATGTTTGCTCACAAATGTCCGATTGCACAGTTTGCACTGATATATTGAGCCACTGTCTTCTTCTGTAAGACCAGAGGAACTAAAAGTCTTGTCCTCTATTCTGCTGACTGCTTGCTGCTGTATTAAATCTATGGAAAGCTTTGAGAGGTCCTTCAGGGTAAAACCAAGGTGGGACTCCAAATGGTGAATGTAGGAGGAGGGAGTCCTGAACTGGGAAGCACAGTCACTGCACAAAAACAGAGGTTGGCCAGAGTCAATATTTTTTAGGAACTTTGTGCTCCCTGTCCGCTTTAACTGGTATTTTACATTGGCCAGCCAATGTGAGATAGTAGTCATGGAGAGACCAGTGAATTTACAGATGTGGACCCGTTCCTGGGGTCCCAAGTCACTAATCACAATCTTTCCCTCAGGAGTCTCCCTAAGACTAGATGCAAACTGGGCCTGCAGAATCAGGAGGTGCTGGGGATTCCAGTTTGACTGGCGACCTTTCCGTCTTTGAATGGGAGACAGCTCCTCCAGGCTGTCCTCAAAAGTACAGCCATCAATGTCAGATTTTTCAGAGATGGAGGAAGGGGTCGTAGACTTTGGTGTCAAATGGCCCGTCAGATTTTTTACCATGTCTGAAATATCCATCAAAGCATTCTCCCGTAGAGGCGGAGATGAAGACTCTGAGAAGTTTTTGAAAACTGGCTTGCTGCTGTTTACGCTGCCATTGTTGTTAGATGTAGAAGTACCCTTAGGTGTTTTTCCATTGGTGTTTTTGGATTTTGTCAAGTCCATGGGCTGCTCATCATCATCGTGGTACTGACTCACAGCCTCTGCTGACTTAATCGGAGCAGAGTTGATCTTATAAAGCATTGCAAAGGGATCTATGAAGGGGCTGGCCACTTTTGCAGCTTTCCCCAAGTGGTTGTTCATGATAGACTGCAAAGCACTGAGAGGGTTGACAAGTGGTTGTTCAGGCGAGTGATCTGTGATGATGCTCAGGTTATTGCAGCCATTGCTTGCAGGCCTTTTTGGAGAATCAACTTCACTCTTTATCTGTGTCTCTACTTTACTGTCTGTCTGCTCTCCTTTGCCTCTTAACTTAGTCTGGTCCTCTGCTGCAGTATTTTTCACTGCCTTTGAGAGGTCTGGATTGGGTGAAGCGTGTTTATCCTTAGGATTGGGCAATGGAGACTTTGCAGACCTGCACCTATTCTCAACAGGTTTTTCCTCTTTTTCATTCTTTACTGATGTTTTCCCTGTCACTTTCTCAACTAGCTCCTCCATGGCCAGCACATTGCTCTTATGACTTGGAGGTGGAGAGGGGCTATTTGGTGAATGGATTAGAGTGCCTAAATCAGACGACAGTACCTTCAAACTGTTGCTGCTGAAGAAAGGTTGAACCTGTGCAGATGAAGGCAAGGTAGACTTCAAGGATCCTTGGAGCTGATAGGCCGCATGAATGCTGGGGTATCCACCCCAAGTTGGTGTACCTGTTTGGGCCTTGCTGATTGCACTTGAAACAGTATTCTCTAAAGACTTTAGGATGTCCAAGCCACCTTTAGGTGCCTCTTCCAAGTCTTCTTCTCTCAGATATTGGTAAGATCTGACCTTTCCAAATTGATCGGCTTTTTCAGGGGTATCTTCTTTTTCCTCTTTTATTTTTTTCTCTGGTTCCTTAGCTTCCATTTTCTCTTCCTCTGCATCTTCATCTCTCTTTTCTCCATTTTCCTCCTCAGGGCTAGTGGGCTGCAACGGGGAGTCAGGCTGTGACTTCCCATTGGGTGCAGGAAGTCGTGTACTAGTCGGTGGCAGAGGAATTGACTGAATTTTCTCCTCAATGACTGGATCAAAGACTAACTGTTTGCCCTTTTTTGAGGCTGAATTGGTTACTTTGAGAAAGTGCCCTGTGACCATCATATGGGCTGTCAGTTGTTGCAAGGTGTCATGTGAACTGCCACATTCCATGCATTTGAGAATTTGTGCCTTGCGTGCCTCAAACTGCCAAGTATAACTGGCACCGTTTTGGTAACCATATCGATTGTTTGGAGTGACATAAGGATTGGCCACTTTTTGGTCTTTGGGAGACTCCCCCAGGAGTACACCAGATGAAACAGACTCCGGTGAGCTTGGGGACATCAAGTCTTGAAATGCTCTTTTTTTGGTTGGGGGTACCAGCTTTGAGGTGAGGGCTGGCATTGGTTCTTTTAGAGGCACTTTCTGATAGTGTTTTGTTTTGATCATGTGAACACTGAGATCTTGCAAGGATTCGAAAGAGTGGCCACAGTACATGCATTTAAGAACTTTCTGGGCATCTTCTTTGCCCTCCATCTCCATCAGAGAACGCTTACGTGGCTTGGACCACTTCTTGCTTCGATCATCCTCGGTGTCCTTATTGTCATCACGGTAGTGGCCCGTTTCATTCATATGCACCGTCAGGCCAACCAAAGTGTCATAGGCTGCACTACAGTCCTTGCACCTGAACTTACTAGCACCCGTAAACACAGGGCCATAGAGCTTACTATTTTGCCTGTAAAGCTGCACGGTGCTGAAAAGGCTCGGCTCAGGAAGGAGTTGATATGGGGTATGCTGTAGGGTTTTGGCTAACGCTGCCTGGTGCCAGTCATAGGCTAATCCTCCTGTGCTACCAGAGCTTACACTAGTGCCACTGTTGCTTGACACTGTTCTGGTGCTAGCACTGCTGGTGGTAATATTAGTAGTGGCTGAGGCGTTGCTAGTGCTACATCTGCTCTTCAAATGGATGTTGCTGGGGCTGTGACTGTTCAAGAACCCATTGCTCCCTTTGTGATTGCTCCCATTGCCGTTGCTAACTGCATAATTGTTCCCTTGTTTACTTTTAAGCATGTCCAGAGCAATGCTGGACCAGGAGGCATCAGAGATCAGGTTTGCATAGACTGCTTTCATTTGTGATAGACTGTCCTGTAGTGAGAGACCATTGATGGGCTCTGTGTTCTCCCCTAGTTTCTCCTTTACCTTGTCCTGACAATTGAAAGAGGACGTGGTCTTAAGGTCCACCAGTTGATCACTGGTGGTGCTGAGTGGAGAGGCGTACCCAGCGTCTGGGTTAGTGCCATTGCTGAGGGGAGAGTTTTGGCAGCTATAATGATCTCTTGCATCCTCGTCATCATTGAAAAGATAGTCTGCATCTTGACCATCCAAGGAAAGGCCGTCATCTTGCAAATGTTCCTCTTCATCAATCTTATCCACTTTCAATTCGTCCTCAGGCCCATAAGCTGGAAAACAAAAAAGAGGGGGAAAGTGATATTAGACAAATTTTATACATATTTTGATGCAACAGAATGACACCACCTATGCATATACCACCCTTACTATGTGAAGGTGGTGTATACAATATACCTAAATAGATTTTTGTCAATAGTCCCAGCAGAGGACACAGGTTTGCAATAACAAAGTGGCAAACATCCATATCTTGACAATGACAGATAGTCCTCTTCACTGCACTGCCTAATGAAGCTATTGAACACTACAGCTTAGCAGGGGCAGAGAGCGGAGATGAGCTCCAGAAATGTTTCTGCTTAGTTAAAAAATGTTAAAAAACAAGCAAAATCTCAAATTATAGAGAACAAATTCACAGAGTAGATAATATGTATTATTCATGTTGTGAGATCTATTACTTCACAATAGAAAGACATTTTGTCTCCTCACAATTGAAAAATATAACAATTACTTTTTGCAAAAATTGCCCCATTGATTAATCTATTAAAGACTAACTTTGATGTTTCCTCAACACATACTGAATGATAACAATGAATTAATAAAATGAATTTACTGCATATGCGCATCATTTCAGTATATATAAATATAAAACACTTTCCTTATCAGAAAATTAAAATGCCAGAGTAGCTTACAGCCATATAGTCTATGCAGATTATTTCATTGTCTATTTTGCTGCTGTATAGTGTCCACAGATCTGTTCCTGACTTTGATTTGCTCTACTCGTCCAACATGCCACACATACTATGGATTCACAAGTAAGAGATAGTGGAGGAAAATGCCAGCTCCATCAGCCTTGCCAAGCCATGGTTGGCTGGAGTCAACTTGGCATCGGCTGTGGAAGTCCTCACAGCGTGATGCTAGGAAACGGCCAGTGGACATGACAAGCTGTGTTGTTACTGCCTATGCTCCCTGAGTACTCCCAGCTTCAAGTGTGCCATTTTAAAAGAACAGAGAGAGATTTATAGTATCAACGGAAAATGGATGCCCATTCCCTGTAACTCTCTACAATTTTCACAAATCATTTGTTTGAGAAACTAAAAAAATCTTCATTACAATTCCTTTTAATCTCCACATGACAGAGATAATGTAATGTATAAAGTTTAAAAGCATAATTCCTGACAATAGTAGAAAGATGAAAAGGTTTACACATGATCCTGGAAGCAGATTAAGAGAGAAATATTACAGAGAGGCAATGAGAGGGAAAAGTAGAGGGTTAAATGTGCTAAGGCAGCTCCCCCAATCCATTCCTCGTAAGATGCTTGTCTGAGGTGCCAGAATCAGTCTCCAGTGAGGAAGCAGATGTGCTGTCAGCTTCAAACAGCATGTAGCTCTCTATCCCATAATCGGAATGGACATAATACCTGATGTTTGTGAGGTGCCAGTTACTGCTGCCTGGGAAAAGCTGGAGGTCCAACAGCTGCAACTCTCTGCCTTGTATGTGTGTCAAAGTGTGTGTGAGAGAGAATGTACAACCTCCCTCTTCTTAATTAAACTATTCCTGTGCTAGTTGTGCTTTTAACTGTACGGCATTAATTATACACAGGCTATAGTGAAATCACCTTTTGCCAACGCAGCTGCACAGCTTTCTTTCAACCTGTCTCGTCCTCTCTATCAAGATGCAGCCCACTGTATTTAGATAAATGCAAAACCGAACCTATTCAAAGTCAATGTGGTAAGAGTAGTTAAAGACAAAGCAGCTTAGCTGACAAAGTGAGAGAAACCTGACAGCAGTACAAACACACACACATTCACACACAGAAAGCACCCTGACACTAAATTCTAGTCTTTCCCTGCCATCCTCCGTATGTTGCCTTGACAGGCATCAGTGTCAGGAGTGTGTCAGTGTCAGCCCGAGGTGTCAGTGTCCACGCAAACAAGCCCGAGAAGAGGTAGGAGGGGAAAGTAACAACAACAAACACAAGTCAGTCACCCCCCCCCCACCCACCCACCGCTCGAGCCTCCTCCTTCACCATCTGTGTCAGAAAAGCTGCGGGTGCCACCGCCGGCTAATAAGGCAATCAGAGATGGAAAAGATGCTGACACGGCAGCTTTCGAGCGTCACTCAGAACAAAAGAGGAAGAGGAGAGGGAGGGAGAAAGGGATAGGGAGGGGATTAAAACGGGGATGGAGGGGAGCAGTGGGGAGAGAGGTGTCTGTTGTGGTTGTCAGTCAAAAACGTAAGCCCACTTTGTGCTGTCAGGGAGGATAGGGAAAAGAGGGGAAGTTTTGAAAAGACAGGAGAAAAGATGTGTTTAGGCCAGCGAACAAGAGGTGTGTGTGTCCGCGTGTGTATGCACGCTTTTGTGTGTGTGTGTGTGTGTGTGTGTGTGTGTGTGTGTGTGTGTGTGTGTGTGCGCATCACAGAAAAAACATGACAGGGAAACAAGTTAAACAGCATCCAACAAACTAAGAAGGAAAGAGAACGCAGTGAAATTTCTGCCATGTGTGCGTGTTTGTAGGTGTGTGTGTAAGATAGGTGTGGCTGATCACTTGTGTGTGTATGTGTCAAGTGTCACCGTGTGTCAGGTGCATGCAGGGATGCAATGTGGCTTGGGGAAGGGGGGGGGGAGCAAAGCCATCTGCGTCTGGAGAGGAGCCTGTCACTATTGTTGTGCCCAGAGTCCAGGATTTCCTGCTACAGACAGGTGACACCACAGTAGGATATCCCCCCCCCCCCAGTCTCTCTCTCTCTCACCCACTTTCTCACACATACACACCTCTCCCCCAAACTACATCCCTCCCCCAAGGCAGGAAGCTTTGTGAGGTCTACACATGCAAATACATAATTTTTCGTAAAAAAAAAAGTTTATATTCCTCAAAGAAAGGCATTAAGAAAAGTATTGTTTTGGTATTGGTAACAAAATTGAGGTATTTTATCAGCACTGATGTCTAAATATTCAAACAACAGCTGACCCATTACAACTGTGCCTCAGCGTGCAAAACAGTGGGGAAAAAATTGACTTTGAGACTTGAGACTTCTGATTTTTATTTTCACTTTAAGTTTGTGTTTGACTACAAAATATTACAGTATATTTATATTATAATGTCAAATCCAGCAACACTTGGTGTCAAGTATGACATGGAAAAATCAAAACAACCCCCCCCCCCCCGACACACACACACACACACACACACACACACACACACTTTCCTCACTAAATCTTCTTCATTTTTTCTTGTTGTCTCGGAGAAGAGGGCAATCCTGGCTCTCATTTGCAGTGCTAATGTCCAATTTCGCCAGCTTTCACCCGCCTGATTTACCCTGCGTGGCCGAGCTCTGCATTCGGAGCGGGGCGGCTGCCGAGGCTCCCTCACACAGTTTAGCGGCCCTTCAAAATGGGAGCTCTGGCGTGGCAGTCTTATTTCTCTCTCCCGTTTCGCTTTGTCACCGGCCCCTCCATTCCCTGCCACTCACCTCTGATGGCTTTGGACAGGCCTGATCAGTGTGTGTCATTGACCTGTACGGCGTACATGAGTGTGTGTGTGTTTCAGCAGAGAGAAGGCTGTAAATAAAATGACATTATTATTTCCTCTGTCCTATCATGTAGAAAAGCCAATTATGGTAATGCTTAGTATGTCAGGCAATCTCTGTCTCTCTCCGCTCTCCCCCGTCCTCTTCATTCTTGGTCTTTTTTTCTCTCTCTGGGATAGCCGTGGCTGTGGTTTCATACGACCTGACACTCTCTCTGGACTACTCTGTGGACGGTGCACACTGAGGCAAACTGGCACAGACCAACAGTCCCTTCTCAGCCTCAAGATAACTACCAAACTAGTAGAGCTTTTCATATAATTCTGCACAAAGAGAAATAACTTGAGACCTACTTTGTCCAAAGTACAAAAAAATTAAGTTAGTTTGAGAAATGGTAAACTCTTCAGAGTTCGTGTTTTATATCACCACCACCTCACAACAAAATACAAAGTTCCACAAGTGTAAAGAGTTCCACAAGTGTACCACGGATACAGTGGGCTAGTAATAATTTAACCTGCAGCTTGCTTGACCAGACATGTAAAAGCCTACCTAACAGCCCCCCCCCCAGCCCAGCCCCACCTGCTCCTAACCCACATGGAATAGTCCACCATATGGCGCAATAGCTCCAGGGCTTCTAATAGCTCGTGTGTTGTACAAATCCACCTTCTCAGCTTCCACGACTCTTCCAGTCGGGGAAAACAAAACGGCCAGTACAGTCTGCTCTTCATGCTGGTAGCTACATTAGCAGACAACGTTTTTATTTTACTTTTTTTTCTTCCTCTTTTGTTACTGCAAAGAGTTTGTGTCATTGCTTTGGATTCTTTAGAAATGATAAATTAAGATAAATGACCTTTTCCTAAACTTTTTGACAGTCCTGAGGGCTTTCACATATGTTCCAAGTAATTTGCAATTACTTGAACTCATATTATGTTAATAGCCTTTTTAAATGGGTCACACAGACAGTACATTTTACCTCTGGCTCAGCTTCATTAGGCCACTACGAGTACAGTATGTGCGAATCAGGGAGGGCAAATGATAGTTGCTAGCAGAATAAATCAGTAATGAAAGAAAGAAGCAAATCTTGAGAGCAGCAGCTATGTGTTTTTTTCTACAGAAAAGAATTTCAAGGTCTTTCTTGAATTTGCTTTGCAAGTTTCTCCTCTTCTTTTTTTCTCTTTCTTTCTTTTGTTTTCTGCCTGTTCGTTCAGATCTCCCGTGAGCCAGTTTTGACACGCCATGACAGTGACTGTGGTCTATAAATCACCTTTTCCCTGAACTGTCACTGCCTGCTTGTTCTGAGATGAAACAACAGCCATTATTAGATCATCGGCACAGCAGATTCCAGCCCTTTCTCCTGGACTCTACAGCCAAACCCCGCACACCCAACATTTGAACATTGCGCTGGTGCTGCACAGACATTTTAAACCATCTGGTTTATTTTCAGGCAAAGTACAGATAAAGCATTTCTAATGCTAATTAAAGATGATGAGTGAGATTTACTCAACCAATGCCAAGCACCGATTCAATGTAGGCTGCCTCAGACGGATGTCATTTGTCAAACAGATTCTTTTGAAGCAAATATTGTCACTTTCTTTACCATTCATATGATTTTTGTCATGGATTTGCTGCAGTTACCTTTTCGAGTTGAAAGTTAGTCCTACCTTCTATTATAGTTTTAAACGTTGGCTGGACTTTAGGCCTACACATCTTTATTTAAAATGGAAGTTATTTAAGTTGTTCTATTTTGGATCAATCAAGGGTGGCCGTTACTTGGCAGAAAGGGGTTCTTTTTAAATCAAGAAAGAATGGATCTCAAAACTAATAAGCTAACAAAATAACACCCTTTCTTCAAAGATGCCGTCTTTTGAATTCACCTGCTTTGCCCCTTGAAGTGGAGCTTCCTCCGACTAAACAACAGCTGCTCCCATCGCCTAGCAACAACCAGTTGATGGATGACCCCAAAGATGGATAATTACCATAAATCACTATGGTTGTGTGGAGAATAGAAGCAGAAAATCACTGTAGGGAAAAAAACAAGCTGTTTAACCACAGATTATACTAGTGTGCCTGGTGTTTGGGCTAACTTTGTCTCTCATGAATTTGTTAAATTGTAGTCGTCAGTAGATTTTCCGGCTGGCAAGAACTGGTTTGTGACCCCTAAATTCAGCAAAATCAAAAGTGGCATTGAATTTGTCTATTTGGGTTGTTTTTTGGGGCGTTTCTTCAGAGTAGCCAGTGTTGAATGAATAGGGGCTGTAAAATGAAACCTGATGAACTGACTCATGGGACAAAATCTGTCCTGAAGGAGCAGTAACAAAGAAAACAAAGTGGGCTGAGGAAGGAAGAAAGGAAACAGCAGAGAATGAATGACGGCAACAATGATGAGTTTAGTACAGCAAATAAGACGAAGGGGGTAGGAGGAGTCTGAACATACATGTATCTTTATGCACTGTGTGTCTGTCTGAGTGAGCGTCTGTAAAAGTGACAGTTGTGTGGTGAGTTGTGCGGTGAGATACTGGGAGAGGGAGAGAGAAAGGGGAGAGTAAAAAAAAGAAGAAAATGAGAGGGCGCAGGGCTAATGCTGCATTCACATGGATTCAGGCAGACGGTAGACGGCAGAAAGACAACACCTTCTGGACGGCACGGGAAAACAAACAAACAGTCAGACGGGATGACAGGGCAGCAAAATGAAACAGGCATGATGATATGTTGCTATGGTGATATCAGCTACACAAAGTTAATAGCCAGATAGCTGGCTGAGCTAATATAGCATAACACACGTTCCATATTACCTAGCTGGTATTCCACCCAGTTCTGTGCTGACTGCCTGCCCTATGTCAGCTTTTCTCTTTTTAATTAAATGTGAATTAATTTCAAACTCTGATCAAACTCTGCTCATATAATCCCGCTTGTTGTGGCATCAAAATTATTAGCTTCTCTTTGTCCAGATCGCCTGTATTTTCTCTATGTGACATTGTAAATTTAATCGTAAAGGACGGCAAAAAGTTAAAATGTTTTAACTTTGGACAGCACTAAAATGATATCCGGTTCGCCGTCTACTGTCCGCCTCAATCCATGTGAATGTAGCATAAAACAGGGTCACAACCTAACCAGTTCAGTCTAGTTGAGTCTGGTTGCACAATAAGCCATCAATCAACCTTCTCCACGCTGTCAGACCTCCCCTCAATTCACAGAGGCCATCCACTTTGTACACTGCTGAGGAACAAAACATTCAGAAGGAAAAGAGAGACAGAGGGAGAGAAAAAAAAAATACACACACACGGAGGCACACACAACCACACACACAGTTCCACGAATCTGATCCTTTACTCTCTGTGGGAAGGAAGCACCTTAAACACTCACTCACACCAGAAAACGGCACAGTGAAATTCATCCATGCGTCTTTGCAAACTATTTGGTTCTTGTGAGCCCGGTGACTAGCTGAATCTGGCAGGGTTAGTTGGTCATCTACTGTTGCTGGTGAGATAACTGCTTACAAGCTAGCCAGTCGGGAACATGGCAGAGCTAGTCCTTTACAATAACTCTCAGGGATTCTTTCTACTCTACAATGGGCCGTTTAGTCCCAAGATGTTATATCATTTCATATACTATCGACCTTCGCTGAAGAGGGGAAAAAGCTCTCTGAGCTAGCGAGCTTGTTAGCTTAGTCACAAATGGGACAATAAGTTCACACAGTTTCTTCAAAACAAGTATTTGTATCATCAACTCCTGTCTCAAAACTGTCTAAAAACCACTCATCTTTTGTGGAGCAGTCTTTATTTCTGTGTTAGCTTCCTAAGCTTAAAGTTATGCAGTGTGAAGTCGGCTTGCTATTCGTCAATGCCGCAAATTCACAAACTTGACACAAATACACTGATTTTGCAAAAGTTTAAAAAAAGTCTGATTAAAGACAGAGGGGTGGCACACACTAGTCATTTTCATCTTTCTGGATCAAACATGTCATCAGCTTCTCTTTACCATCATTTACTTATTTGCAGGACATTCAAAAAGACACCAAACACACCAGATATGCAACACAAGCCTGAACACAAGAATGCAGAGGACTTTGTGAGAACAGGACCTCAGAGTCCTGACTCACATCCCATTTCCCAACATAAACAAAGAGAAATCATAACTTTAAAAAACATAAAGTCACTTCAGGGAAATTAATTAGAAGCGCAAACCCTCAGGGCAGGAGGCTGCTCAGGACATCCAAACGTCCCCAAACATTTTAGTGCTTTTAACTGCATGTGTCACCAGGGAAATTCCAGCAATTGTGCACCATCAAAACCGTTATCCTTTATGCATCGCCACATTTTCTTTTGCATTCTGCCCCCTCAAGTGACGAGTTAGTGCTGAAGTCTGGCGCGCCATTAAACAAAGTTCTACTGTTTCATTTCAACTCTAGTTTAGGATTTAAAGCGTGATGAAAAGCATAGGGGCGTAACAAAAAAATATAACAAAAGCATAAGCTTAACCACACAGCAGTTTGGAGTGTGTGTGTGTGGACTTTTTTTCTCCTTTCCTGATGACCATGGCAATAAAGTGACAAAAGAAGAAATGATAGGAGGGAGGAGGGATTAGGGGCTAGAAAAGGGTCCCTGGAGTAAGTCAGTAAATTATGTACTGGGTTCTCAAAGTGGACTAGTATCAGTTGCCATCTCAGCCTAATTGCGTCTGTGTGCGACTATGCATGCATGTGTGTGTGTGTGTGTGTTTGTGTGTGTGTGAGCATACAATGGCTATGAACAGCTTCACAGTCAGAGAGAGAGGCAGGAAGAGAGGAAGCAATCCTTCAACAGAGCACAATATCAGACTGTGGACAGACAACTAACGGCTGGAAGGTTCTGGAAACGAGAGAAAAGCCTGCCTCCCTCACATTTCAGCTCCAAACGCCGCCTCCCAAAGTGCCCTCCATCTAACACTAACACGCACACACTCGCACACACATAAATGGCACCATAACTCCATATCCGCAATCAATCTCCGCTATGAAGACACATCCATCTTCAGTAATGTTAATGGGCGGGTTTTGGGGGTGGGAGGGGGTGGACGACAGGGGTAAAACAGAGGGTATGTGACTACAGAGCTGACCTCAGAGCAGTGTGAGGTAATACAGGCTGTGTGTGTGTGTAAAAGAGACAGAGTAAATGAATAAAAAGTGAGAAAAGAGCTATGTGCGTTAGTGTATTTGTCTTCATGTCGGTAGGTCAGGTGTGTGTGGGAGAGAGACTGATGGCTGTCAGCTTGCATCTGGCAGAGAAAATAAATTAGACTTATGAAGACAAATGAACAGGCTTTGGAAAGAGTAAACGGGGGTGGCAGGGGATCACGGCGGTGAGAGGGAAGGGGGAAAGGAATAGGAATGAAGAGGGAGGGAGACATAATGAAGGAGAAAAGAGGGATATTGTGAGTATGCGGTGGCATGGATATGAAAGGAAGGAGATGGAGCGGCGTTGCCAACTAAGTGAGTTCCTTTCGGCAGCCAGTGACCGTTCATTAAGAAGGACGGGCACACAGACAGGCTTGCTGCTGGCAACAGGAGTAGCTTTGGCTGCGTCTTCCCTGGCTGCGAGGGAAACATATATGTGGGTGTATGTGTGGGTATGTGTGTTTGTGGGTCTGGTGCCAGCATGTTAAAAATCCAGCAATTCTTTTTTTTTTTTGCTTCAGCTGAGTGCTTTACAGGACTTTTCTTTCTTTAAACACAGGCAAAAAAACAGCTTAAAGCCCCAATGCAGCTTGGATATGTGTTATCACTTGGTTTGGTCTGTGCCTCTGAGTGTGTGTTTCCTCTGCTTGTGTGTTGGTGTCAGCGTGCATCCATGTGTATTCTATCTCCGCAGATTTGTCAGTGTCTATCCCATGACACACTCCCCTCGTTGCGAGTGGAGGAGAGCTCTCGGGGGGCTTTGTCACGCGGCGGTCTGTTCTTTTCCTGAGGCCTGGCGCCCCTCGTTTGATAAATGACACATGTCATTCTGTCAGCCCCTGCCATCCGGGCTGGGAGGCCCCAAGCTGATGTATGGCCGCCCAGGCTAAAGGAAATCGGAGTGTTTTGGCAGCACCCTGAGAACGTGGCCTCTTATAAGGGGTATGTGTCTATGTGTGTGTATGTGCGTTTGTGCCTGTCTTGTCTGTGATACTGAGCGCATGTTTAATTATGTGTGTATGTGCTATTAGTGAATGTCTGTGTCTCCCCCGAGTGAGTGTGTGCACGTTTGTGTGTGCGCATGTTCTCAACCTGTCAGGCGGACGGGCAGAGAGAGACAAATCATCGTCATGGCCGCCCCAGCTGTTCCCCAAATTTGGTGCGAGGAGGAAAGCGAGGGGGAAAAAAATCCTGCCGTTTGAGTTTAAAACGGTTGATGCTTCCCAGAAACGGGAATGAGTGAGAGGACAAGTGGAACTGAGTGCACACACACACACACACACACACACATACTGAATCACAACTCCAATGCTGGAACAGGAATCAGGCCAATCGCAGAAGGAAGCAACAGACAGCATGAGTGGTTTTCTTGAAAACAAACAAGCGCGCACACAAACACACACACACATAAACACACATGCTTGTGACATACACATATGTAAACACATGAACACAAACTTTGGGCAAGGCATTTGCACCTTTAACCGAAATTAAAAGCCTGACAGGCAGGCAAAACAAAAACCTTAAACATGTTTACAGAACTGTCAGACATTAAAGAACCTGCATCCCCTGTCCGCCTTTTTCCGTCCGCCACGTGAGCATGCTAGAACTTTACCGTAATCCTAACACTAAGCCTCGCCAGATTTGTTTGCAAGAATTTCTAAAAATCGTCCTTGCTAAACTATTTCTGGTCCTTCCAGCTACACATGCACACACACACTTCCACAAACATTTCCCTGGTGTAGGACAGTCCCACCTGGAGGTGGTGAACTCTGCTTGACCCTGTTTGATTGGGCGCCGGCCGAACTCCCCACCCCCCTCTCCCACAGAAAAGAAGCGGGAGAAGGGAGAAAAAAAACAGCGTCATTAAGCTGTGAGTGATGAGTGGCAGCCATGGGTGACATCCTCCCCTCTCTCCCTTTCTCTCTCCTCCACGATCCAACTGCTTTCACTGTCTCTCTCCCTCTCTCTTTTTTTCTTCTCCATTGCCTTGATACTTTTTTCTCTCTTGCTTTATCCACCTCTCTCTCCATCCCTCAACCCCTCAAGTCATTTCTCTTTCACTCCTCTGTTGCTTTGCCTCCTCTTTTTCCACTCCCTCCTCATCCACCCCCACCCCTCCCTGGTTCTTTTTTGTCTGCTGTCACTCTCTTTTTCTCACCCCTTTATGCCCCTCCTCACACACACACACACACACACACACACACACACGAACAATAGTGCCTCACTCAGTCCTGTCTAGTTCTCTGGCCCCGGTCATGTAGACACTCAGCTCCTCCATACATAATAGATCCCAAATATCGAGAGGAGGGGGGCACATTTTCATCCGTTCAGGATTGTGCCATCAGCACTGCGTCCACAGTAGCGCCACTGTCTGCCACTGCAAGACTAAAAATGTCCAACTGTGGTTTTAAAATAGTTTTATGGCTTCCTATAAATATATGAAAATGTCTTGTTAACCAGCTTCTATTCAGATGGCCCAGTAATGTGGTTAACTTTTAGCTTAGCAATTTTCAAGCTTTTAGATATTCTCAACTTTTAATTAAGCCTCACAGCACAATGTCATATCTTGTCTTTTTGTAAATAGAATGATAGATTTGCCAACAACCATGGGTGCTCCAAAAGTTCTTTTCCAAAACCTCTTTTCCAAAACTGCTTTAGATGTTAAATGTCCTGGATCGGCAATAATGCGGTCTTGTATTACCTCGTATTAATGTCTAGTCACTCACATATTTTTTTTTGTATTATAGCAGATCAGTGCAATACAAAGGTGAAAGAAAAAAAAGCAATTCTTAGATACAAAGTGATTTTATCTTGAACAAAAAAAGTCCTTTTGAGAGTATTCTGGCCTCTCTCTGGCTGGCTACTGTTATAGCGTGGTGAAGTCACTGTAGCTGAGAGTGTCACAAGGTAAATGACTGAACTTGATTTTAATCAGCACAAGCCATTCTGGGCCCTGAACTTTACTTTGACCAACTTTAATAGAACAATCCTGACATGCGCATTCTCTCTACTGACAAAAGCTTCGCCCTGTCCGCACAAAAGGAACTTAAGGTTATGGATATTGTCTGGCTCTTCTTATGAAATAAAGTAACTAGATACATCAAGGAGTCAGTCCAAACCTCCCCAGGCATACAAAGCACATCCTGAGTCCTGGTCTCTCACACAGTGGGCTCTAATCACAAACACCGAGGCTGTGTCTCCTGTTTCTCACACTGATAAGTTGATATGAGAGTTTCTCTGGCAGCCCCAACAACAGGCAAGTTCAAAGCTGCACACATTTCTTTCTCATGTTGGGTAGAAGAATGATTGAAATCAAGATGACATGTAAACTTAACTTTAACTCATCAGTTTGTATACTTCTGTTGAGTTAATAAATGATGTTGGGTAGTGAATGCAACTGACCCTTTTTATGTGTTCCATACAGTAAGAAAACATATCAAGCAAATGTATCGAACCTTTCTTTTAAAAAGAAAAAATGCCAAAACTGAATATATTTGGGTGGGTCCTGACAAAACAGGCAATTTGATGACATCAAATTGTAAATATTAATGGCCATTTTTTTTTTACTATTTCCAACTTTTTATAGACCAACTGAATAATTGAATATTCAAGAAAATAACCGTTGGTCATTCAAATAATATTAAATTGCAGCCCTAAAACAAACTGTAGCACACAAATCAAAGCATAGTATGTTTTTGATAAATGCCATGTATATTTTTAGCTGAGGGTTGCTGTCCAGTTAGATGTAAATATTGTTACAGAGTCATTCCCAGTTCAATGTGTAAGGCATGACTTTCTCTAGGCTTATTTTCTGGTCGCTAAAATCTGATAGCAGTATTTGTTAAGCCAAGTTAAAGAAGGAAGCTCCAACTATGAGGCAAGGCAGAAAAAGGAATGAAGTGACAAACCTTGACCGATTAGTCAAGTAAAAAAAAAAGTATGTCACACTCACCTAGAAATGAGTCATACACACTGGGAATGTGGCCATTCTTGGACTTTTAATGTAAGGCCAGACAGATTCCAAATATACTGTTGAGTATTCAGCAAGATGACAGATATATTACACAGACCTTCACAAAGGTGAAACAGCAAACGGCACCCAAAGTATTAGGTAAGATACAAAGTACAATACTAATAAATCGACATAAATGGACCAGTTAGACAAGATCCAGAAACCTTTTGTGAACAGTATTTTGCAGGAGGAAGTCATCAACAACAAGGAAAAAAGTACAAAACAAATAATTGTACTCAAAGTATCAAAAAGTAAAGTACATATCATGACAGTGGTATATTACTAGACATTATTATGGATTATTTTATCGATTATCACTGATGTGTAAGCAGCATTTCAATGGTGTAGCTGGTTGAGATGGCACTCATCTGAACTACTTTATAAGCGGTTGTTCAGTCTACAACAACAGCTCGTATTTCATGAACTGATCGTATTTTTAATATGAAAATCTTAAAAGGAATAGTTCAACATTTTGAGAAATACACTTATGTAATGTGTAACTCCAGCTGTCAGATAAATGTAGCGGAGTAAAGTGGAAATACTCGAGTTAACTACCTCAAAATTGTACTTAATTACAGTACTTGAGTAAATGTACATCACATCATTCATTCTTGTTTTTACGTCCGAGTTCAATGTTGATGCAGAGTATCACACAAACATTATTCAATGTCAAAATGTTTTCAAGGTAGTTGGTTTGATGTAGTGGCAGTCCTGTTATCACGTACCATCAGGATGAGAGAGACCAGAGCCAGACAGACAGAAAGAGACACAGGTGATCAGAAACAGATGCTCAGGCGGACAGCGAGTTAGACAGACAGAGTCGGTTTGTTGTATGAGGGACTGAGTGACATGAGAGAGACGCACTGACCAAGGAGACATTTGGGTGTACAAGAGAACTCCCACTGTTCTCTCTGAGACAGACGACTTAGAGGGACAGAGCTGAGCTTATACCCCCCCTGTGATTGTCACTGTCTGAGACAGAACGGCGGCTAAGGGAAGATTTGGGAGGAATATATTTTTTAAGAGGGGGGGGGGGGGACATGTGGTGTTGTTGAATTGACTGGAATCCTGAGACATTATATCCCCTTTCAACTGCCCATCAAGCCGACAACTGTTAAGTGATTACTTTGTGTAACCCTGAGCGAATTGTGGTCAATGGGTTTCTTTTTAACGAAAGCCTCAAACCAAACTGAATAGACACCAATAAAATATGCTTTGATTCTTTTCCTGTGCAACAAGCTTTATGGATAACTGTCTGCTTAATGGGAATGGAAATGGCTCTTGGAAAAATTGTGACAGACAGTCATGTGTTTAGACTCCAAAGAAGACGACACAAAACTTAACTACCCTGTGACCTTTCGGATATTTTTACAACTCAGAAGTGTGACTTCAGGATGTCGCTGAAATCAGACTACTGAAAAAAAAGAAAAGAAAAAGAGGTTCCTGAAATATGAGAACATGGCCAGTGGGCCTGAAAGGGTATTACGCTCTCCTTTTCAGACGTGGAGTTCATGTTCTTGTAACCAGTTCACTGCTTCTTGAGCATCCGGTGAGAAAGCGATAGATGAGGGCGAGAGACAGGGAGAAAGATGAAAGAAAATATGAGCAGGGTTGAGGAGAATTGAGTCAGTAAGATAGAGATTGATGACAGATAGGAAGATGAGAAAAGGCTTACAGGGAGAGAGAGAGAGGAGGCCAGTTATCCCAAAAACATGGAGAGAGAGAGAGGGGGGGGGGGGGTAGGCTGAGATAAAGATTAGGGGGGGGGAGGAAAGAGAGATGGCAGTGGCACTACACCAGGCTGCAGCATGACCTTCCCCAGCGTCCGCTCTCAAGGACAGAGTGTCATCTGTTAACTGTATCCGTTCCCAGATGGCTTATCTGCAGTAAACTAGTGTCCAAAAAAAATGATATTCATTGCTTCTCAACCCACCTTATCGGTTAAATAAACACTCCCTTGGGGATAGAAATTTCCGCCCCCTGACTTTCGTCCACTTGCACCAATTGCTGGATATGCTGAGGCCAGCTTTTATCAGTCTCCATGTAATAAAAACAAGTACCTTTCTTCTCATGATTTACAGTACCGGTCCTTTGCTGTTTTTTGCAAAACATGCTCTACATACAGCGCAACCAAGGCTCTCTTTTGAGCTGTGGAGGGAAAAAGAAACTTTTACCCCAAGCTGCTGCTTAGTTTGCATATGTTTAATTAATGTTAATGTTCTCCTGATGTTTACAGGGGGATTATATTCAAAAAAGCAACAGTGTACAGTTATCATGTGTACATATCCAGCCCTCTGCAACCATAACAAAACAAACAGAATGCACTAATTCTATTTGTAAGCCTCAAGCCTTTTATGGGTTGCTTTATAGTTTGGTGTGAAGAATTGATGCAACTCTACTTTTAATTTTCCTGTTCGGAACTTTAATGGAATTTCTGCTGAGATACAACATTCAGCCAAAAAGTACGGCAGTAGTTAGTGCTTTGAATGTCTCTTACTTGTCTCCGCTAGATAGTTTCTGAGTGTTTCAAGCCATCCTGCTAGTCGTAGATATTGTTAGCATGTCAGTAAGGTTGGGCGATGTCTACAAAATGTCCATCGGACGATGTCTACAATGAAACATTGGGATGGATGATGTCATCAGGTGCACGGGGGGGGGGGGGGGGGGGGGGGGCAGGAGTCGTCTTATGTGCATGTGTTCTGGCACAGACTTCACTCGGTATTAACTTTCGTTGTTTGATAGGCTGCGTCATTAATAAGCCGATGCTTGGCTCACCTGCCTCCGTGATAACGGATCGCTGGTGGAAATATACGGAAAAAAGACGATCAGTCTTTTATGCGACTTTATAAAACATACTGCTGATGGAGAAAATGGAGCCTGAGACAGACAGAGGCGGGGCAAGTCGGGGTATTCACCTGAGGTGTAGGTGTGTGTGAGTGTGTCAGAGTGTGGGTAGAGAGACTTCCGAGGCAGATGCAAAGCATACTTAAAAACAATAAGAATAAGTTCGTTGTTATTAAAACCTGCTTTCACAGGGTGGTATAATGTCAAAATTTGAGAGTTTTTTTTGGGGGGGGGGGGGATTTACAATCACGATGCTGGCTCAACGTCATGTCTCTCAGTCATCGCCATCAGCCCAACCCTACATGTCAGCATTCCCTTTTGAAATCAATAATAACTTTTCAATTAATTTGTTTTACTGAAATAATTGAAGAGTAAATGGAAAGTTTACATTGCTAGAAAAAACTAAATCTAGGGATGCACCAATACAACCTTTTCTTCCCTAATACCAATTCCACTACCTAAACTCAGTGTATCTACCATGCTTCTTTACTTCCTTAAATTTAAAATATGTAGAATTCATTTGGATCATTTTATGTAAAATAACATGAGGCCACAGAATTGCTGCGGATTGCTGCCTTGACTTAATGAATGTAACTGATAGCAGAAACACTTAAATTATTTTAATGACATTGAGGAAGAATCTGTATTTAATGTGGATCTGTCACATCTGGCCGATACCTGATCCGCTTAATTAGGTCAACATGGGCCAAATATGGATCGGATTAGCTTAACAATCCATCTTCTCTTTTCTTGAACAGCCTATGAAGTTATCTTTAACCTACAAGGTGACAAGAAGGTGGTTTCTAAAATTTAAAAAAACTGCGGGCCGGTTCCTTTTGTTGGAATTATGGGAAGCGAACAGGGTGCCTGGCGTACAAAAGCAACATGTTTCAAATAATTTCATACTAGACATATGAATTACACACATACTTTTGTCCAGCCAGAGAGTTTAGTTTTGAGATACTACATAGTGGTGTAAGTATTTAATATACTTGGTATCATTTAAAACACAAAAGAGAATGAAATGATGGTAACATGAAACTGTTCTACATTATCTGAGGAACTCATGAGACAAGTTCAAGGACTAAACTGACAATCAAAAAGGACATATGTGTTTATTTTTGTCCCTTCTTGTGTCTGCAGCTCTAAAGGATAAAATGTATTTATCTAGCAGCAGCAAAAGCAAGTGAATGTGTTGGTGTGGGTGTCTGCAGTAGAGCACAGGCACATATAATCAGCAGCTAATAACAACACGGTGGGAGTCGCTGCCCCACCATAAATCAATTGGCAAAATAATTGCTAATACACTGGTTATCGATTAGCGTGCCCGCTATGCACTCATTTTGTGGGGCGACCGCGGCTAAGCGCTAAAGCACTGACAAGGGTAAAGTGTTATTTCTCAAAAAGGCACACAGACAGACAGCTGGGCAGGGAAAAAATGACTACAGGGTCTCGGCAGTAATTCTTAATTGACACCTGTCAGAGCAATGGCAGCAGTCACAGCTGCAGGAGAACGTCTGCCCAAGTCCTGTTCATCTGTCACTTTTAATACCTTTTCTTCACAGCCCCTCTTTCTCTCCCTCTGTTGTCTTCCTCCCCTCACCCACCCTCCTTCAACCCAGATGTTCAAGGCTGGTTAACAGAAGCAACACAACTTCAGGGCTGGGTAGTACAGGGCACTCAGCGCTGTTTACTTTGTGGATCAAAGGCAGTATTTCAGTCTTAGCTTAACTGACTGAGCTCTTGACTCAAGTATCAGCAATTTGAGGGAGCAAGAGATTCAATACGAAGAAGTACTGAGAACGATCTAAACTGTGCCTGCTCTGGTGGCCATGTACCTCCAGCCTTATCTCTAGCATCACCACCATGATTACTGCAAGAGTAGCCGCCTCAGTGGTAATTTCTAATATCAGGGATAGCACAAAAAAAAATAAGGATGCTGAGTAATTTATGAGATCACCTGAGCAAAATACAGAAACAAAATATCTGAATCAGAGTAGAGTCTTTCAGGCTTTGGACAAATTCAATCACAGCAGCCAACAGTGATAACTTTGTCTCTCCAATAACGGCGTCTGTCTGGCAGTGCACCAATCATGCATGGACACACACGATTCATACAGATACGCAGATGTGACATTACACTGGAACTGAAAGATAAAAACTTAAAGTGTATTTATGCTAACATACTTGCAGACATACAAGACTGCATATAAATGGAATAAAATATGGGAAAACAACAAAACATACACAGAAGACACACTCTAGACTGGAGACAGTCGAGATATGGACTCCCCTGAGCACACACTGACCTCCAAGTGTACCCTAGACCATCTTCTGGCCTTAAATCATGACTTGCCATTTTTCTTCTCTTTCTTTTATACATCTGTCATTCCTTTCTTCACACCTAATTTCCTTTGTGCTTCAATGTCTGATTATTAAACTGCTTGAATTTTTAGGAAACGGACAGTCCAATGTTTGTGTGAAGAAGCAAATGCAGTTGGCCCACTTTGGGTGTCTGATTGCCCACAATTCTTTGCTGCTTTGCCAGAGCCTATATAAACTAGGAGGATATTCCAACAATAGTTTTGGTTGCATAACGTTGAGTCAAATAACTGGATGTCTGTTTCTTAACATGTGGAAAATAAAGAATTTGCTATGTTAAATAAGGTTTTCAGCGAGTGTATACGTATAAAGCAATCAATAGAATTTATATTAGAAACCCTGCCCGTAATTTCCCCCTCGCCTCCTTTCACCCAACTGGCTATTTCCCTCAATCAGCAGGAAAACTTTGCCAACATAGTGTGTATGCTCCACAATAATCAGCAACCGGTGGTCTAAACCTCTCAAGGGCATTCATGTGGATGATTTCATTCTTGTTATATTCCTGTTATTATTATACATCCCCAATGTACATTGTGGCTTTTTGTTGTGCAGCTGTTTTGAATCAAAGCCAAGATATCTTTGTGAATGGGAAACAGACGCACTGAAAATCAGACACAATAAATACACGCAGGATGTATTTAAGAGTGAGGATGCTAGTGAGTCTTATTCTTGTAAAAAAAAAAAAAACAATAAAAAACAGACCTTGTTTTCTTTACTTCTTTGTCAAGGCTCCTTTTGTTGTGCTTGAGTGAAAATCCAGGTTTTCCTGCTTCCTCTGAACCTCATTAAGCTCTGGGATAGTTTTACCTCACGGCCGCAGCCCTGAATGCCTTTACATTGTCACCCTGCTGGCGAGCTTAATTCCCACATATTTTCATTTCAATCCTCTCTTTTCCATAAGAGCAGTCATCGATCTTCATTTGTCACTTAACCTCCACGCAGATGAGGACGGAGAGTGTAGTGGTGCGAGTGTGCGTATTAGTGTGTCTTTGATTTCCTGGAGGCCTACTGACTCTGACACCACATGCAAATGAAACTGCGGGTGTAGCGGAGTGTGGGATAGCAAATATATCCACCGACTCCTTCAGTCAATGTCACCTGTTAATGACACTTTACATATACTGCCTTATCACAGGATCGGAATATTTCACATTCACACACACACGCGCACGCATGCGCACGCCGAGTTGCACCAACCTCTCGTCTTGCTCAGTGATTCAGACTCACACACACACACACACACAACGGCGTGCTCTGTTCTCATCTACAGACTTTTCACTTCAAATAGCATAATTTTTTTCCCTCACAGCGAAGCTTCAACTTCTGACAAATGTCATTAAATACTTTATCAGAAGCATCCCGATAAAACCAACACAAGTTTCCAAGGTGTTGGCTTCTTAGTTGACAGGCGCCGTGAGCTAAATTTCTGCAGAGGAAATACAATGCAAAGTAACAACAACAAAATATATTAATGTCGCTCGGCTTAGAATTTTGTTCCTGTTCTGTCAAACAAACCAAAAGCTGTTAGCAGAAAGATCAGAGGTATAAAGTATAAAGGAAAGGTATTAAGAAAATCTTTCACATTCAGTGGAATATATATTCAGCTACACCTATTCTTTAACTATTAAAAACTACCTGAATTGCAAATACTGTATGACTATTTACAGTTCATGTACTAAGCATAAGTGTACATTCAAGCTTGAGACTGCAACCATTCATAACCTTGTTCTTAGGTTTCAGTTGTGTCCAGCATGGTGCTGCCATCACATTTTCACACCTCACACTGTTTGCAACCTCTGCTGATGAGTTTACACTGGAACAACTAGGGATGGGTATATGGGAAGTGGCTAACACTGAGTTGATTATATCAAGGCAGCTTGCAGACTTGACACCTTGCTGAATTTGTAAGCATTAATCGGTGGGGCCCTGTCACTGATCCGTCAGCTACCTGGATAATTAGGAACCACGGCTAACGATGCCGTCGGGAAGAAGGGAAACTCAACTTCTCCCCACCCGCCCACCCTCAAGTCATAATTAAGAGACTCCTTTTGCATTGAGGTGGCGATGGCGGCAGTAAAGGGGCATGTGTTTAAGAGAAACTGATGTCAGTGGAGAAGCTCACAAGGCGAGCCGCTCTCTGTGCATCCTGTTCAATCAGTGTGTACCTCATTGTGGCTTCAATCTGGATGTGTTGCAGAGTGCTTTAATTAAACATGTGCTGAGCTCAGCTATACAGAGAGATCATTAAAACGTAGCACTGAAGTTCGTTTATTGGAGACACTGAATCACACATATTAAAGAAATTAACAGCATCCACAGCCTCTCACTGTAATCTGAATACTTTATGTTTAGAGCGCTAAACTTTTTAATTAGTGGCGTCAGTGTGAGAGTGGCCAAACCCAGCCAGTTGCCTAACATTTCTATAAAGAGAGCAGACAAAGGCAAACTAATTACCGTCTTCGGCTATGAAGGAACACATTTCCACATGGTCATGTTTGACAGTATCACAGCATGTCACTTTTTCTCCCTTCATGATCCTGCACTAATTCTGTCAGTCCAGAAACTGCTCTCCCTGCTGTCAGTGGAGATGAGAATCCAGCACAGGATCAAATATTTCTAAAACTTTAACATCTAAGAGTGAAAGGGAAACTGCATGGATTTCAGATTCCCTTCCTAATTCAACCTAAGAACAGTATAAAGATGTTAGTCCCATACACTTGTATCCTGGTCCATCCCACTGTGGATTGGTCATCCACACTTTGCTCCGCCTCTTCCTCTGTCTCAGTCAGTAAAACTAAATGTTTTTTGTCAGGACAGGTAAAAAGAAAAAATATTATTTTTGCAGCTTGACCTTTTTAACTCCTGCGGAATAAATTTAACACAGTGTCACACTAACATGTTGAATGATTAGCTGACAGATTCATTATTTAGAGTGACAGTGTTTGATTTAAGATATTGTTGCTGGCAAACTAAAAGCAAGACTAGACGTTGAGCAATACCATTAATTTTCCAACAGCAATCAAAACTATGACCCCGTAATAAGGCAAATACAGAATAATGGCTGCTTTGTATATCTTATATACAATATCTCACATCTACTAATTAAACTAATCACTAGTTATCTAGCTGTAATGTGTATAATATGTGCCATATATAAAAAATATCATGGTACTGATATCATGCAGTTTTATAAGATGTTGATTAGCGCAGTTACTATCAAACTCTTTATTGTGTCCTTTTCTCTAGATATAAAGTCCACTTATACCAGCACTTCAAATGCAACCAACGATTCCCTTTGATTAATCGACTACTGTATAAAACTTTCCCACATCCCAAGGTGACTCCTTGTTAACAAACAAAAAATACAACATTTATAATGATATTACAACAGATAGTTATAAACTAAAACTAAAATGTTGTGCATTTTCTACATAATAAATGATGCAAATGATGAATTGATAATCAAAATGGTTGGTGATTAATGTTGTGTCAATTGACTAATTGTTTCAGCACCGACCTTGACTGCACATAATCAAAAGCAACACTAGCACAATAACATTAGCGTTGCACTTTGCTGTTGTCTAGTTAAACATAAAATTCAAAAACCAAAAGAGAGAAACAAAACAAGTTCAGAGTACCAGTCCCCTCCTACATTTCCATTCTCATAATAATTAATTTATATTACTGCATTGTTTGCCTTTCATTAATTACTTGAGGTCCTTTGAGAAATGCCTCTACACAACTGCACTTCAGTGAGAAAAGACAAAAAAAACTCCCTAAAAATGACGACAAATGACTGCAGCAAGTCTGTGCTGCTCAAATTGCACTGCACTGAACTCAACTGCCAAAACTAACAGATGCAGTAATGCGGTTCCAAATG
This sequence comes from Micropterus salmoides, assembly GCF_014851395.1. NCBI lineage: Eukaryota > Metazoa > Chordata > Actinopteri > Centrarchiformes > Centrarchidae > Micropterus > Micropterus salmoides. Next base: position 16,917,754 of record NW_024040817.1, on the reverse strand, counting down.
AAAGAACACTGATGTATTGTCACTGGCCATAAACTAGATAGGGTACAGCGCCATTACAGGGTCTAAAATCATCACTGTGACTGATGAAACAGAGCCCATTTGAAATGGCATACAAAGAGGCATTGAAGCCTGTCTCTCTCTCTCTCTCTCTGAGGAGCGTATGCAACATTTTGTTTTAGTGCAACTCCAAAGTGACAACTCGAGGTTGTGGAAATATTTGCTAATGCATTGTAAAAATAGCCTCCGTTTATAGGTGTGTACACCATTTCATAGAAGAAGCAGTCCCACACACACACACACACACATTAGTAGAGAAGTTTTTTGATTGACCATATGTCACACACTGGAAATAATGCAGAGACAAAGCCTGCCAAGTTGGGATTGACCATTACTGCCTGTGATGTATGTGTCTGTCACAAAAACAGACAATTAAATCAATATTCAAAAGCTGAGCCGGAATGGGGCCACTTCAGAGCTAGCTGACTGAACAGAAGAGGCTGGAAAACAGGAAAACCAACACCTTCTTTGTGCCCTCTTTTGTGGATTTCACCACTATTTGTGGCAGCGGCATAAACCGACACTATTCATTTTCACTGAGCAGGCTCACTCTTCAAACACATTTCTCTCTATCCATCACTAAAGCCTTGCGTCAATTAGAAATTACAGCCCCACCGAGTTCAAAGTCTTTCTGTCACAACCTTGATTAAGTCTGCTTAACCTCACATTTCCACCGCCTGCTTAACATTCTACAGCTGTTTTATTCGGCTTTGGTCATTACTGCACCAACTTCAAAGACTCCTCTGCCCCCCCCACCCCACCCCATCATTTGAAAATGCATGTCAATCACACACACACACACACACACACACATCTACCAGGGACATCAAATGGATTCAGGCAAACATGCGATTCTCTCTCAGAACAGTTCATGTCTGGTCAACTTAATGACAACATGTAGGCACGACTGTCAAAAGGCAATATGTCCAGTGCTGAAGTGGAAATTGAGGCATTGAATTTCTATGAAAATATGTAATTTTTTACTTTTGCTGAGGTCCTTTCTATGACAAAAACTAATCAAAAACATCAACTTTTAACATGTATGCCACTCAACTGAAACACACATAAGTACTTTAATTTACATCCTTTACATTTTTCATTTAAAAGGTTACTAATTAATAGGTTAACAGGAAGTTAGTTATTAGCAAGTTCTGGATTTTTATTATCATGTGGTGTCATTATTTCTATGGTGATTTACAGAGCAATTTTGTGCTCCTAAAAGTGATTCTACAAACTTTCTCTCCTCATATATGACTCCTCTATACATTTGGTGTTGGATTTGGGGCAGCCTTTAGGACGTACAACACTTCCCTCTTCCCTGTATGAGATGCTTCTCTGTAATCTCGCTACGCCCCAGCACCCCTCCTCCCCCGCTCCCTCCCCCTGTGGGTATTAATCGCAAAGTATTTATCCCGCTTGAGAACTTTTCTTTCAATTTGTCTTTTCTTTGCTCCTCGGCGGGGGCAAAAGTTATCCTTTGAGCGAGTCCAGCTGCCGGCGCATGCGTGTCTCTATGGTAAATGATTTACTGATGTTTATCAGGAATGAATAGATCAAAGGCAGTCGCACGACAGGCGATCAATCAAGCATCAAATCAAGGATGGCAATCCCAGAACTGGAAAAAAGCCGAAAATATGACACTTTTCTTTCTCTCTCTCTGCTTTCTTTTTTTGTTACTGGCAGCAACACATCAAACACGCTAGCCTGTAAAAATGAGATAAGATGAGCTTTGTTTGGAGAACTTGGGTGCTGGCAACCTAGTGGAGGATCTGCTTTTAAAGCGTTGAAACTGAAGTGCAGCTGAGACAGATTTGGCACCGAAGCATGGCTGCGTAAACGAAACACAGCCTACTGTTGCCAGCCCAACATGCCTTAGATTAGCAGAAATAAACTTATTATGGGCTGTTGAGATGTAAAAGCGTGCATAAAGGCAGAATTAACCTGACATTAGCTTTGCTCCACACTGAATGCACATAGTGACTCGAGGGGAGTGAGAGAAGTCTGCTGTCTGTAAGAGGTCCTGTTGTCCTTGTATTGTGTCCTGCGCCAGGCCTGTGTGCTGCTCTGTAAACTTGTCTGTGCACCGAGTCTGAATCCTGGCTGTTTGTCGTGACTGTGCGGAGAATAGTCTAAAGAGTGTGTGCGTTTCTGATGGGGGGGTGGGGGGGGGTTGTTTGTTTAAAGAGCCGGGGCTTACCTGCTGACCGCCGCGGTGCTTGCTGCTTTCTCCTCGGCATGCTGCTGCAAGACTTTCCGCTTGACTTTTCATGCAGAGATCAAAATAGCGGACAAGCTGGAGAGGAAACCGGTGCAACGGGAGGAAATCAAAGCCAGCAGCGTTTCCTCAGTTCTTCAGCTGGGTGACAGAATTACACTGTAGATCCCTCGCAGGGTCAGGAAGTCTTTTTTTAAATCGATGCAAGTGGGGTTTTAATCTCTATGCGTCTCTGATCATTTTATAATCGGTATGTCCGGCGAGAAAAATGTAGATTACAAATAATTTAACGCAAAAGGGGGCTCGTCCGTGAACTTCTGCCGATCAGAGAAACTCATCGCAGTCTGGGTGGGTGAAAAACTGGCGGAAAGCTCCGTGCGGATATCAGTCTATCGAGTAGGGATATGGACAGCTGCCGGAACCCCTCTCCGCGTTTCCATCAAAATAGGTTTACACCCCCTCTCTGGACTATTTCATACCTCTATTCACAGGAAAAGTAAAGAAAATGGAGCTCCTCGTCTTATGTTTTAACTCGCTCGGCGCTGGAGATGAGTCCAAACTGCGCTGTAGTGTCTCTCTCCCTCCGTCCGTCCGTCCGTCCGTCCAGGTGCAAGCTCCGCGTCTCCAACCTCCGCTACGGTCTTTGGGAGGAAATCGGGAGAAAGAGAGGAAAGAGTGACACGTTAGCCGGGCTGGGTGTGTGTCAATCAGTCAAGTATGCGCACGGAGAAAACCCCGCAGCAACTCGCTCACACCCCGTCTCTCTGAAAACACCCACTGGATAATGAAATACTCACATACACGCTGTCCGTCCGATTGGCAACATGGGCACTTGACGAATTTGTCAGAAACTCATCACAAAACACAACGAGCCGGTCCGCCCTCTGAGCCACAGATCGTGGGTTAGTGCTCCCTGCTTTTTGTTTATTATCATTTATTCTAAAGAGCGCAACGAGCGTCCCCGGATATTCTCCGCAGTGAAATGTGCGCACATTGGTGATGCGCGGTGCGTTCAGACAGCTCCCACTGATAGACAGACACATCCAGCTGCCTTTCCGGCCTCTCCTTTACTCCACCCCTCCACAAGCGTCACCCTGACAGTCAAAGCCCACCTGTCAATCTGCTGCTCTAATTGTTCACTGGGATGGCTTTCATTTCAACGCCTTTCCGTCCCCGCACACACACACACACACACACACACACACACACACACACACACACACACACACACACACAGGAGATTCGCGTGTACGAGTGGCCGATTTGTAAACTTGCACTATAACAGCAGAATGAGAGGTGCCTCAAAAAGTTCACGCGCCGCCTACGCGTATGTGAGGGAGATTTTTAAAAATCTAAATGAGATTGGGTTTAATAGTTGCTGCAGCACAATTTCACAGTCAAGTCAGTAAAAGTGTCGTAGCCTATTAGGTGAGGATTGCAATCATATTTTTCATCGGCAATAAAACGATCTAATCCTTCCATTTAATTTGCAAACAAAATATAGAAAGAAATGCATAAAAAAGAGAGATCTCCATATAAAATTGTAAAAATAGACTTTGTTGATCCTTATGCCAGGAGGATAATCTTAGTACAAGCACAGCAAAATCAGGCTTGACTGATTATTGGGATTATACCCTGAAACATCAATCACTAATGATTCATATAAACAGTGGGGCTTAAAATTACATAAAGTTAATAAGTTTTTTTTCTTGAATAAATCTGGCTTTTTTTTAAACTCCCTGCTGATTGTGTTCTCACTCCTGCGCAACATTTAAGAAAAATAAGGAGTTTCACTTGTTCAAACAGTCTTAAGTGTGCAGGGCAGATCAGCTCTTTGCTCTGTTTCAAAGTTTGCTAAAAATGTGGGTATTTTCTGTGACCTCTTTACTGGGACAAAGGAGGCTGCGGATCGATTCGTTACACCTTTTTAGTGAGGCTTCTGGTGAAGGGGAGGGGCTCTGAATCCACAAGAGGCTCCATTAATAGCATACACTCCGTCCTAACTATTATCCAACATAAAGTGTTTATAAAGGGCACACAACTAGGCTAATGTTTTCTGAAGTGAGACCGCATAATACACCCGTTTACTGCAGCATCTTCAGGAGAGGATAGTGAAGGAGAGAGTGGGGGGAAAAGGTCTGAAGTTTGTTTTTACTACTTGGTGATAGAGTGTGCGGTGATAATCACAACAGAACTTGGATGACATGAGAACTGGCTCACTTCAGACTGCGCTCTTCTTCCTTCTGCGGCCAGCCAGGACTTTAGGACAATATCCACCCAGCTCTACACCGGCTCCAGCTCTGGCTACGACCGGATCATTTACAAGGAACTGGATTACAAACTTTCTGCAAACCGTCCAGTCAGTCCTGGTTTAACGGATTCTGGTGAGTTTCTGAATTTACCCCTCACCTCACGTTTCCACAGTGAACAGGTAATAAAAAAAAAAACCCCGCTGTCTCCTCCTCGTCACGCTCAGCTCCTCAGAAGATGTCTGCCATCTAGTTTTTTCGCTCGGTATTTTTGAGCCACTGCCTGTCTGCAACAACCGATAATGTGCGTAGAGAAGGTGCCCGAGGTCGCCTATTATGTAGTAAAATAAATACCAAGTACCGCCCTAAAACATCTGTCTATCCCTGTCTGTCAAAGCGGCCTGCGCGCTGATTGATGGAGCAGACTTACGTCATTAATGTTTCCATCCCAAAGTCTGCGGACGGACGGACGGACAGACAGGTGAGCTGCTGCAGCTCTCAAAAAATGTTCCTTATCTTTGAGATACTTTGTACAAATTTAAAACGTATGTATATTTATTATCCAGTCTGATCATGTTTGCGTTTTATATGTTATTTAATAAACAGCAGACTACTTGTCTCATGCAAACCACGGTTTAAGCTTTAACGCCTGCCAATGCTGGCTCCCTTACAATAATTGTTAATACTGTTGTTGAATGTTAAGTAAACTGCTTGGATTTGCTTTTCTGTGAGGTAAATCCAGTGTGACTGTGTACAGTGCAGAACTGTGTTTAGAAAGGTAATCATTACTGCAGCACCCTTATTCACAAAACCAAAACATAAAATGGCTGTAATTATACCATGGATGAAGATGTAAACTGCTTCACAGCTTCTGAGTGAAGTTAACATTTTTTATAACACAATTTATTTGTGGTATTTTTTTGTGTCACTGAACAATATTAACCATGTAAAAATAAGAAAAAATCAAGGGATACTTATCTGATCATTCATCCAAATTACATCATACTTTTTAGCTTTTAAACTTTTTTCAACTTTTAGTGCTCATGAAAATGTAAGGTCAGTGACTAAAAATCAAGAATAAAATGAATCCATGAAAACATAAACTAGACTATATGAAGTCACCTTTATTTTTTGGGCATTTAGTGAGGAAAGCATCCTCTATTGGTCTAAAGGTTGTAGGTTTTTAGGGGGCAGGGAAGCTTGTACAGGATCTGATCCTGGGCCAGCAGGGGGGGACATGTGGTTCAAAAGGCAGGGGTAGTAACCAACTCTGCTTTGAAATATCTGCACAGGATTATTAAGAATGAGAGCACGCTCACATTTTCATTTTAAAATAACAACGTTTGAAACTATTTTCTGTCTTTATAGTACATTTCTTTAACGTCTTTCTCTTTCTTCTGCAGCATCTTGCTTATGTTCATTCACTGCCTTTCTTTCCTCTTTTCTTCTTTGTCCCTCATCTCTTAAGATGGCATGACCCTAACCCTAACAAGTGGGCTCTTATTTTGTAAATATATATACGGTGTGTTTAATGTACAGTGACTTCAAATATGTATGTATTTTTCCAACTGCCAGCCACATTTGATCAGGACATTATGATATAAATTGCTAGCTACAGTAGTTACACTACCCACGACGCAGCCGCCTGTGTCCATGTGCATGTATGACAAAAGCCGAACACACAAACAGTTGTTTCCCCACCACCCCCAACTTGTATATATGAAGCTGCTCTTCCACAAACTGTGGCACAGTGACAGTGTGATGACATGTCGTCCTGTTTCCTTCTCTTCTGCATGATGACACTCCCTCAGCGCGGGTGAGAACATCCATGTAGTCGTCACGTTTATTTACATACATTACTCTCTTCTTTCCTTTGTCTCTTTCTTTTTTTTTTCTTTCTAGGTCTGACATGACCATCTAAAGTGAAGCTGTTTAAACTATCCACTGGATCGTACTGCAGGGTGTCAAATCAGGTGAGGGCTCTTGTTCATACTCTCAATCTCACATGACCAAATCATAACAAAAACAGACAAATTTACATTTAGTAATAGCATATAACAGCTGATAAACTTAACATGTATGTTTATCAGTTGTAAAACACATTTTCACATGAACCGCATTACAATTCTTAATAGGCTGTATTTTCATTCTGACCTTTTATGCCATCTAACAATTCTTAAAATCTAATGAGCAGTTAACAAATAAATAAATAAATAAATAAATAAAACCAAAGTCATGCCTTGAGGTTTGTGTGTTGAAGTCCTTACATAGGTCAGGGTGTGTTACCAGTCAAACATGCAACACAAAAAATATGCAGCTTTGAAAATGTCCAGAACGACTATTAGTGTTACCTTAGTCTCGTTTCTTTCTCCTTCTTCTCTCTTTATCATTATCATCACTGCCTCAGAGAGCATCACATGATCCCCTTTCTGATACAGAACTGATTCTACACTGCTAATTATATAAAACGCGTGTCGCAGCCACACACTGTAGCATGATATAATTCATTTGCCATTTTCTTTTGACATCAGTAGACAAGCTAAAAGAAAACAGTAAAGAGAAGTATGACAAAGTATACAGATTATTTATTTATGTCGACTGTATGATTGTCTACGTGTAGCACCTTATCACCACAGCAAATTCCTCGTATGTGTAAAACACTACTTGGCAATATAGCTCCTTCTGATTCTGATTACTATATAATTATAATGCATTAATTTGGTACAATTGAGGCATTTCTGTTTCTTTTAAGGATATATTCTGTATTACCATGCTTTTATGGCAAAGTATACTGACCAAAATCACAGCGGCATAACCAAGATCTTAGTTCCGACCTCTTATTATTCATAAATAATGAATGCTGTGTTGGAGATTTTGGCCAGTGGCTAACCACCTGAGCTATTTTACAGCTATTTTGTCGAGATCTGCCACAGCGCCGGACTTCAAAACTTATCCCTTGTGGACTGAAATAGAGCGTAATCTTTTCCCTTTGTGTCATTCAAACAAGTTAACATTTGGAATGATGAAGGCTTACAGCTTATGATAATGCCTCTCTTCATAATCTTGAGTAATCTTCAATCAATGATGGGTCCTATCAGATTCCAGACACTCATTGACAGGCTGAATATAAGAATATATAATAAAAATTAATAAAGAAGAGGCTCTAACTTTGACATGAGCTATATCTCCACATCTATCAGATAAGTCTGCATAATTAAAATGCCAAGTATGAGTATGGAGGAGGTGGTGGGGGTTGATATTTTATAGAGATTTACTTTTCCGCGACTTGTTTAATGTGTAGACTTAAAAAAATTAATGTGTTGCTGTAGTTTTGACAATGCAATTAAAGGTTTGTAATCCCCACCTGAGCTTTTTTGATTCTGTCAGTTTGGACGAAGAATGTGATGAAACGCTGCGCAGTGGTGACAGATGCAAGTTTATTAAAGGATTCAAGTCTCGCAGGGGATTCAAGGTGGTATTTCATACCAACACGAAAGAGGAGAGGAAGCAACTTCAGCTTGTTTACATGAACTGTGAAATAATTGTTCAGCAGAATATACACCAGCAGTATCCGAAAGCATTTCTTCAGGATTTTTTTTCCTTTTAAACATGAGCTACATTACATGCCACCACAGGCAAAGCTTTATCTGAGATTTCCTGCATCTTGGAACAACCTTGCTAAAAAATCCAACTCGGCTAAATAAAGTGGCATATTTCACGTTTCAAAATACCAGCCTCTCTGACATGCACACTCCTTCCCTCTCCTCCACCCTTGCCTTTTGTTTTCTTTGACACGTGCACTCCAATTAGCATTTTCCAGCCATTAAGGAGGAGAGAGAAGGAGCCAAATGTTTGTCTCACCGAGCTTCTTTTTTCCGTCAAGACTCTTTGAGCCTTAGTAAAAAAACAAAAAACTAACAACAAAAAAAAAAACATTCAGACAGACTCAATATTATCCTCAATGTTAACATGATCTTCTTCACATAACAATTACCAATAGCTTTGTCTGGGAAACTGATGTGACAGTGCAACCACTAGCGTGTATGAGAGCCGTTGTCAGTCTACATTTGGAGCAATTAAAATTATTAAAATTACTTTTTATGAGAGAACACAAGCAATGAGGATTATTTTCTGCCTTTGTGACATCCTGTAACATTTTCATTTTGTAAATATTTCCATCTCTCAGATGGAGGACTACGTTTCCATGCACCATATGGCTTCTCAACTCAAGGAGCTTCCTATAACCTTTTCACGATAAAACACACAACAGTCTCTTGAGGATTACATGCAAAAACTGTATCACAATGTTTAGTTACACAGTAAGACTACAGTTAGCAGTCGAGCTGTTTTCTTATCAGCCCTCTTGTCAAATTAGTGGTTTCTAATCTTCAGCTTTATTCCTAAATTTAAATCTGCGAATCTCAAATTGCACAGATCCCTTGCTGCGGGCTTTGGCAGGAAAAATCTGTCATTGCTGCTGGTGTGCTGTACATTAAGGGAGAAAACGCTCTTAAAAAGGTGCTTTTCTGACATTAAAATGACTTGTGTGCACAGCGCATGTTGATCCGTGCAGTTCGAGGCATATATTTATGAATAGGAACCTTTAATTAGGGCTTGTGTTTCCTCCCTAGTCACATTGAGGGATGGTCCTCGCCGACATTCATTAATGATAATCACCAAGAGCGATGGCATAGCTACAGGCCAAGTCTCAGGGGACCCGACACTTGAAAAGAAGCATTAAATTACACAGAGGGACTCTTTAATTGCAAAGAGGAAAATATATAGCCATCATTGTTAAATATGATCTTTTGTAAGCCTTTACTGGTTCAAGGATTTGTCTAAGGGTTTCTTATCCTCAAACTCTTTCAAAAGGAATCTAGAGCCACATTTCTGCGATAATACACCACAGGGCCCTTTTTAAAAAAACACTTCTCTTCACCCCTCTTGGTTTTCTATATTGCAAACCAAGCACAAACTGTGAATATATGCCAGTTTTATAAATTTGCATTATGTTGTAAATTTAGATTTGACATGTACATCGGCTTCCTTGTGTAAGATTAGAGCAGACTCATATGGGACCTACATGTGACCAATGCAGACAGACACCAGCTACACAATGTTTGGAAATCCATCTTTAACACTTTTAACAAAATGATTGGAACAATCACCAATCATTTTACCTCGTTTGCAGTTGCCCCGTGGGTTGTTTCACATGTGTGAGTCTCAGGCCAATATGATGTTCACTACTAGGAGAATGATGATTCTGTTTTAAGTGGAAGGAGCCACTGCCACCAGCATACAGACATTGGGTCAAGGGGGTCATGAGTTACATTTAATTAGAAAAGATTCAGTATTCCATTAAGGGCTTGTTCCTGAAATGCTATTCTGCCATTTTGTACCTTTTTGTAAATAGAAAAACTGGACTCGTAACGTACCATTCATCTTTATTTATCTGTTTAATTTTTGTTGATATTCTGTCTTCATTTAGTGTCCCTTTTTCATGTTTTACCCAGTGCCTCACCTATTTTTTAATTTCAAATTCTGAAAATATTCTTGTCTGGCAGAATTGATATTGTTCTTGTAAGGATGGGAAGCAAAACATTTAAACATATTTGTTTCATATGTTGTATATGCTGTTTTTTGTTAATGAAATGGATCTTGATAAAAAAAAAATTATTTTGCATGAACACACACAGACACACGCAAACATACATTTGTACCCATACACACCCAAACTCCTGACCTAATTGCTCAGTCTCACTCAACTAATTAATCACAGCTGACTTAACATGGTGACAAGGTTAGGTAGGTGACATTCTCGAAAAATCTGTCTTTCTGCTTCGTCTTTTTACTTTTCCCTTTCAATAATATATCCTCTCTTTTCTTTCGCTTGCTCTTTCTTCACCTTTTGCTTATCTTCTTTCCATCTTTCTTTCTATTCCTTTCTTCCAATTTGTCTGCTTCATTTGTTCCACATTTCTTTCTTCCTTTTCATCATTCCATTCTTTCCTCACATCTATACTCAGATGATGTCTAGTTAACTGGAGAGCATAACTTGGCCCACTTCTATTTTTACCTGTTATAGGGGGGTGGGGGAATGCAGAGGTGAGAGTGGGCATGCTGGGAAAGAAGGAGGGTTAGGGGCGGGGTCACAATGCTCCATTAATCAAAAAGAATGACACTCATGTCGTCCCTGACAACCATCCTGCCACTCGTATGTCTGTTCCCTTCCTCCTTCATCCCACTCAAACAGGACAACTTTAGTGATGGGGAGGGTGAAGAGAATGAACGAGAGAGAGGGGGAAGGGGGGTGAGCGAACTTTATTAATCAAGCATCTCAGATTAATTGTTATGAAGTGTCACCCATAAATTCTCCATTTGGATTTAATAATCTTGGAGGTAGACTTAACAATCTCTGTCGTGATTTGAGTTTTATTGAAGAGGCTGCAGAGAGAGAGGGAGAGGCAGAGAGGGAGAGAGATGCAGTGACACAAATAGCTTCTCAGCGGACAGTCCCTCTCCGTATGACAGTTATGAAATACAATTATCAGCGAGATCTACTTAAGAATTCATCAACTGCACCCCTGCCTTCCAAGGAGAGCAGGGAGAAAAAAATCCTACATACAAAGCAAGTCTTAACTGATAAGACTTCTCTTTTCCCCGTCGTCCTTAAACTATCATTTCAATTTTTCTCTGTCTCCGGCATGTTAAGTCACTGTAAAGGTATGGTACGCATATTGCTTTGATAGGCCCCTGTGCATTCTATTAAAGTATAAATCATTAGGTAATCAGGGAATATGGTAAATGACACACCACATGCAAATCACCTAGGTAGTGAGTAGTTTGTTTGAAATGTAACACCCGTTGGTTTGCATCAGGGTCAATAAAATCAGTTAATCTCCCCGTGCAGTGAAAATATACTGTCACTGAAATGTACAACACCCTGTCAGCTCTCAAAAGTAAGAGAATCATAAAACGCAAATGATTTCAATCAATTGTCGTCTAATTGCAGTCATATCTTTTGAAATGAACGAAGAACGGCCACTATGTAGGTTGACAGTATGCATAAAATTAGCATAGCTTTGCATATTGCAATTCCATTAATGTTAGTTTTATTGGAGGCGAGGTTTTCCTGCTTTTTTTGCATGTTGGCGTTGTCTTTAAAAGGAACGAAGGCAAAACTGTCCATTTGATAGTTATAGAAATGATTTAGCTCAACTTTAATTTAGACACTTTAGCAAAATGGGGCTAATTTCTAGCACAAAGAGCAGCATCTTGCCTCATTTCGATCTGAAAAGAATATTTTGTCTGATCCAGGGAAATATCTATAAGAAAAGTAATCGGCCCGGTGAGGATGGGTTGACAAAAGACAGATCTGAGGGATAGAAAACAACTCCATCTTTGTTCAGAATAATAATGGAAAGTCTTTATGTGACCATTTTTGGGAAATGCTGGAGAAGCTTGTTAAACATGTGCCTTTAACTACACGTTCCCTTCAGTCAGATACCATCCTGATCAATGACAACCCGGCTCTGTGAAAAATGATGATGGCTAGAGCCGCTGTAAATGTTTTAGCTATCAACACTGCTTCCTCCCCCGTCACCCAACACCACGGCCAATCCTTCAATGACTCTACATCATGGCCTCGGCCTGGTTAAATCCAAGCCCATCTTCTCCCATCAGTAATTGCAGATGTCTGCTTGTGATGTGTGACTTCCAAATGGTTCCTTCACTTCAAGCTCATCTGTATTAGTTAGGTGGGAGCACTAATTCAATAAGGTGGTGGAGAAATGTTCTATAATGTTGTGACACATGAGCACTGCAGGAGGCCGGACTATAGACATCCCCTAGGTGTGTTTACATGCACTGTAATAATGTGATTAAGGACCAGAGGAACACAAACTGTTGCAGCTATCATGTTAACTCTTTAAGTTACATCTTATGAATCAAGGTCATAATCAAAATATGTAAAAATCAATTAACAGAGCATGATTACACATCCCACTCTGAAATTACTCGTCTCTCTTATCAATAGAGTGAATGCAAAGTGGTGTGTCTGAAGTGATGTGTTTGAAGGAAAAGCATCAATTAATACATTGCATTAGAGAGTTCTTTAAACTCACTGCTTTTCCGATTAGATTTTCTTGTTAATCTTGTAGGCTACCTCACATCCTGTACATTAACTATCAAACAACTAATATAAGCTAGTGTTGTCTTAAACATCAGTCTGGGTATTCGTGTTAATTGGGTTACGTGTATGTATGTACAAATGTATTGTATTTTATGCACATTTTTACTTTCTACAATAAAAGCTGATGGAAACAACTTCTCAAATACACTTTGATGTTGCTTCAAGATTACATAAGCAAAAGACTAAAAAGAGCATCGTTAGTGTCGGGAGGGTACGTAATTGCAACTTCTTTAGCTTCAGTTGAGATTAGGAGCCCTTTTGTAGGCCACCCCACTTCTTAGATCATAGGGGATGATAAAAAAAAAACCCCACCACAGGTATACAAATACACCCCAACAAAAATGCCATTTAATTTAGGAAATGGGAATGAATTAAGCACCATGATATATCAGAAGTTTTGGTGCTCCATTATAATGTGTATTGTTCTTGCTGTATTGCACCTTTAGCACTTATGCTAACATTAGTTATCTTATGTTGAACTCTGTTACTTGACGAAACACTGCAGATGAATGCTGGGCAGTATCTTGTACTGTTGACTGTACTGTTTTCCTTCTGCCTGTATGGTATGATAATATATAAACTGTCACTGGTGTTGGGTGTCTGCCAGTGGAAACTGTCCTTGCAAGAAAAAACACAAAATCGTTGTTGTTTTAGCAAGTTCCCCAAAACAACATGTTGATGATCACATTGGAAGCAAAGAAGGATGTCAGGTGACGTTATTATTAAGCAAGATTAAGTCAGACTTTAATACCTTTTCCTACTGCCAGTCAACGTTGGTTTCTTTTAAGCATGACTATGATCATTGCCTTACCCACGTGGTTATTACTGAAACCTAATGTGGGTTCCCTAACAAGATCCCTAACCAAGTTGTTATTGTTCCTTAACCTAACCAAACCGTAAACATAGTGTTGTCACATCATAAAACTGATTTACTTTTCCACGGTGACTTATAATGGCAATGGAAGGCACAAACAAATTATGTCGTCCTGCTCATAGGTGCATCAGATCAGTCAAAGCTTCTAAAGGCGCGTTTTGTCATTTCATTTGGAGGACTTGTGTGGATGATGTCTTTGATTGTTTTTCCTGTGTATGTTGTTGATTTCATGCCCACACTGTAAACCAATGTTCCTTTTTAACTAGTAATAAATCAATCAAATATATAAATTAGTCACCTAATTGTTGGAAAAACATACACACCAATTCACATTTTATTTTGCCCACATTTCCCTCCTACAAATCGAGCACCTTAAAATGATTTGAAGAGTACGATTCATTGTTTCTACTGAATGATAAACAATAAAAAATAGAAGATCCAACTTTCCACCCCACTGTCCCCTTTGTTCATTGCGTCTGCCCCAGTGGTCAAGGACACCCATATCAGTGGACGTCAGGGTAGGCCCCATCCATCAGAGGGCTATGGGTAATGGAATCAACCGGTGACAATGATCATCAGCACTGCAAACAATGGCCCATAAACATCCCTTGACAAGTGGTCAAATGTGGGAAAGGCGAGGTGGGGGTTGGGCGAGGGTCTGAAGGATTGTATGTGAGCATGTGTGTGTGTGTGTGCGGGTTTGTGTGTGTGCATGTCCACATGTATGAGTCAGTCAGACTGCGAGAGAGGCTGTAACACGAGGTGAAACGATGCTGCAGAGTTGCAGAGAAATGGTGAGGAAGATATCTCCCTGGGGATGATGCGGTGGGCCAACACGCTACCTCTGAAAACAAATGTCCCCTGTGGGTCGGAGTTCAGACATGCCTCAGCTCATTTTAAGAGTTTGCTTCCCTTACTTTCTCTCTATCTTCCTTTTTCTTGTTCCTTTAAGATGAGTTTTTCCTTATCTGAGTTTTGTTTTATCAGATCACTTGCAGTAGTGAGGGCCAGGGATAACTGGGGAGAAAGATTTATTTATAAACCTTTGCCTCCTTTTTAATGAAAATTCTCAGTCAATATAGGAAATTACAAAAAAGAAAACTCCTAACCTAGATAAAACACCTCTAGTTCAAGCTTAAAACTGCTTGCTTCTGCCAAAATAGTCTAAGTAATACGTGTCCAATCATTGTTTCCCTTCCCCTCTCAGTCAGCGCTGAATGAAACCCAATTAGAGAAGTTCAGGATTTCAAAGAAAGCATAAAGTAGAAATTTTCCCCTCTTTGTGGTAAGTTTTCCATTGCAAGAAGTAGTTGTTGCTTTTGTCAAGCTGGGTGTTTCGTCACTCCATTTTTTTTGTCAGCTGGTTTCTGTCTTTGCAACACACACACACGCACGTTTAATTAGCCATCATTTGTCTCAGCTTTCCCTCGTTTCTGCTGTTTATCCAAAAGTCAGGAATGACACTGGCCAATTAGTGCAATGAAATATTTTAACCCTCTCTAACACTTGGAACAGTACAAACCAAGTGGGATATGTGCTCGAAGCAAAAGTACTGGCATCCACATGCCAGTGTATGTGTGTGTCTGTGTATGTGAGATAAAGAGGGGTTGAAACAAAAGAAAACTGTGAATGAGGAAATATTCACATATGTTGTAGGGTGTTTGTTAAAGACATGTTTCTTGTTTTTCTCTATTATTAGGTCACAATTATTTGTATAATTTTATTTCAGGCTCATCACAGAAAAGAAGGCTTTGCTGTTGGCACAGAACATGAGTGAAAGTGTAATAGAGAGAATCATCAGTTATGTTTTGTCATTAGTGGCAGACTAAATTGACCCTAAGATTGGCTTGCTCTTCCAAAATCCAGGGCAACAGCTCGATAATGGGTGCTGTAGTGATTTACTAATTGTCTTCAGGATTCAAATTAATAATTGGCAAAGCTTTAGCTGAAGTGCACATCTAAGTACTCTTTGTCGTTCACTTGTATCTTTCGAAAAAAACCCTGCAAAAGGCAGCTGAGACGATATCATTAACGGCCTCTCCAAATTGAAACAGTCATCAAGAGTGTCTTTAAATGTCTCCGGAAGCTTTTTGTTGAGTGCAAATGACATCTCGCTCATTTTGCTGGTGGCTACATGACTGATGTGTTGAATAAGAAAAGTCCGTTTTGACGCTTTTGAAGGCTGCGGGTTTGAAGTATATGATTCTGAAGTGCCAGCATATGCTTAGTGAGATAAGTAATTTGACACACAGACATCACAGCCTGCAAATCTTTCGTCTGGCTGCCTTGAGTGTCCACGCCGGGCGCTTTTTCAAGAACACTTTACAACTGTCACAACTGACTGTCAGCGCGCAAAGGACACACGCAAACAAGCTCATTTTGAACACAGATTAAGACAGCTGTCATATCAAAAAATTGAAATTCATCTAGACTAAAAATACCATTAATTCTATCCCAGGCGTTTTAAAATTTAATTTGCTATCTAAGAACCAAAGAATCCTCCTTTTTAGCATCAGTTTGTTCATTAGAGTAATTAAATGAGCCTCTCATCCTCGGAACGAAGCTAGATTTAAAGCAGGAGTTATTGAAAGCAACACAGCAATAACATAGCCGTTCACATGACAGAAAGGCTTCTTCTGCTGTTCTTTCTCCCCCTGAATAAGACACTTGACTGAGCTATAAAACATAAAAACACTGCATATATATGTGTGTGTTTGTGCTTACACACAAACACATGTACGTTCACACACACGCCAGCTGGGGTGGGTGGGGGGTTGGGGTCAGAGCTGCAAGCGAAGTCGCTGACATTGTGGCACTTCTTTGGCAGCATTGTGCAGGTGTCGTCCGCACACAGGCTTCTGAATAAATGGATCTGAAATGATTTACCTAGGGTATCTGCCACCTGAGCACAGACACATGCACTGCTCCCCACACACACACCCAACATGACATACACACACAACGCAAGCCTCTTTCCCTCTCTCCCTGTTGTTCATACAGAGGAGCTGACGCAGACACACACCAACACCAAGGGGGAAAAGAGAGAAATCCGGCAGAGCTGCATGCTATTGTGTCATCAAATTATCTAACAAATACAGATATTGACCAATGTGAGTTTTACCATCCAGTTTAGACTCTGATTGTGTGATCTGAGTTCATTTATACCCATTTGTTTTCAGACATGATGGAAAATACAGCTGAGGTCACACTAAGAATAGCCGATTCCCTGACCTCAGCTTCTCCAGCGATGTCTGCAACATTATAAGGTGAAATATCCACTATTACATGCTAACGACAAGAGACGAGTCTACAGAGGCAACGGCACACAGGACAACTGGCTCAGGGAAAGGCATCTGGATCGCAGCGGCTGTTGTCACATACAAGCCACTTACAATCATCCTGGAGAAGAAAACGTTGCTTTGTTTTTGTGATAAAAAATGCAGCGCGTGTGAGTTAATAAATACACTGTGTATGTAAAATGTTAACAATGTGCAGCCATAAAATCAGCTGAATATAAAGCTTTGTGTTTGTGTGTTGTTCCATTCTAAAATGATATAACCATCTTGAGATGAACATGATGCCGTTATATGTATATGCCACGATGAACAAATGAATAGAAGTGCAGTACAAACAGTTTCTTGACGATGTATGGTAAATACTGTGAAACAAAAGATGCAGTTTTTCCTTTTGGACAGAACTGTTAATTTTACATGGTTAAGATAGCGTACACATGAGCATCTGTGATACATCACAATAACAGGGCTTTCACAATAAACGAACAAGTGTGACATTGCGCAGAGCAAGCCCATTATTTCCAAAGGAGAGAGCAGCTGCCTTAGCCATAGTGGCCTGCACTTTCCTTATTTTTCACCCGGTTTTGCAGCCAAAGTTCAAGTAAATTGAACTTTGACCCCCAATACGCTTCGCCTCCATAGTGCACATCCAATGGAATTCTGTCATTAACAGGAAACAAAGTTATGATCAATTTCTCTGAAGAGAAAATCTTAATTTTGTGCATCTCCGAAGTCCCAAAATTATCCAACTCTACTCTCCAATTCTCCTGGGATTTGAGTAAAGAGAACCTCAAGCATGACAAAAAAAGATCAGAAAGGGATGGGTATACCAGGTTAGAAAAGGTATACTGTGATTGTTTATATTTCAGCAGAGTCCAAATCTTTGTTTCCTTTGAATCATTTCATAAATAATGAATAGGTTATAATAACTAAAATGAAATGAAATGGCAATTCAGTGCGATTGTCAGACAAGTAACATCCCATTTAACTACTTTGGAAGATCACTGTAAGTACCACGATTCATTCTATGGATTACCTCATGAAAACTATGCACAAAGGACAATGTCTCATGTTTCTAAATGATGCTTATAGGTCAGCAGATGGCATGGAGTGTTATGGACCCCAGACAACACTTAGCGAGGAAAGAACATGGAGTGATGAGGGCAGTTTGTGGAAATATTTCAAAAAGTTAAGAAATTTTTTCTTCTCCATAATACAGATAAATGTTTGTCCTAACAAATGACTGCCGCTAAAATTAATGTGAGTGATTTCATGCTAACATGACATCTAATGAAAGAAGAATTCAACAATCCCTAACAAATGTTTGGACAAATAGTAAAATGTTTTTACTGTCATGTTCCAAGTACACAAACGGTTAACAGTTTGACTGTCCAGCTCTAATGGGAGACAGGTCCCCAGCAGATGGGCAAAAAGTTGACACTGACGCAAAGGAGAAAAACAACAAAGTCAAGAGGTGAAGAACAGAGGCATCAGAGAGATACATCATCATACCACCTCTTTGACACTCTGTAGGGCCTGACCTTACCAGGCTGCTGGGTTGTCAGAGTGCCGTAATCAAGTCATAGGCGGGGCTGCCAGACCTGCCCTGGTCTGAGAACATGCACAGCCCTGACTTCATCAGTCCAGCTGATACGTGTGTATAAAGAGGGTTGTTAAAAGCGACCATCTCACCTTTCTTCCATATTCAGTTTAGGTTGTTTTTCACACAGACAGGTCGAATAGAAAAGGGAGGTAGGAGAGATCTTGTTTACTCTGAACAAATATACTAATTGAAAATAAAATCATACATTTAAATATACAGTATGTCTAATGAAATGTTTAACTTGCTTCTAGGTCACACAAAACACGGAGTAATACTTTGATATTGTGTTGGCATTTTGGCTAACATTTATAAATTACAACAAAACAAGTATCTTGCCCAAATCAATATGACACTTACATTGGCAAAGTCCGCTACTGTACTAACAGACTTGTAGCTTTATTAGAATGCCAAGAAATAGATTAGTGAATGGGTTACTAGCTACATCTTCACCCCTGGATTTTTCTAAATACAGTAGTACTTATTCCACTGCTCTCCACAAAGTCCAATTTAAAAGTGGCATGAATATCATTAGAGCCATATTAAAAATATTGTTGACCTTTCCGTGGTTGTGTGAGTGGACATCAAACCCAACTTTTTAAAAGTCTCACCCATGTAGAGTGCTATTAACATATGCCGGTCTTAATAAATTATCTCTGTCATATTGTAAAAAAAATGAAGCACAACGCTACAATTTTATGAGCCTGTAAAGGTGAAGGCCATGCATATTAAGTTTTTCATGCACCGTGAACTTTTGAGGTATGCTACGATAGGTTATATAATTAATTTCTGCAGAGATCCCTGAGCCATATATCCTCAACATTTTCCTCATTCTTAAATGGTGATAGTCCTTTGGTCTTGGAGAATGTAAAACTGAGGGAATCACCAATATCATCGTGCAATAAGGTTCAAAGTTCAACTTTGACTCCAAAACAGATTAAATGACAGATACAGGAGGAGGTAAACCACATTCTAAGGAAATATTTCAGAAAATTACGAGAAGCAAATGATGCAAATGTTGTCATATCTTATCAACAGCTATTCATCTGTTATGAATGGCATCTAAAAGTTTACCAGGGGTAACAGTATTAGTGAACAACAGTATTAGCAGTTGATTCTTTCCCTTGTTTTTGTCATCAGGGTTGAAGTTTTCAGGTCAAGCGTTTATTATTTTCCCAGTGGGACCAATATGAGAACATTTAAATAATACAAAAACTGTTTAAAAGAAGGTCATTGTGAAAAATCTATTCAGTGCATGAAGCAGACATACCTCACTCGCCAGTCTTACAAATCTGTACCTGCAGATTTAATTTATTTGCATTCAAATGTAGAATACAAAATGTGAGTGCACAGAGAAGCTGCCTATTTGCTCAAAGCCCTCTTCACATTGTGGTGGTTTACTGAATGTAATCATCTGGTTTACTGATGGAGTTAATTTAAACCTGCATGGCATCCTCTGCATGCATAAGAATGTGCAATCATTTTGGTCCATTTCTTGTGATAATTGGTTTCTGGGGCACTTTGTCATATCTTAACCTCACTTTGCTTTGTCTCATCATTTTTCTTACAACAATTTTATGTGAGGAAGGACATGATTTCAGGCTCAAGACTCGTTTGAGTTAACATCCCACAAAGTGATTATGATTACTGAAATCTGATTTGGGCATCTTTATCAGTTTATATATATTAGGGATGCAATGAATGTTTGGCCACCAAAATTAATCTGCTCAAAAAAGCACTTTCGGTGTTCGGCCTAATAAGTCAGACCGAATAAATTTTACCAAACAATTACGCTGACACGTCGGCAGTGTAGAGTCTGTCCGAGAAAGATGCAAAAGTCACAGTTTGCAGACACTGTTCTGCTGAATTGTTTCCCAGTACATCCACTCGATCTGTGGCTGACTTCTTAGAAAAGGCAACAAATGGTCTGACCCGCTTTGAGTGTTTCTATCACTCGTTTATGAGAAGGGGATTAAGCTAGCCGCACCTACATTTGGAGTGCACATGTATTCAGGCCTTTATGGTAAATTCACAGAAAGGACCAGTGTGAGCTGACAGGCAGGTTAGTGACTTTATCCTGTCATTTTCTCTCTTTACAAAGACAAGTGTTGCAGTATGAGAGTCCAAATTGAAGAGAGGCTGTGAAGTCTTCATGTTGCGCGACACTAGAACCACATAGCAACAACATTATTTTTAAAATTGGGTTGGACTTGATAAAATTAGCGCGAGGATACACATGTGACAATGTCTGGTTTTCAAAGTAAGGTGTCTATACAGGAAATAAGATTAATTGGATTATGTTCACAGAAGTAGTTTACTTCATCAGATCCTCTCTAGTTTCTCCAAATCTTATGGAAAACACTGAGTAAAAAAGCACATTTTGACTAATTAATTTATGCAATGGTTAAAAAAAAACAAATTGGCAAAATAAATGGAAAAAATGTGAATGTACTTAATTCATTATATTCGGTTTCTGCTTTGGCCAAGAATTTTCATTTTGGTGCATCCCTAATATTTTTATATATATATATATATATATATATATATATATATATACATACACACATACATATATAAACACACTCACACACACACATGTGTATGTGCACATTTACACATTACACATTTTAAACTTGGGCAGACCCAATCAAATCAAATCAAGCACCATGCTCTATATACACACACAGGAGCATTTTTCCATCTGCCAAAACCATCCAGAATAGTATGGCTGAAAGTGTACAGCATACCAACAGACCAAAGGCTTTTGTTCTCTAAGCAGTGACACCCTGTTGTGATTTTCATTTGAGTCACAGTGTGTAATACTAGATAATTTGATAAGCTCCCTCTCCTCCTCACTCACTCTCTCACACACAAACACCTTTCCTATTTTAAACTCCAGCAACCAGTGTAAAGCTGATGCTTGCCTTAGCCACGTCATTGCGAAATTCTTGTAAGTTTTCAGTTTCAGCTGCCGTACCAACCGTCCTGCTGATATAGATGTTTTAAGTCAATATGTTGTTCACTACTTTTTAATCCCACCGCTTTTAGGCAAATGAGTGCAAATGTTTGAGTGAAAAATATATATATATATATTTTATTTTTTTAATGGATCATATTGCTAAAATTTCAGATGGCACCATCCTTTGGAGCGGGCACATCCAACTGGTAGGAGACCATTGCTAAAATGAGATACATAATTTTGTGACAATGGTTTAAACGAGCTTATAGCGATGCTTGTTCAAGGCTTTCTCTGGCACTCACATGTTTAGATGATTTCTAAACAGAGTTATGGATGTCTATCCTTGATGGACTGAACACCGCTGTAAAGAGCAATTGGAACAAGGTGTGTATGATGTCTGTGTGTTTGGACTAGATGGAGTTACTCTGAGACCAAGTGGTGTTATGGTAAATTGTGTCAATCAGGAGACATGGTCCAGGGAGGACCAGTTGTATTAGTTCAGAGTGTATTATGTGTCTATATCCAACTAATGTCTTCGTAACCTAATACCCCTGGTATTAAGTCAATTAGTCTGTGCTTGAAAGTCCTCAGGGAGAAGAAACACTTGTCGTCCCTTTTCCTTCCTCAGGTATGAAGTTTTGCCACACTCAAATATTTCACACGTCTCTGCCCACTATTACCAACTCTTCAACACAGATAACGCTGGGTACAGGTAAGGCTGCACTCTAGAATCAAACTCGACAGCTGAATGACGTCAATACAAGAAGCCGACATTTCTGCGTACTTGACCCCTTCCCAACTAGTACGAGCCTACACCAATATTGCTTGCTGTTGCCACTCAACATATGACAGCTGAATGGACACGGAGGGAAAGTTTGGTTCTGTTTCTTGCTCTTCCTTATCTGCCTCTTACAACAGAAAAAACAAGCAAATCCAATGCACTCGGGGGGGAAAACGACACGCAACAATAGCATCCACCAATAGCACTGTCAAACAACGCCATCTCTCTCGGATGTTAAAAGCTTTAAGAGCTGAGGCCTCTGTGACATCCATAGCCTCTGGATGTCAAAGATGGTTGAAGACTTGAGAGCAGGCCTCTGTTTTAAAAATACTATGTGTGGGTGTGTGTGTGCGCACGTCTCGGAGCAGCAAAAGTGACATTTGAGGGGCACTTTACAGAAGCTGGTGGTTGCTAGGGATCTTCTGTATCACCTAAAGAGCCTTTGTCAGTCATTGGAAAGCTGTCACCTTTTGGGGGGCCGATACGGTAGGGGGAGCCGGCTGACAGGTAGGAATTAATGAGAGGTGTATGACAGCAGACCTCAGTGCTCTTGTGTATGTGTGCGTGAGTATGTGTGCGTTTGAGAGTGTGTCCACACGTGTGTGAGTGAGGTCCTTTGTCTCAAGAGGATGAACCACCTTCTTTGTCATCCAGATGCAGGAAGAATAGGTAGAGTGATATTAGAGAGAAAGACAAAAAGAAAACGGAAGAGATTTCTTAGAATTGACATAGATAAACCTTTCAGATTTTTGTTTGTCCCTTTTCATGTTTAGGTGCGTGATTTGTTGGCATAATGAAAGCACCAGACAAAAGAGCAATCCCATTTCAATTGCATGTCCCTTACAGTCACACTGATGTGCAATTCTCATAATAAACACCTGAGCACACACATAAGGATCCAGCAGTGTAGGAAGCAATCACCCAACATGCTTTCACCTCTGCCTTCCTGGCTACATGAGACCACAAGTACAAAGGAAGAACAATTGAAGAGCCTCTTCAAACATGGGGCCAAATTACATTCTCTTTCACTAACACGTGCGTGTTCGTTGGCCTTTGTGTGTGTCTGTGCGCTGATGTAATAATCCGCGTCCTCTTCCACATTACACAGCTCTCCATCGCAGTAAATGAGTTCTGTCAATGTTTCTGCATCTCAATTACACAACAGAAATAATAGCGGTGTGGCAAAGGAAAAGGAGGAGTACAGGGGCAGCGCATTCACAGAGCTGAGAGATTGGTGACTTGTTCTCTCAGTAAAATAGAGCATCGCCATCAATATTTGAAAATCAGTGTTATTTTTAAATCAGTGTGTAAAAGCAAACACAACTGTTTTTTCTCTGCAGCTGAATAAACTTTCTTAAGCCAGAGGATCTGCGATGGACTGGCACCCTGTCCAGGGTGTACCCTGCCTTGCGCCCGATGTCCGCTGGGATTGCCTCCAGCCCTGTACGCAGGATAAGCGGTTGACGATAGATGGATGGATGGAAGCCAGAGGACAGTCATGGCAATTATACAGCAGGTCAATACAAAAAATAAGTCAGTTATACACGGAACGATCCATGTTGTGGACACAAGTTGCTGTATGAGGCCTTTGCAACCCCCTTAATATGTCATGGAAAGTATTTTCCTTTGGACTTGTGACAATTGACAGTGACACTAAATACATCACAGCCCAGACACAAAATTTTCCTTAATTATTTATTCCTAAACATAAGACCTAAAACAAGAGTCAAACCATTGGCAAATAGTGGTCTATAAGCTAACAGCAATAGTTAGCTAGCGCTATTGCTGTCTTAATTAACTTCACTAATTCACAGTCCATGTGCTGTGAAAAAATGCATTCTAAATTTATCCAGGTTAAAATTAGGCTTCAAAAGCCTGAGTTAGACAAATCAGGCAAATCTTCCAAATTGACATCTTTTTAAAACATAAAAATGTTGTTTTTCCTCGGATAGTGCTTTCTTGCTGAGCAGAGGCGGAGTGATGACTCCAGATAGTTGCATGTCACACACTAGCAAAAAATCTACAAACAATACATTGCCAGGCTGAATCAGAATGCATTTTTGTACAGAAGTATAACTGATTATAGCAAACTGTGACTGTTGTTTAACGTTCATGTTATATGTCAGTGCTGTAAGATAGACTTGAGAAAATACAAACCTGTCTTTTAACTCTGGGGAGACCAACTTGTTATGGAGAAACAGAAAAACATGAGCTGACCTGGACATATGTGAGACAAAAACTTCACAACTGACATTTGTGAATCTAAAGAGTTAGCTGCATTTGACTACCAGCACTTCTCTGTGCTGTTATAGTTAGCTAGTTAACTACTTTAACTACCCAGCTAGTGGTTTTCAGCTATTTACACAAGACTCTTTACTAGACCTTTAACCAGGAATGTGTTCTTGAGGACAACAAACTGCAGCAAGCTACAGCTACAATGATACACATCGTCATATAGCTAAACTAAGCTACACTAACCATACCATTTAGCTTTGAGCTGTTTGCAGGGATTTTGCTCAAAACAACTTCTTCGAAATCAAAGAACATGTAGGCCTAGGATTTTCATTGGCATTTTAAAATATTTTAACAGTCACTAAGGATTGCTCACAGGCAGTGAAACATGTTTAAGACAGGATATAATTGCTTGCTAACAGACTTCAATGAACTTACACAGCTAAAAGAAAAGCTATTTTAACTCTAAGAGATTTATAAAGGTGCTTTTTTTTATTCTCT
The DNA here is from genome assembly GCF_014851395.1 of Micropterus salmoides. Taxonomy (NCBI): domain Eukaryota; kingdom Metazoa; phylum Chordata; class Actinopteri; order Centrarchiformes; family Centrarchidae; genus Micropterus; species Micropterus salmoides. The sequence goes on along the minus strand of NW_024040817.1, from coordinate 16,892,802 downwards.
CACACAGACTGAGAGATAAACATTTAAATACAACATTTCTTTCGAAAATCTGACGACCAAAGTCAGCAAGCCTTAGAAACAAACCCAAGGACAAGGAAGAGTAAATAAGAGGAAAAGATGTTTAGATGTGTGTGTGTGTTTTTTTATGTGAGTCAGTAAATTCTGATAGGAAGATGTTGATTTAAATAACTGACTCTCTAAGGAGCTGACATAAAACTGGAAAAAGAAGAAAGAGATAGAGGAAAAACTGAAAAAAAAACAACACAGCCTTCACCGAGTGAGTTTATCAGCTTGGCACCTGCTACTGGAACATTCTTGATGAACCAAAGGTTGTCTTCATTAAGCGCATTAATATTCATGACGCATGGTAATTTTGACACAGAAAAGGTCTTGGTAACCTTTTCGCGTGTGAGGAAATTTTTTTACTTCTCAAGGAAATTACAGTCCGGCAATGACTTAATTAATGCTCGCTTTCTTGGCCACGGTTTGAGGGCCTGTCAGTTTGGTGCAGCGCTGGCTGTCAGGCATGCCGAGGGCTCGGGGAGAGAAGGATTGAAGGCGAGAAAAAGACAGGAGAGGGGAAGAGAGAGGAGAGGAGAAAAGAGAGCAGACAGATGAAGTCAACATTCACTCATCTTACCCACAGAACATGGTAATAGGTTTGCCTTTTGCCTTTAAAGTTGTTTTTTTCCCTCTCTCTCACATTTTATTTTGCCCTTTTACCCTTTCCAGCTTTTCCACTTTTTGATTTATAACCAGTGGCTGACCCAAATAGATTAGAAATAATTTATATATGTGTGTTTATCTATTTGAGATTAAACATATTCCACATACACTAGTGTTGCCATTTGAAACTGAGATTAATCCTTCAATCTTTTTTACTTTTTACTCTAATTTAACTGTGCAAGACTCAGTGCTGTTAAGACTGACATGACTTAAGGATGTATTGAATCCAACCTCTGTAGAACTATCTAATGGTTGACAATTTTACAACAATATTCATGTTCATTTTCTGTCTTTCAACCTACCCACCCAGTACAGACATACACACACACACATACGCACACACTACACAAACTAGTTTCCAATATAGTGAATCATGGCATGTCCTGCTCTAACATTGGGCAGTAAAAAATGTGAACATAAGGCTGCATTTCCTTTATCATGTCCCATAAAAATAGCAATTTGCCCAAGCCCTTGTAGCACAATATGGAAGGCGGTGTGTTTGGATGATAATGTTGAGATGACAGATCGTTCCATACAGGGAGGTTTCTCTGCTGTCTGCCTGCCCCGTGCAATAAATCGCAGAGGAAGACCAAAAGAGAGAGGGAGAGAGGGAGAGAAGGAGGGAGTAGTTGGAAATGAAAGAGGAGGGGGGGCGAAAGCAGCAACAATGAGAGACAATGAAAGAAGATGAGCTGGGGTCAGGGATGTTGTGGAGGGTAAATCCAACCAGACTCAGTTGAATACGAACAAGGAAAATAAACCATTACTGAGTTGTATTAAGAAACATCAATACCTGCACATAAATGCGTTATGTATATTGTATTTTTCTCATTTGTAACAGAAATACTGTATCTTTAAAATTTCATCCGATTATCTTCATTTGTTTGTCCTTTTTCTATCTACCATCAGATTAACACTTTCCTGTCTGACTTGCCTTTCATTGATTAACTAAAAACACTCATTACACAATCAAGCTTTGTTGAGTGAACACTTATTACAGCTTTCAGGTGCATTGTTTAGGTGACATGAAAACATAGTCACTTAGCAAATATTTCACTCATCACTTAATAAATTAATGTATTTCAAACAAATGCCTACGGCTCCAGTATGCATTTGTGGATGTGACAGTTTGTTGAATATGTAAATGCTGTTGAGTCAGATCCTGAGACTGATAAAGTAGCTCTGTCGACATGTGCATGAGTTGTACTTTTTTTTGCTCAAGATGTGTGGGTGTGTGTGTGTGTCTCTTATGCTGTGCTTTGTTGCTTTGATCACGCTCACTCGGCTCATCGCTCACTGCAAAACCTGCCTCAAGGAGTGTGTGTGTGTGTAAACAACTGTGTCCCAACTATGTCCCTCCAAAGTTGAGTTTATTCGTGTCAGTGCAACAGACAAGTACGCTACATCTTTCCTCCTAGGCTGCTGTGGTCTATACAAATCTTCTTCTTCACTTCTACACACACACACACACATATATGGAGTTTGCATGTTCTCCCTGTGTCCGCGTGGATTCTCTCCGGGTGCTCCGGCTTCCTCCCACCATCCAAAGACATGCAGCCTAGGTTAATTGGTGTCTCCAAAAATTGTCCGTAGGTGTGGATGTGAGTGCTTGTCTGTCTATGTGCGGCCTTTCGGCCAATGTAAGCTGGGATTGGCTCCAGCCCCCCGCGACCCTGTACGCAGGATAAGCGGTTGACGATGGATATATATACATATATATATAAATATAAACACACACACACACACACACACACACACACACACACACACACACACACACACAGCAGCTAACTTGCACAAAATACAAAATATTGTGTTATCTTTCATGGCTACAGAAAATACTTGTTTCTGATAGGCTGGTAGGTGTCCAGTAAAATATCAGGACACCTCAAACAGTCCACTCAACAGTTGAACCATTGTTCTAAATTTCTGCTGAAGGTGTATTAAACTGCAGGAAACCATAGCAGCAACACTTGTGCTTCAGGCTACATTACTATTAACCTTAAGCAACTTTGTTTTAACTTAGCCCTAATCCAAACATTTTACAATTCAATCATGTCAGTAGTTCTGAATTGAAGCGTTCTTGGAAGCTTAAAAAGTCCAGTTTGTAATATTTAGGAGGATCGATTGAAAGAAATGCAATATAATATGCATAACTTTGTTTTCAGTGGTGTATAAAGACCTTACATTATGAACCGTTATGTTTATATTACCTTGGAATGAGCCATTTCTATCTACATACACCGTGGGTTTCCTTACATGGACGTTGCCATGTTGCGGCACCATGTTTCTACAGTAGCCCAAACGGACAAACGGCTCTTGAGAGCGTGTTATGTCACTACGTTCAATATGTACAAGAAGAAGAAAAAGTAGTAGTAGTAATGGTAGTAGTAGTAGTCGTCTGGTTTATTAGAAGTGAAACTTCTTGCCGAAAGAACATTTCGGCCACTGTAGCTTCTCCACCGCGCTATGAAAGAGAGGGGGGTGAGTGGTGACTGATGGTGCATTCATGTGGTGTCGGAAAAATCAGTTTTTTCCCCCTCCTTTTTATTGCAAAAAGAGGAATAAAGTGTACATGGGACATAAAGAAGTATACAGAACAGTATACAAATATATAAGAAAACACAAATAATAAAATGTTTGCCAGGGATAGTCTATATTATACAAAGATATTAAAAGAGGACCATATGTTGACAGTTTTCACAGCCTTTTTGTTGTTTTAGAAATTAAATTGCTCAGACAATGCTAAACCAATATATCTTTGTAGTAGTGTCCATGTTGATTCCACATTGAGCACATGAACACACCAAAGTCGTAAGAACGACTGAATCTTTAAAATTCCCCAGCAGTAGATATCAATATAAATTGTGCATTGCTGTGTATGTTTCAGGTGGTAATATTTTTTTAAAGATATTTTTTGGGCCTTTATTAAAGAGTGATATGACAGTGGATAGCATCTGTAAATGGGGTTGAGGGGGGACATCACGCAGCAAAGGGCCACAGGGTGGACTCATTGCAATAAGGGCTCAGCCTTGTACATGGGGCAAGTGCTCTTCCAACTGAGCCACCCACACCCCATGGTAACAGATTTTAAGAAGACTTAAATACACATCCTTAATCTGTTTCACATCAGACTCCAAGTAGCCTAACTCCATGTGGGACTGCGTTATCAACTTTATGGCCAAATGGGGCTTTCAATAGCCAAAATGTCACCACAGACGTCTTGTGACCTTGTTACAATGAAGGAGCTCATCGTCTTTCACGACTTTTAAAACCAGTTTAGTGAACTGATCAGACCTTGCTATGCCTATTTTGGGAAGTGGGCTGTCCATTCCTATACCAATGCCATATGATTGGTAAGAAATGGCTTTGTTTCTGTGATGTGATCGGTTTTCTGTTTGTTGTTGACAGGTAAATCGAAGCATCTCATGTTTTTAATTATTTCTTTCGCGATCAGTGTCTGTATCGTTTCTTTTGCTGAGCCCAACTATGTGTTAAACTGAATACATCCAACTGAAAAAATGGAGGACGTTTTATTAACAGACTCTCTTTTATCCTTTGCTAACTGGCCACCTTAGAGAGCAATAACGTACTCAAAGAGGTTTCGATACGCACTGCACTAAGGAAATAATGACTTTGACAGAAGAAACTCCACTTTTTTTGTACTGACACTCATCTCAACCTCATCCGTTTATTTTCTTATATCAGAATGCCCCATCGTGTATTATCAGATACACAAGTGACAATACAGGCAGGTTGAGGATTTTGTTTACTCTCTAACGGGAGCAACTCTTTTATGAGGTAAAGCCTCAGTAGTCCATTCAAACACACAACATCAGCTGTTACGACTGTCCTTAAAACACAATGGCCTACAAACACTTACATTTGCTGTTTATGGGACAGATACAGTACATTAGTTTTAGAGTTACTGGCCTGTGATGACAAATAACACCGAATGACAAGTGCAGTATCTGCATTTGTGCCTTTTCCAAATGTGATACGCAACCCTTCATCTGTCCTGTGTACTGTCTTTCTCCCTCTTCATCTCTCTTTCTTCCTCTCTCTACCTTGTATCTGTCTGCCATTAGGCAGATAGTTGCCGGTCTCATCTGTATCATGTCTCACACCGTCCCCATAGGAGCACCACACAGTTGCTTGCTTAAGGATTCAGGAGCCACAGCCCCGTCCCACTCACCGATCCCATGGATCAAACTGACACTTGGTCAGCATCAGCACATTATGAACTATGGCCACCTGCCACTGCAGACACATTGTTCCCTCAGTAGTAATGTGAAGAATATAGAGGGGACTGGCGAACTCGGCCCGCTGACAGTTTATTCTCTCTCTTATCTCCTCTGTGGTGCGTGCCTCTGAAAAGTGGATGGTAGGGCTGCATTGAGATGCGAGAGTGTGGATCATCCTATAGACATGGGATAACTTTCCTATATCCTGACTTTAACCTAGAATTGGTTAGTGGAGGTCAGTTTTGCTTGCACTTTCCTTCAACAATATTGTACAAAAACCAAAACTGAGATGAACTGTTCAAACACGCAAAAGCAGCCAGGGTAAGTTTTTAAACACATATTTTGATGTTGTTTCTTCAATTGTTTAATGTACTCTGCACTATACAGAAACAATGCTATGCAAGATAGTTCTAACCATCTGGCTTCACACGTGATCTGATGTGGAAAAAGAGACTGATCCAGATTCAGACCAAACTAGGACTCCAGCTTGCATCTGGCTGCCCCCAATCATTCAATCAGACAAAACAAAGTAAAGCAGAACTTGAGGTAACATTTTGTAATTCTGCTGCACCTTCCAACCCATGTGAACACCGTTTCTTTGGATTTTCATCATAATGATGCAATCTCCAGTGAAGAAGATTTGAAAAAATGACCTCATTTCCAAAGATGAATCGGACCAACACAGATATAATCAATTTCTTTTATTTCCTATCTCTCAAAAAGCGCACACACAGACGCTGAGCCAGACGAATGTGTTCCTGCCTCTGCTGAAAATAAAGAGGTTTCTCTGGACTGGACTCGCCACAGCTCCTCTTTAGGATGTCTCACTCCTCTTTAGATGCCAGTTCCCATTGACACCCTTCATGTATGACCAGGTGGCACCCATCCACTGAATAATGAAACAGGTGATTAAAATGAGTGATGTTCGGCCATCTATTCTCCCAGGTCTCCTCTTAAATGCCGACATTAGCCCCTTGTGTCCAAACTTAGCTCATCAAATGGCCTCATTTATGGTGAACTGGCAGTGTGCAGTATATTGAGCTACGATTGAGGAGCACTTCACATCATCCACATTTGGATTTACACTATCTGACAGTGACACTAGCAGCATGTGGTCAGACACTGGAGTAGAGCAAGAAAAATATTTGTATAAAATGTATCAGCTTGTACCATAGAATGTATAAAAGAAACGGACATAGTCAATGTGACATCACCCATCGGTTTGAGACTGCTGTTTTGAAGCCTCGAGTTTGGCAGTTTGGTCGCCACTATCTTGATTTTTTTGCAGCCAGGCACTGGATGTGATGATATTTTGATGAGCATGCTTGGTTAGCTAGGTGCATCTGTAATTCACGTGAACTGTGAGTTTAACCAGGATGGTAATTTTGGCTAGCTAAAAACAGGCTTAAAATAAAACTTACTTCTAGTAAAAAATTAACAGCCAACTTCTAATAAGCTTGTTCAACAGCGCTGTAGAATGCAGGTTTAAGTTACTTCCGCATTGACTGCACTCGTAACAAGTGGAGGTTGCCACTTGGCTTTTACATATAACCAGTGCTTGAAGTGGAAAAAAACTGGTGCTGATACCCGCCATTCACATGTTGCCAGTTGGCTGGTCGGCAACAATTCCCATGAAAAAGACCAAAAAAAAGAAAAAAACAACTGTGAAAAAAGCAACAGCAGTGGATGGTAACTTGTATTAATTGGCATTTTATTTTGCTGATTTTCTAAAATTGTTTGCTCGATTTGGATGGACAATCCAAAGTAGTGATCGGAATAGGAGAGTAGGTGGCAGCTTGTAGTGAGGCAGCAGGGTTAAGCTGTTTTTTCCCTTGTTTCTTTAATTGTAAGTTAATTTCCTGGGTTGATTTTTGCCTCAGTTTCATCAGTGTATTTGTTAATAACTTCCTTTTTTACACATACTCAGGCCTACCCATTTAATATTTTGCATTGTCTATATCTCAGTATTTTCCAACGTCCCTTTGAGGCTCTCACTCTCAAGCCCATTTATTACTACTGAAGACATCTTATCTTTTGAAAAAAGCTAAGCTGTAGGTTTTAGCAAACAATACTCAAATATGAGTATTTGTTTAAAGGGCTATCTGTCATGGCTATGATGCTCTAGTGAGTATTCACAACCACAGGACAGTGTACTGTTTATGGCATAAACTCAAAATGAACTGCAGTACCTATGTTCATTGTAAACATTGTGGCTTATCTATGCATTTTTAATAGTTCTTGGATACGTGTGGAGGTCTATGGCACAAAGGAAAAGCTATATCAGCTAATATTGCATGGTATACCTCCCTCTTGTGTTATTATTGCTTAAATGTTACCACATGAGATGAGGTTTGTTACCAACAAACCTCATCTCATTTGGTCTCCTAAGCAGTGACATTGTCACTTGGCATGTCAGTCCTGTCTGTCAAATATGGTGCCTAAGTGGTGAGGGGACCCAAACGTGTCACTAACAGTCGGGCACTACAGACAGCTAAATGTGTTAATGGCCTAGCTAATGCAGTGGTATTCACCGGTGGGTTGACCACACATGCACGAAGTATGTATGCAAGTGATCCTTACATTCACTTTCACTCACTCACTCACACACTCAGTCACAGGTCAGGTACAAGGATATTCACTAAGACATTAACGCACAAAATGGGAAGACTTAAAAACATTAAGAGCATTATAGAGCATGCCCACTCAGACATTATGTCAGTAACTAGAACACACACACATCTTTCTTTCCTTCTGAAAAATGTACTTATCAAAAAAGAACACACATTACTTTACAGTACAGCTGAAACTATTAATCTATTCATTGATTAGTTGATTGACAGAAAATTCATCTGCAACTATTTTGATAATAATTTACTGTGGCAGTCAATTTAAAATGTAAAATGTCGAAAATTCCCTTTTTCCATCTTCTCAAATATGAGGATTTGCTGCCTTTCTCTGTTTATGTGATAGTAAATTAAATATATATTTTGGCTTTGACCAACAAGCAATGTGAAGTCATCACCTGGGAACTTGTGATGGGCATTTTTTCTTACATTCTCAAAAAAGAAAATGAAACGTTTCATTTGAAAAACAATTGACAGATTAGTCAATAATGAAAATACTTTTTTTTTTGTTTTTTTCAGCCCTACTTCACAGTTAACCTTCGACAGGTGTGAACAGAGATTTTAGTGTGATGATATTGATCCTTAGGCAATTTTATATAGTTTGACTGTTTGTCGTCTTCCCATTCAGAGCTGGTGTGCTATATGTATTTTCTGACATTTCAGAAATTCAGAAGGTTACTGTATCACAAAATGAATGTTTTCTGTTCTCACATGTCGGGTTCAATGTTAATGAGTTTTTTTCACTTGCCCAAGCTAAATATTTGCCCTAAGTCAATTTTTACTTGCCCCTATATAATGGTTTTATTTTTTAGCAGTTATCCAATAACAACAAAGACTGTTAAAAAAAAATTACCCAGTTGAATCTGCCTTGCTCTCAAACTTGAGCCAAACTGTGCAATACATCGTTGCTCGCTTGCGCTTCAGCTAATAAAGGGTGTCTTTAACCGCAGCCCAATCGGTCCTTCACATGTGCAACTCTCAACAGAAATGAGAAGGAAGTGAGATGACTTAGTTCCATCTATCGTCAGCTCTGTAAAAAAACAATGTGTTTAATTCTTTTTTTAACCACTTGGCCGATCAAGCAAAGGAGTTGCTAGATTTACTAGCCTGACGGAGCGTTTTACTTTGGCAATCCTTTAATGTGAAGCCCTATGTTGGAGTATTACCACATTGCAAGTGATTTTGCACTCAGCCATGATACCTTTGCTATAATTGATAAATCTACCTGTACATAAATATCCATACACATATACAACTTATGTAGTTAAGTCCTGTCTCACGTTAATGCTCAGCAGTTACCTCACGCTGTTGCTTGTCTAAATACAGCTTGTTCTTGGTCAGCTTGGCTGGTTTAGTGAATATGAAGAGAACTTCCCTGCCAGGTCTTGCAGATCAAGACTTGACATCCATGTATTTGTAACAAGGTTCTACCTACAGCATCTCTCTGTGGGACATTGTACACGCTTAAGGAAAGACAGTAACGCTGATGCAAGGCTTTGAAAGCAGCAATTAGCACTCCTGGTGGTCTGTACTGTTGTGTTTTTCTCCTTTTACCTTCCCAAATCTCTTCTTTAACATCCCCATGGGAATAGCTGTTAAGGGATACAATTAATTTTTTGACACGTAAATGAAAGTGTTAATTCACCTGTGATAATTAGAGCTATTCTTACCGCATGTTGATGAATGTAAAAATGCAGTGTTTATTTATTAATTAATTTCCGCCCTGCCATCAGTATGAGCACTCTCATAATTGTGTGATCTCGACTTAAGAAGGAAGTCTCAAAGGAAATAGATTATAGACCTACCCAGCAGTAATGAAACATTGTCAAAAAATTTTCAGAAAAGTTACAGCATCTTCACTTTGATGTTCCTTTTTTAATACATATCTGAAGAGTGTTTGATGGTAAGGGTGGAACTGAAGAAGTATCCCAGATTTTCTGTATTTTCTAGATAACACTGATGACTAACAGCCTTTACATTTTAAGTTTTCTTATTGAGAACATATTACAATTTTAATATATAACCATTTCCATATTTGGAAAAGCAATCTCAAAATGACACCATGAGCAGTATTGGACTAAGACTGTGAACAAGGATGTATTATATGACACCTGATGGTAACGCTGAAGAATAAAAAATAGTTTACTGTTAGATTTATAAAGCAAAAAATAATACAGAATAAACCCATGTAGATTAGACAAAGAACCTAAAATAATTATTATAACAAGTTAAAAAGCAACAACATACGTACATTACATGTCCTACATTACCATTATTTAAAATTTTCATATGGTTGAGATACTTTGCTGTACCATGAGTAGGGTTGCAACAAATTTATAAGAGAAATAAAAAGTGTTTTCAGTTTACAATACTAATACAAGACGAGTCATTGCAAATGTAAGAGAACAGAAGGAAGTATCTTACAATACTGGTTGGTGAAAGTAGGTTAGATGTGATGGCTATTGTTATTAACATCTGCATACCCTGCTTTTAACAGAGTACAGAGCCTTTAATAACACAGACACAATTGAAAATTTGTATTTTTTGAGTTTCATTCTCGTATATATTTAATCTCAGAGAATTTGAGAAGTTTTTTCTTGCAAACGTGGGAGTTTTTTTCTCATCATTTTGTGAGTTTTTCTTGTAAATTTACCACTTTAATTTCAGAGAAAATCTAAGTTTATTCTTGTAAAGACTTTAAAGCAACATTATGTAGTAACTGTATCTTAACAACTGCTGCAAATTCTTTTTGATGGTACACTTAATTGTAATAGAGAGAATGGCATATCTGTCATCGCTACTCGGGCCCAGAGTGCCTGGTATTGCACTATGTAGCATTGGAATCCTGGGCAAATCTATGGCGAGAATGACGTACAGCCCATCTCAAACACCAACATGACTCAATTCAATTCAGCTTTATTGGCATGAATGTTAAACAACAATATTGCCAAAGCTTAAAATTGACTCTTTGTATGTAGGATGTACAATGTAAGTTGTATGTAATGTACAATGTAAGAAGCTAACTTGGTCTTCTCAGTATGCATATCATTCAGAGGCTGCAGAGACCAAAGAAAACGTTGTTGGAGGAAGCGAGGAAGATAAAAAAAGAGTGACCGAGCAACAGTCTGGACAAGGGTAAATATCAGGCTGCCTTTAAGTCGTTGGCGTGAGTTAAAACCACTGAAAGGATGCATGACAGATGCCGAGCGGGCCTTGCTGTCGGACTAGTAGGTAATAATGTAGTAGCTGACTTGTTATGTCCTGTGTTGCTGCACTTTCTGGATGTTTACCTGCTTTAGCAAAGTTGTCGACTGGAGCAAAATCAGCCGGAGATTTCACAGACAGAGGTTTAGCTGCTAGCTATAAATCTCGAGTTGATACAAACTTACTAGATAACACACTCGGATATTGGAAACGTTACTGTAAGTGCTCTTGCATTGGTTGCTGTCTAGCTTTGTTGTTTTATAATTTAGTTTTTTTCCCGGAAAGCTGCCCGCTTTCCCCAGCTCCGTAATTTTTTTATTAATTTACCTACAATGGCTAACATCATGGCTAACACAGAGCCAGTGGATAAAGGAAAGCCCACATCTCTGTGTCCACTTGATACATGGCCATATTCACACGAAAGGGAACATTCCTGCCATTTGAAGCACTTTCCTGCTTGTCCCTATTTAAAGGGGCTAGATGTAGTTTTTCAATGAGATTACTTATTAATAAATCAAATTTTCATTGCCTTATTGTCAACGGGCTCAAAACTCACTTAGAAATGAAGCACACGCCTGTTTGCTCTGTTGCTTGCATCAGCCACTATTCTGCTTTTAATGTGAGGACACCGGTGTAGGTACCAGATGTGCTCGGGTGGTCAGATGTACTCAGGGCCTGCGCCTGCTGGTAACGTCACATAACGTGATTGGCTGTACGCTTGTATGATGACGTGGCAGATGGTGATTAGCTGTAGGCAGATCTGATTCAGCTCTGTGCGCACTCTCGAGCCTCTCTCAGACTACAGCGACAACACTTAAGTAAACGAAATGCAGTCCACTAACACCATAAAACAACCGGCTCAGAGCAAAACACAGGCTCCACGTATGGATAAAAACAACAATAAAGGTTTATGTGCTGAAGCCCATCAGACCAAACAGATTCAGATGATGTTGAGTAAAAACACAGTGAACATTAGAAAAGCTGGAGTGATGGAGGGAGTTAAGTTAGCTCGCTGGCTAACGCCGAGCAGTTGCCGGTGCAAAGTTGTTTCGCTTTCCACATTACTTCACCAGCTAATGCAACCCATGTTACTATCCTGTGTACCACCGGTATTATGTCAAAGTGTTTATTTAGCTTGCAAATGTGGAGCAATTTGTTTACTAGCCTTTACTGATGCAGGCAGGGCAGACAGCTAATGCTACATTAGCTCGGACCTGCCGCTGTTTGCTTCGTAACGTTCAATTTAGATTTATTGTGTTTTTACCAATACTCAGGTACACAGCTTCTCCACCTCTCAGTCACTGTAACTAACGTGACCCACATAATATACAATACTGCAGCAAAACGGCAACAACAAAACAGAGGAAGACCCATCCACTAACACTGCAGTAAAGTTACTTCCTGAGGTCTAACTGTTATAACGTGCGACACAGTCTCGTTATAATATTCAGTCCAGCTCACTAACCATTTCATTATCATCCAATACATGTACGTTAGCTGTGCTCACCTTGCTGAGCCTTTGGTGAAAGATACACAGATAGTAAAGATAGTTACTGAAAAGCAGCAGACGAGCTAACGATGTAGCACGTCGGCTAAATGCAGTAAATGTAACGAGCATGGATTAGTTCAACCTCGAGCTGATAAAACTATTACTGTAACATTGCAGTAGGGGTTTACCTGAGAAGCACACACCTGGTTGCAATCTTAAAACCACACCGCTAGTGGCCGCTGAAAACTCCCTAATGAACAAAACCACAGAACAACAATATGTTAGGTTACCACAGAAGTATTTCTGTCACCCTCAGCAACGTGTGGTCTTTTTAGGGCTGGGCGGTATAGAGGTATAAAGTACATACGATATAATTTCAAAAGAGATAAAATTAGACAATACAGTTTATACCGATATAGTTTGATGTTGAGTTAATTAATATGTTTTGTAAAGTCCTGCCAGCGTTTGCTCCTCTCTCTCCCTCAACGCGCAGCTCCGCACCTCCCTGTGTGTCTGCACGCAGCCGTCTACTCACAAAGTCTAACAACACAGGAGGGGTGTTTCTCAAGTCTTTTAATTGCATCCACGTTTCCCTCACTTGCGTCTTTTCCTAGCGTCTTAGTCCTGCCCACCGGGGATGCAAGCCAGGAGAGAAGGAACGAGGAAATATGTTTTTAGAGACATGAGATGTCCTTTCCTCCGAAGTGCCACGTGAAGCGACGTCCGTTTCATGTGACGTCGGCAGCTGATCACAGCTGGATCAGCTGTCAGTCGGCTCTAACAGCTGTGGAAACTTTTTATGGAGTTTGTGTCTGCACACGTGCACTGTGATGGTACCAATAAAGTCTCACAGTTATCAGTGCAAAGCAGCATGATTCTCTGTTACCGTTCTGATATCCTTTAACACTACTGCATACATTTTATTTGCAAGTCACATCACTTGTCACCGATCGATCACTGCGTTCCATCATGTCAGTCCAACGTTTTTTTTAGCGCAGCGCTTTCATTCATACTTTCATCAGATGCAGTTGGACGGTGAGATGGCTGGATGTGCGGCTTTATTTTCTTTTGCTTGCTTCATTAGAGACTTTAGTGCAGCTTAGTGACTTGTCCGACTCCTTAGACTACGCTTTTAGTATGTTTTATTGTTGTCTATTTGGACTATACACAGGAATGACCAGCCTCACGTGACTGAATAGAAATAACAATAAATTACGGAAAACGTGTTTCTTGCTGACAGACTCTCCGACTCTCTCTGACTTTAATTGTCTCCATAATTAAAGTTGATGGGAGAAATAAAAGAAAGAAAGATCTTTCTAATAAATAAATAAAGTTGTGTGTGGGTCTTTTGTTGTTCAGTCCTACAATGACCACATATTTTAACTAGGATCGAGGAGCGAGGAAACGACAAATAAGAGACTTGAGAAGCACCCAGAGAGAGACTGCTGAAGACCTGGCTTTGAAAAAACAACGGTTCCGTCAAAGTTTCCCACACATACACTTCACTTCAGCGGGCCACCCAGGTATATTTACCAACACATTGTAGCATTTTTCAGAGAAACACAGAGTCATTAGGTTACAAGTCATGCCAAGGTGGATATTTTACAAGAGCGGACCAGGTAAAGTGACAGTGAACACAATAGTACAGGTGTAATTCATTAGCTACCACGTTGGTTTTGTTTTGAAAGGCTAACACGCGGCTCAGCTGCTGCTGTGAACAGAATCGCGGGAGGAAAACTCCAGAAGACAAGTTCTGTTTTTTTTCGGCGACTTTATACAACGTAGCCTACTACTGATTGAGAAAGTTACCAGGGAGAGACCGAAAGAAGCGGGGCACACTGACGTGTTTGCAGCAGAGGCACGGTAGGTCTGTGAGTGTGAAGAGAACTGAAGGAGGCAGATTCAATAAGTGAGTGACACTTAAATAAGGTGGAGAATGAACTATAATTTAAACGGTGAAATAACAAACAACCTAAGTTCCTACAAATAGCAAAAACATGCCTGACCCCCCCCCCCCCAAAGCCAACTTAGCAGAAAATACCGATATATATATTATACCGGAGATCTGTACCGGGATATGACTTTTTGGTCCATATCGCACAGCCCTAGGTCTTCAAGACAATCACTGTCCAGCCAGGCCCTTCCCGCTCCATCTTGCCTGGCAGACACATAAAGGCAGCCATCTTAAATCACGTCTCACAGCGCACATCTAATGACTACTGAGCCCCTGCATATTTCAACATTAATTCATTAGAGGTGGGGATTGGGGGGAAGGAGGAGGGGAAGGTGGGGTTGAAATCAGCGGCAGCAGGGAGAATCCTCGGCGCACTCTGATTAAGGCCGTTATGTTTTATAGAAGCCATTTTTCAATGCCTCCTCTGACAGCACTTGAGGTTATTAAATTGCGGGCTTCAAGGAAAGAGTGAGAGAGGAAGTGGGAGGGGAGAGAGAGAGAGAGAGAGAGAGAGATCAAGCGAGTAAGAAAAGGGGAAAAGACAAATGGAGGCTGGAGAGAGAGAGAAGGAACGATTAACAATAGCAAGGAGACAGGTTGCCAGGTCTCCTTTGGCTGCTAAAGTGATAAAGTGAACTTCTTGTGATTTGTTTGTGTGTTACCTGTGGTTTCTGGGGTTATCTATATCTCATAAGGAATAGATTAGTCTGTGTGTGTTGTACTGTACACAGAATGTGGCTATTTTCTCTCTGTCAGTTGTGATACAGGAATTGAGTGAAGATAAGCTACAGGGGACACTATTATGTCCACTGGACGACCTTGAATCTGATCTCTCTGGAGTCTCCCACATATTCACATACTGTACATAAAGTTACAAGACAGTGTTTTCTTTTTGTTCAACAATCCACCCCTTGTAGTTCATATTTATTTTCCTATTTGTTGTTTGGTGGTGTGTTTTTCTTATTCCTATTGATAACTGGTCAAACAGATAGATATTGTATATCCAGCGCAATGAACCAATGCAACTATTGACAACATCAATAGTAAATGTAACGTTTTGGATGGTTAGCTGATGGACAGCACTGAACAATACAGATGGATGATATACAGTAAAATGGATCATACTGAAGAAGGGGTTTGAGAAGCTTGTATGGATCTTTTAATACTTCTTTTTATGCTGTGACAGCAATGTCACTATTGGAACCCATTACATGCTAATGTCAATTCTCCCTCCTTCGTGAAGTGAACTTTAAATAGTTTCAAAGCAACATGCGTAGCATTAGTGGGGAATAATTTTACATGCTTTTGTGGCCTGCCTGGAACCTGTCTAATAATGTTAGTTCACTGTTCCTTTCACAGTTGACACTATAGTAGGTAGACTACAATACACGGTAGAAGGTCTGCCCAAGTTCGGAATAATAGCAAAAGGTTAAAGATTCAACAAAAGCAATAAGTTTCTTCTTCCTGGGAGCATGAGTGCGCAGAAAATTTAATGCCAATCAAGCCTTTAGTTATTGAAACACTGCTGGTCAGAGGCACACTGGCGAGCTGACTCACGTGCACCTACAAAAGCAACTGAACAGTGCAATGATAAAACAGACACAACTTCTGTGCGAACCGCCCTCTCTTTGCGTGAATTAATAGGCAGTGGCAGTTGCTCATCAGCCAGTATCTCCTTCGGTTTCCAAATGGCTGCTCAGTGCCAGGCTTGTCAAGAAATTGAGTCATCACATCCTGACAGCTGTTGCTTTTCTCTCTCTCTCTCTCTCTCTCACACACACACACACACACTTATAGGAGGGGCATGTATGAATGTATTATACCAGCATTTATATCTAAATTAAAATAAGATGTACAGGTATATAAGTATATGCATGTTTGATGTTCATGTGATGAATGAACACCAGTTCAAGTACAACACCATTGCACACAACGATCTATGTGGAGATCTTGAGGAAATGATGCTCGATCCAATCCAAGTTTGTACACATCAAACTAGTTGGTAATAGCATTTTATTCTACCACCACTTCAGTGATTCTAATCTTTTGGAATTTAGTAATGCCGACATCTTGAGGACCTTTAAAATTATAAAAATCCCTCTCCTCTCTATACTTTTATCTAAAAACATTGTACATCATCTTCTTTTGGCTGCATATCTGTATGCCATATATGCACGCTCTGGCACTCCCACATCTTAGACAACAGTACCATTTTCCAGGAGAAGATGGTCTGGTATCTGTTCTCCATTCCATTAAACGAGGTAAGAGATGAGTGATCTGATTGGCAAAGAAATCAATGCTATGTTTAAACAACCCTTTTCATATTTCACTTCCTTCAACCTTTTTGCACACAGTGCTCATTGAGTATATGAGCACAAACAGCAAGTGCGCTTGTTTAAATCGTCACTGACCTTGCGCATTATATAGCACTCTGCGTTGTAATTGTGTTGTTAAAACACAGCCTTATATATCTTATCTCTGGTACGCCGCGCTGTCATTCTCATAAGTACAGTCATATAAACACAGTAAGTGCATACACTGCATTCACACACACACAGCACCATGTTACAGTACTATGTCCTTATCCCTGCTTTATCCCTGTCATCTATGACAGTTAAACAATGTATCTGTTTGGGGCCTGCCAAGGAGGTGGGGATATAAATGGTTTCATTCCCAAAACACAATGGCAATGAATTGTAAGGGGAGCTCATTCTCCAATCTCCAAAATGAAAGCACACTTCTGCAAAAGGAAGCACTTGATTGTGCTACCAAGATTATATTCATGATTTCCCTCACTTTGTGTCTGTGCATTAGGGGCTGTTTTCTGCATCCTAGAGGTTGAAATATGTTATTGTGAATTATGAACGAAACTTAAATTTGTCTCAAATCATAGCCCAACTAAATTAAATGAGGGAACAGGCTTTCCTGATGTTTAATATTTCTAAACAAAGACTGCTTCCTTACCTTTACAGTATATTTTTGTATTTAAAGTAGGCTATATTGGGAATATAATTAACGAAAAAGGACCTCTGGTTATATATTTGGTTGTATTATAACAAACGTTCGCAGGAACATTAAATTTACATAGAACTTACTTCTCTTCTTACTTCATAGAACTTATATCTCTTAAGGAGACTTTTTAATTGTATACTGAAAATTAGGAGAATGCACAGAAATACAGAGATAAGATTTGAGTGAGAAGAGTGTACAATGCACAGTTTCAGAGACAGAAATGAAACACAAGATATGGAGTAATTGACAATTACTGAGATTTTAAGATCAAGATCAAGTTTAAGGTCAAGATTAATTTTTTTTGACCCCTCATATCAGAAAAGACAAATGAAAAAGAAAAAAGTTATCATTCGCTGTAGCCTTGCCTTGTATTTGGTAATGTATCATTGTCCAATAAGAAACACAAAGATTAAAAACTGATCAATAAGGTGGGCTGGGAGGTGAGGAGGTTGGAGAGAGAACGAATGGGACCACCTAAGGGAAATCAAAGAGAAACGAATGAGACTGAATGTCTGTGCTGTTGGGAGGCAGAGAGGATAGAGACAGAAGAAGAGAGGGGAAAATAAAAGGCAATACCGAGTGTCTGGGAAAGAAAAAGGCTGTTACAGGCTAAATGACGCCTGATTCCCAGGATATTTGGGCTCCCTCTGGGGAACATATAGTTGTTGCCTGGCACTGACAATTTGAGAGGCTCCTAAGGGAAACAAAAAAAAAAGACAGTGAATAAGGCAGATGAACACACAGGCATCTCTCTGTGGTGCAGACTGACAGTCCACCCACATATCCTAGAAACCATCATGCCAGCACAATCCCATGAAATCTCAATTTGGAGCTAGCTGCATTCTGATGCAGACAACAAATAGTTGTAAACCAGAGTAAAATTTAAATAATAATAAATAATCAAAATGAAATTGAAAGTTCCAGATTATAGAAAATAGAAAATACTTTCAACAACAGTTGCAGAGCCTCCACACTATCAGCAGGGTAGGCCGACATTGTTGGAAAGAGCAAATTTGAACACAACCAAGCCTTTTACATGTGACAAAGCCAAATTGTCAACTGAGATGGCCAAAATTTATAAAAGACAGAAATTCAAATGTCCTTCCTACACTCTTCAGTCTGCCAGGACGCATGGTTGGAAATCTGCCTTTCACAATCTTGTTGGAATTTAAAGTAAAAAAAAACAAACAAACAAACAAAAAACAATATGTGCTACTTACTGTGCGGATTACTTCAGATTTTCAGAACACCAAATTCAAACACATAACATAAAACTAAACATCTCTCTTGCAATGGCTCAACATCTTCACTTTGGAGTGCCAAGTGATGTTTTTTCAAGACACTGGTGGCAATGAGGATCAAAAGAAAGAGCCAAAGCGAGTGACATACACATGGAGCATAATAAAAATTCATTGAATCTACTCCACAGGCCAAAATGGATGGTGGCAGCTAGGTCATATTGCATCTGTGCAGATGGGGTCAGAGGTCATGTAAAGTTGTATGAGAAGACAGTGTGCTTTCATGCATCATGTAGCAGATAAAGATTTTTGGGGCTGAGAGAGAGAGTAGAGGTTGGGGCCAGCTCACTGCAAACAGCAACAACGAGCCTGCGTCTCTGGAGACACCATCTGACTGCCTTTATGCTTTTTAGTAGATCAAGTCAGTTATTGTTGTGATTTGGAGATATGACCAAATGGACCAGGGGGACGTGCATAAACTTTTTATGCACGTTTTATTCTAGAATTAAGCATTTAGTATTTACAGCTTCAGGTCAGTGTCAGGACAGGAAAAAAAACAACATTGATCCAGGTTCACGCTAATGAAGGAACATGTAAGCCGGTGAAATGATGTGGCTCAGTGATGTGTTTTAAATAGTTTTGGACATCTCTCAGCACAGAGGAATAAGCTACATAAGGCTGTGGCTACACAGATAGTACTTGTTAGTAGTCAATTCATTTTCGATTTTGGTCTTTACATGGATTTTGTTGACAGAAGAATATTGCCAGCCCTATCCTTTAAATACAGAGATACTAATATCTAGCTATATCCTACTGTAGCATTTAATTGTCTGTTTTACTTTTATTTTTTATTCTTTGTTGAGGTCCGAATGAAATTAATGTCTGGCCTGCCCGTCTACCTGCACGCACTCTGCCCATGCACTCATTAAAGAGAGGTGCTGGGATTTTTTCAGTTGGATAATTTCAAAATCTTGCTGTCTTGCTAGTACTCCAACGTTGCCTACAGTATCAGTTGAACACAGTAGGTAAATCACTGTTCTTATCATCATTGCTGTACTACTGGCAAATTTGAGAACATAGTGTGTATGTGTGTGAGACAGTAAAAGAGAGAGAGTAGAAGTGTATTTGAATGTGATGTAAAGGAGTGAGAAAGAGAGAGTGATGTAAAATACAGGCATCTGAACAGCTGTAAAGCCATTGATTTGACTTCTACACTTTTTATTTAAATAGCCCTGACCTATTTGTTGTTCGATGCCAGCCCTTATTTCATATGATCCACCAACAAGCCGAGAGCGATTATTCCCCCACAAATGGCGTGGACTTGACACCGGCCCAAAAGCGTTCATATACCTCTCTGGCCTTAGGCCACAGTTTGTCATAACACGGGGAATTATGTATTATGCCTGCGCCCGGTGATGACATCACAATAGCAGGATGAAATATAAGCTCTGATATGGCTAGCTGATTGTGGAGAGCTGCGAGGGCTTTCATTAAAAACAGCATATCGCTCATAAAAAGATTAGAGCTGGACAGCTGTTTCCTGATAGTATGAGGCTTCTGTAGTGGCTTCATCATAAACAGGCACACCTGAAAAATATAAATGCTACACTTGTGTGCACTCTGCTGTAATGCGCTGCAGCTTTACAGCAGTAAACAACAATAGAAACTAAGGAACACCGAAAAACTTGCATTACCGCTTAAATACACAGTAACACTAAACATGGAACAATATGCCAGCCTGTCATACTTGACTTACAGCATACATTATTAGACATAATAACTAAGGTTACAAAATGTTACAATCTTACATGATGGTGAAATAAATTAACACAGACCATAATAAATAATCTGTGGAGAAAAGTAACAAAGTATATTTACTCAGGTGTAAGTAAAAGTAAGTACAATTTTATAGTAGACCCAGTCCTATTAATCGGCGTGCCGATACACATAAATCGGTATTGGTATTTATAACAGCCAATAAATAACAATTAAAAAAGAATCGGAGAGACTAAAGACGGATCCTTCAATCACGATGAATTTTGTGGTTTTGTCCACCAGAGGGCACTCAACATTACATGTTTGGAATGCCATAAATCCACCACGAAACCTGGTGTGACATAATCAGCTATATATGTTTCTATAGCTGATATCTGCTGATATTTTGGAATATAAGATTTAAAAAACCTCCAATATCAAAATCGGTATTGGTCTTAAAAATCTCATATCTGTCGGGCTATATTTTATGCTAATTCACACTTCCATCCATCCAACCATCCATCGTCAACCGCTTATCCTGCATACAGGGTCGCGGGAACCAATCCCAGCTGGGGTACACCCTGGACAGGTCGCCAATCCATCGCAGGGCTAATTTACACTTTTGATTATTATTATTATTATTATTTTGTGCTGTTTACTCCACTACATTTAGAATAGTACAGTAATAGACATGAGTGACGGGACTAATATTTGCCTAATACCCCTGTACACCTGTACGCAGGATAAGAGGTTGACGATGGATGGATGGATGTGCCTAAGACATAAACACATACACACACACATACAACACATACATAAAGATTCTTAATAAGGATCTCTTAAAGGGGCATTATGTAGTTTTCAGCGGCCATTAGCGTGCGGTTATAAGATTGCAACCAAGATTGCTCATACGCATGCTCGCTTGAACTCATGCATAATCGGAAACACAAACAGTTTCATACTGAAATACCACAATAAACGCAGGAACACCAGCATGCAGGCTGTGGCTATTCACTCAGACCTGTTCAGGCTCTGTTACTTCAACGTTACCGTCCCAGAGGCAAATCAACACCGGCGCCGTACCTTTCATTCAGTGCCTTTTCACTCGGCACAATACTCCCGAAAAAAGACAGAGTGACAGCGGCTATAGACAGACAGGGAGAACAGACAGAGCTGGAAACTCAGGTAAACTCCCACTGCAACGTTACAGTAATAGTTTTATCAACTGTAGGTTGAAGTAATCCATGCTCGTTATCATGTAACGTTACATTTACTGCATTTAGCCGACGTGCTACATCGTTAGCTCGCCTGCTTCTTTTCAGTAACTATTTTACTATCTGTGTATCTTTCACCAGAGGCTCAGCAATGTCAGCACAGCTACATGTATTGGATGATAATGAAACGGCTAGTGAGCTGGACTGAATATTATAACAAGATAATGTCACACTTTATTATAATAAGACAGCAGTATGTAACTTTACTGTGGTGTTAGTGCATGGCTCTTCCTCTGGGTTGTTGCCGCTGCGAAGGTTTAGTATATTATGTAGGTCACGTTAGTTACTGCGACGGAGAGGTGGAACAGCTGTGTGCCTGAGTATTGGTAAAACCACAATAAACCTAAACTGAATGTTACGAAGCAAACCGTGACAGGTGCGAGCTACTGCAGCGTTAGCTGGCTGCTCCTGGCTGCATCACTACAGGCTAACGTTAGTAAACAAATCGTTCCACATTTGCTTTTTGCCGTTACATCCTTTCTTGCAGGCTAAATCAATAGTGGTACACAGGATAGTAACATGGGTCGCGTTAGTTGGTGAAGTAATGTGGAAAGCGGATAACATTAGCAACTGCTTGGCGTTAGCCGGCGAGCTAACGTGACTTTCTCTGTGTTTCTCCAGCTTTACTAATGCTCACTTTGTTCTTACTCGACATCATCTGAACCTGTTTGAAGCCGTGTTGTTGCTGTAGTATGAGAGAGGCTCGAGAGCGCTCACAGGGCTGAGACGGACCCGGAGTCCCCACATTAAAAGCAGAATAGTGGCTGATGCAAGCAACGGAGAAAACAGGCGTGTGCTTCATTTCTAAGTGAGTTTTCAGCCCACTGACAATAAGGCAATGTAAATTTGATTAATTTCATTGAAAAACTTACACTTACACACAAAATTTATAGTCCCTTTAAATTTAGTAATTAAAGAACTGATATGTAAAAGAAGCAGTAAAACTTGCTCTCTGGTGGACAAACTATGTAATTGACCTCTAACATGTCTTTATCATTTCTCTACTTATTTCTTTCTTATCTGTGAAGACCCTAATGAGCCAATGTGTCACCTACACAGTGATTTATCGCTGTGTAAGGTCTATGCAAAATGAATACTTTTAATTTACCTTAACTGCAGCACTTTGCCTCGCAATAGTATTCTTAGATTGTAGTATTACTACTTAGTAAATGATATGAGCAGTTAGTCTGCTGTGCAAATAATAGATGGCATGCAAGACATGTGTTTACTGTATAACATAGAGGATATGAAGCAAGCATTGGTGCATAGACGCACTGCCTTTGGTAACATTTAAGTGTGTGCACTTAATCAACTTGGTAATAATTAGTCTAATTCAACAAATTGGTTATCTAGGATGTTGCAGTGCATCCCCCTAATACCCATCAATGTTCTTCTTTCTTTGCCACTACTCAATTCTCTACAACCCCCTCAGTGAGCATAATGGAACAAATATGTTATGTGGTAGACAAACAGGAGGAAAACAAGTGCTGATTGTTTAAGAATAAGGGAAGTGTACAGGTGCCATTTCCAATTTGGTGGGAGAGGCCGTAGGAGGATGGCCTTGAAGAGCACAAAGCAGCTGGAATCAGCCTCATAAACTTGCACAACATCAAAGGCTCTTTAGCCTGTTTCATCAAAAGGTGTCTTCGTTGCTCAGCTCTCACTGTCTGTGAGCGCACTGTGAGTGTGTCACTCTTGGTATGAGTTTCAGGAAATCTTGGCATTAAAAGAAAAATGTACTCTCGCATCCAAGGAAAGTGATATTCCTCTAACACAACATTGTTTACATAAGGAAATTAAAAATGAAAGAAGGCAGTCACACACTCATCCACGTTCCCGTGTTTTATTTTTTCATAGGTAAAGAAAAAACCCTTCTCTGCCTTCATCAGGGGAAATGTAGTGGAATATGACATTTAAACACCAGTGTGAGCATTCAGTTCAAATTGTGATAGGTGTGTCAGACATGAATGTAAATCAGTCCCACATATGTTTTTTATTTCCTCATCAAGTTCAGAGCACAATAGGCTACACTAACAAAAAATATATATAACAGCATCACAGACACTGACTCGGATTAGCTTTGGTGTTAGATGTATGGTTGCTTTATTCAAGTACAGAATCCAAATATTATTTTCTATTCTTTTTGACAAAAAGGATCAGTTGGCGTCATCACTCTGTGCTATAAACCTGAGAATACACCGGTGCTCAGTAACACCATTGTTAATTTACAGACCAATTGTCACAGTCAGAGCAGCATTTTCACTGGGATTAAAAGCACAATGTAACCTGTACATTTACAGCGTTAACGCATTAATTAACACCACAATTATTTTATCACACATTTATACAGTTTTTATAATTATTATTATTATTATTATTATTATTATTATTATGAAAGTCTGTTGCTCACTGGCTCCGAATACACATACAGTCAAACCATGGGTCACAGGAGGGGTGGGATATTGATCAGCCTGCAAATCACCCACCCAAACAATCAGTGGAGGGAGGCTTCGGCAGACTACGCTGGATGCAGCGTGTGGGAGAAGTAGATGAAAAAAATCAAGACAAGCAATCAAATGCCATAGTGAAGTGGACAGCTACACACTGCATGCTGATTAGTATTGGGGAAGATGTCGGTCTTAGGAACGTTCTTAAAATCACAACATTGTTGCTTGGCCCTGCGGGGTTGCTCAGCGCCCCTCAGGTGAACAGAAGACAAGCAGGCGCTCTGTGGAGAGTAACCATGGCGCTACACAGCTGTAGCCTATTTAACTTAAGTTAAAATTATAGGCTACATAACTTTACCTGATAGGCTGTCATCTAGTTTTGCAGGGACGCTCTGCCATGCGAATTCCCTCCTGTTGATGTCCTGATAACTATTTAGTAAACCGAACCCTAATATATTCTGGAAACTAATAAACAGCGAGGATCAGTCTCTCTTCCAATGATTTGTGCTCTGCATCGCATACAAAAAGTTCAAGACAATTCAACTTCGGCAGCGGACGGGCGTGTGCGTGAGGCGACACTTCACCTCACTCTAACAGGGACACTACTGAACATAGACTGTTTATGCTTTTCCCTGATAAAAGAAAAATGTTTCTGCTGATACCTGTTCAGAAAAAAAAAAAGATTTATATATGTTTACCTGTTGCTCAGAAGGTGCCTGTTATGATCGTGGCTCTGGACTCTATCTTGTTTTAAAAAGCTAGATAAAAGGTAATGCCCTTGCAGTGGCAAACGGCTTTGGTTTAATATTTGATCTGATTACATTAATGTTTAAGTTGAGATTTACAAGAAATATTTTATTGCTACTGTGTAAAGGGAATACTGCTGGTAAAAAGCACATTATTTGTTAAAAGTGTTTACAAACCACATGTTATTGCACTTTTGTATATATAGCAGCGCATTTAAATTAATAGTACGCAATACACTACTTTAGAATTCATTATTCAATTTTGCTCATAACTATGCGATTAATCTCGATAAAAATCTTAATCGTTGTCCAGCACTAAATATAATAATATAATCTTGGCACATAGAATGTCAACACTGAAATCCTGGACTTACCTACCTCTAATTAAAATATTGTTACAAATATTTGGTATTAACACATTGATTTTCACAATGTTTACGTAAGGTTTTGAATTCTTGGAATCATATTATCGCATCAAATGTCTCAATTTGTACACTTGCTGTTACAAAGGTAAAAGACAGAGCAGAGAAAGAGAAAAACAAATTGCCTATGTAGATACTGGAAAACTGACTAAAATTGAGTACAATGATAAGAAAGTGAAAAAGAAAGAAAAGGGAACAGAGACAATGAGATGTGGCCATTACGGGTGCGCTCAGCACCAAGGCTAGCACGTGTCGGAAAGAGAAAAGAGAGTTCCCTCTGGAAGACAATGACTTTGGACAGGCACACAATAGCTTCATTAGAGGGTTCACATTATCAGGTCATGGGAGATAGAGGGGAAATATCAGAGCGGACACATTCGAACGATGCCCATCGCTGAGACCTGCCAACTTGGCGAGCATGAACCTCAGCTGTGATGAAGGCTGATTTTTGTTATCCGATGCTTCTGAAGTTGGCAGTGATGGGAAATGGTCAAATAGGTAACGTGTGTGAGAGAAAAAAGAGGTGGAGAGGCAGACTAATGGTTACTCTAAGGCCATGTAACATTGCATTGTAATACCATGCTGTCTCACAGTCCCTTTATCAACTCCCCTTCACAGCTCTGATGGAAGGTTACAGCTTGTAAACAACACAGCAGAAAGTGGGCTGGTTTGTGAGGGGGAGTTAAGTTGCATTAATAAAACCATTTACAGTCTGTTACTTGTTTTGTCCTTATGTGAATTTTGCCTCCATGAAGGACCCAAATGTCATTTTCTGGCTGTAAGACATACAAAGATATAAATCAAGACACCTAACAGAGGTTTACTTGCTGTATGGAGAATAATTGAACCAGTAGGAAACCCACACATACGCCACTCACCATTAACCCTCTCTGAGACTTTCTCTATGTGCACCGATCGTCTATTTATCAGGCAGATCAATCACCAGCTGCTGGTGAGCGAGCCTTTAAGTGCCCACGTCACATATGTTCATCAGCATCGGAGGAGCTGTCATACAAAACTTACAATCAATTACCGAAATTAGCCCTTTGACCCTCATGTGGCGCTCCAGAGTGTACTCAAACCCAGAAATTGAGAGAAGAAATTTTTTTTATAAAATTGTGTTTTAGCGCTAGCTTTCCTTTGGTAGAAACTGTAGGGACACGAGAGGCAGAGCATAACAAACTGTGTAATTGCAACACAGAGTCTAAAGCATATCTTTGGCATTTCTTTACTGCAATGTTTTTGCTACATATTGGCTACCGGCTACACTGATGCCAATATATTTACAATAACCTACTGGCCGATATATATGCTTGGCTGAAATACCAAATAAGTGGTATTTTGTTTTTTAATAATTCACCAACACCAAGAAACATTTCGGGAGCAGTTTAACAAATCCATGACTAAAAGAGTAACGTTATTTCCTGTTGCCGGAATCTGATGGTCGAGATTGCAGGCAGGGTGCAAACTGTGGGGGAGCTCGGCTCCTCCTAAAAAGTCGGCAGCTCCTCTGATGGATCACACATAAATAGATTTCTATAGGCTATGTGTTTCTTTGATAATTTACTTTCATGATTAGAGAGGCTGTTGTCAGTTCATCCTGACCAATCCTGTGGGAGTGTTGGGAGATTCAAATAATCAATGATGTTATGCTGCTGTACCTTGTGTGTAAATGTGCACAGTGTCTTTCTTAATAGCGAGACGATTCATGCTATTTTGGTGTCAACATGAATCCAACCAATCGGATTTGTGTATCCCTAAAAAAGGGGGCAAATGTATTAAGACCAACATGTTGTGTAGTGATGACAATGGTCACAGGTAGGGATATTATATTAGTATCTGACTTTTATCTGACAACCCTAACAAGCTAATCATTCTCAACAGCATTAAATCACATAAGGTTAGCATGTCATGGTACTGCTACACTGCATTAACAAGGAATCATATTTCAACCTCGCCAGGTACTGAAGGTGACACTGCTAAGAAGGCCAGTGGAGACGCATCAGTAAAGTGTCCCCTAAACTCCGCCCCAGAAAATCCCTGATTCCCTTGCTCACGTATATTCCCACACACTGACTTCCTCAAGTTTTCCTTATATACTGTATATACATAAGTCTCCAACACACACATACATAGACAGCTTCCCCTTCAGAAGGGAACAACCTACAAGGTTGCAGCCCCTCCACGGATGTGCCCATGTCATGGACAAAGAGTATTCTAATTTCAGCCAAGTTCACTCTCACCTGTATGCTGGTAATAAATCTTGTTTGGTGACCAAAATAGATGTCCAATTAAAGTAGAAATTGACAAAAAACAAGTGAATGAAGAAAGAATGCCGCAAGGTCAACATGGTAATGAAAAGGATAAATAGGTGTGAGACATTATAATATAATAAGTAATCACCCACATCCATAGAAATGGATTTCTTTATCCTAAAGACATTCCAGAGATTGCTGGCAAACTTTTGCACATTTCTTTCCAAACATGTGACTTGTGATCCACCAGGTAAAGGTGCACTTTGAAAACCGCTTTCACCTCAAACTGAGATCACACCCACAGTCTCAACGTTGGTCTAGGGAGCTGTGACTGTCCTTGTTTGCAGCTGTGTTAATACTCGAATGTGTCCCTTTTGGAGGTTATGTGTAACGGATGGTAGATTTCTTTCTTTCTTACTCATTAACAGAAGTCATGTGTTAACAGATACTTTACACACACACACACACACACACACAGCTGAGGACTCATGTCCTCTCAATAGGTTATAAAGCTGCTCTAGAGGGAAACTTCACAGTTGTTAAAAAAGCAGGGACACGAGATGGACATAAGTAGAATGCTTGTATGATAGAATACTAGTAAAGCTTATTATCTGAAATTTTTAAATATTTTGAAAATTATTTTGTTATGATGATTTGTAGATGGATCCAAATGTGGAGGGGATGCTGAATAGTTATGCAGATTTTGTTGTAGGGTAACTGGATTTAAGTTTTTGTATGGGAAGAATCTAAGTGTTGCTGGACCATTCATGAACTTGGTAAGCTATATGTTGGCTTCTTTGTGCATCAGAGAGATTTGGCGCTGTCCTGTTTTCTTTTGGAGATAGGGTAGACTGCAATCTATTTTGATTTTGTCAACTGATTTATAGAGCACATTTAAAAACAACAAATGTTGACCAAAATACTTCACAGAGAAAATAAATCATAGGATTATTTTATCAATAATTACAATTAAGAGATACACCAATGCCATTTTCTGGGCTGATTTGCAATTTTCCCACAGAATGGCAGTGTAACTGTGGCGAGGATGGAGGAAGGTGTATTTGTATAGATTCTTTGAACATTTTTGAAAGAATGCATCACCCTAATGCTAGTAGGTTATTTCTTTTCTCACAATTTAAATTCCACATTATTTTCCACTTTTTTCAAGTTTTTACTCAAACTACTTTAATCTGCTCACCTTGATTTTTCCTTCAGACATGCGCACCTACACCTGTCTCTCTCGGTTTCTTCCCGCAATTTTCACAGCCGCAGGTGAGGAGGCTTGTTGTTAATGACGCCGCCTATCGAAAAAATTTTGATGAACCTGATCTGTGTTTGTAAAATATCCACCGTGTCTTCTAATGTTATACAAAATAACGTGTCTCTATCTGTGTTTCTCTGCAAAGTCCGCCCAAGTAAATCTGTGTGGGAAAACACAGCTTATGCTGGCGTTACACGTATTACAAATCGCAAGTGAAGAACGTCTACGCCGACAACATGTTTAAACACGCCACTGTGCACGGGTTGTGAACCATTGTGCAGCAATGTATGCGTGTAAATTTGACCTGCACAGAATCAGATGAGTTAACATACAAGCAAGTTAACAAGCAAAACGCTGAATATTAAATGAATTACTGATTGCTGCAGAAGTCTGCTGGTATTATGATTCAGGAACTGATACCAATTTAAGACAGATCTCCGGTAAGCTTTGGCACCACAGGCAAGATGTGTTAGTGGGATAAATTTATTGCTTGTTCAGGTGACGATAGGAAGTACAGAACATCACCAGTTGTATCCTTTAAAATGTTTTTCTTCCAATAAAGGGCTTTCACCAAGAAACCAACTCTTTTTCTCTCACTTTGATGTTTCTTTGAATCTTGAAGCCATCTCATTCAGTAATAGAAACAGGCACAGGTATTCACAAGTTAACAGAGACATTACACTGATTGCATGCTGCTTGGGACAGTTAGTAAAAGAGTAAAACAGTTACAAGCTAGTCTTAAGTGAAACTCTTCAAGTGATTCCATCAGTGGAGTTGATCACTCAGACAGCCTAATGCAGCAAGGCTTTTGCCATTTACTGTTTTTGTCATTGGTGATATTCATCTAGTTATAAATGGAGCTGTCATGATAATGCTATGAAGGATCACGCTAACCTCCATTTACCAATCTCTTCGTCAAATCCCAAAGGGCGGAGCTTTGATTACTCCCGCAATTAGCGATGTCAACCTTCTCCATGAATTAAGTATTCAGGTTTGTGTTTTCAAACCAATTAGCCTACTCTCTTGCTATGACTTGTTGATTAATTATGGATATTTAGTTAGGAAAGGAGACATTAATTATTAATCAAAATTGAATTATGCGGCATAATTAACCACAAAACTTTTCTATTTTTTTCCTCCACCTCAGTATGTTTTCATTTATATAATCTCAAACTGTTTGTGACACGTGACAGAAGTGAGAAGATGTGTGACCTTGGCTTATGGGAAAAGGCGTTGAAAGCATTAACAAGGCGCTAATAGCTTTTGTGGGAGTGTTTGCTGTACTGTCAGCAAGTTGCTGTAAGTGCTCAACGTTAACACACACTCTCAAATCCAGAATCAATGGGCTCTTAGAAACCTGTTGTACTGATGCACTGGAAGACTCTATTCATCACTTGTTTATGGCTACATGTTATGAAGTGAGGTAATGGCATTTATGGGTATTTACAGGTGACATGTTGAGTCCTTAAATAATATTTATTGCGTCTGCCACTCTGCTGCTATTGTAGCCAATGTCCTTGCACAGATGATATAACAGATATCTGGTCATATACTGAAGGAAAGGTGTGATTTATTGCAAGGTCATCAGGGTTACAGAGTGCCTTACTAGCAAATTACAGAATGTATCATCAGCTTTTGTTGCAACATCAGTTCTGAGTTACTTCACCATGTAATTAGCATTGACTGACAGGCTATTAAATATGAAGTTTGTGACTGAAATGCTATAAAATATTGATGTTGATCATCATCTGTTTGTTGCCGGGCAGATTTTGCTGTTGTCGCCTTCATTGTGCAATCTAAGTCTGACCAACTCTTGACAAAGGATTCCTTTGACCGGTGAAAAGCGGCATGAGACTGTGCATATATTTATTTTCAGACAGGCTGCGTGGAAATATAAGGCAGCCAGCTGGTAAAACAAGTGTGAAACAAGGCTTACACATTTCTCCTGCATCTGCGATAAAATAACTGCACTGGTAGCTGCACTTTTAGCAGATTCCAACTTTGTGATTGATGTAGTTGGTGTAGTTCCACAACATCAGCATAATGTTGTAAGGGAAACATGAGGGAGGAAGACTGTGGCATTAGTTGCAGTTTTGCTCAATTTCTGTGTGTATTGATGCATTTCATAGCACATTTCAGTAACCAAAGAGACTGTGATGAGATAAGGAGATTATCGCACTTATCATAATCACCATTGAACGGCTCTGAATTTGCATGAACATACAGTTTGTTGCTCTGGGATGAGGCTTACAATAGCAGTGTAGCATATTTGCTCATAACCACAGGTAAATCTGAATGACAGCTGTAAAATGTAGCAGCTAATGGAATGCTAA
The DNA here is from genome assembly GCF_014851395.1 of Micropterus salmoides. NCBI lineage: Eukaryota > Metazoa > Chordata > Actinopteri > Centrarchiformes > Centrarchidae > Micropterus > Micropterus salmoides. The sequence goes on along the minus strand of NW_024040817.1, from coordinate 16,861,818 downwards.
ATTCACTCAGGAGGCCTCGGGAAATGCAGATTCACCAGGCTCCTTTACCTAATAAATTAAACGGATATCTGATAAAGCTTTGGGCATTTGCACAAAAACGGAAAACGCCACATTAAGACAGGTATAGCTACCTTTATTTTCAGCCTATAATGTCACATAATGATGGCAAATAACACTAGTGAATTATGTTACTATTATTAACAGTTATTAGCCCATCTTGTATCCAGTTGAGTTTTACTGTTAAGCACTCTAATGTAATGCACATATACAGGGGCTATACCAAAACAGTGAAGGCAGATTTAGTACTACTGTATGACATATACTTAATTTATTTATAGAATTTAATATGCTACAAAATGTAACTCTAACCAATTATTAAACATAAAGTATAAAACAGCAAAATGAAGAGTCTTCAGTTACCTCGCTTTATTGCAGACCTTCCCAGTGAAAGACGCACTATTTCTCCACTTGTTCTTTTTCCATTTATGTCATGCATAAAACTGGAGAAGAAATCACCCATACCACGATAAAGCACAATAATTCCTGAAAAGAACAAGTTTGGTCTTTGAAACTGTCTGCGAGAGATATACTCTCTCTGTAATGAAAATGTTCGGTCAAGCCAATTAAAGCTGAGCCATTTTGTCTTTGTGTCCTCCCTTCCTCTGCAATTAATTAAATGTGGTTATAAAAGGAATATTCTTGTGGTCTGAATGCCTGCAACAGACCTCCAGTGGTTATGTACTAAGGTTGAATTACAATGTTGTCAATGATGCTATTGTGTGAGAATTAGGTGTGAGCTTGCCCTCTTTACAAAATGCTATTGTACGATACGATTATGAATGCTGCATGAAAACGACTGACTCCAGTGAATGTTACAAGTTGTGAATGTGAATACTATTGAAACCTAGTCACATGTTCTATCATTTTATTAATTCCATCAAGCTGTACCTCGTACAGACATTCACTTATTTCTCCTTCTGTCATTAATTAACTTATTCTATTCCCCCTTTGTTTCTCTTAGGGTCAGTGGTGGTAAGAAATTAAAATTTGTTAAACCTGATGAGGTTCTAATGTAATTATAGTCTTTATGAACAATGTTGGATAATTGCATATATTGTTTATTGCACTCATAAATATGAAAAACAATAAATGCAGGTAAGATGTAAATGTGGACAAAACACGTGTTTTCTTGTTGGAATTCCTCTAATGTTACCCACACAAATGCATCTGCTGTAAATGTTTTAGACTATACTGTATTTGTAGTGTTTTGTAGTCCCGCATATTTTCTTTTACAGTCTACTCATTATTTCATGCTGTACATAAATTTATAATGCCATAAAGCTTTGCAGTAAACAGTAAACTAAATTTTTTATAAACTAAAAATACCAATAGGCCAAGCCTGTTTGAGTTGTGTGTCCACAGCAGAGTAGCTCCTGAAAACAGCTGTATAATGTGCTGAGTTACAGTTTATACACTACTATAATAAAAGCACCAGCACAATTAAATGTGCCCTCAATAGCTAAACGATAGAGCCGAACAAATATTGTTTTGCTTTTTAGACGGATACCAATATATATCAAACTTTGTATGTAATGACAACACTGTTTCTCGCTTACCTTAAAAATAATATCAGCCATGCCAATATATATCAATCAGGTTTTAATAAATACATCTGAAGTTAATGCAATTTTTTATGGGTCTCATTGTCTATCATTTAAAAACTAAATGAGTTATTGGCTTTAAAGGTAAAACCAAAACTATCATTCCTAGTTCCTGACACTAGTACATTAGTTATTTTTTGTATGACAGAATATGTTAAGGTGTGGTGTGGGGACAGAGTGGACCCAAATGCAACTCTGGGGATTAACAGGTTTATTCAGGGGAAAGAAGGGGTTGAGGGACTGGAGTTGAGGGGAGAGGTGGAAGCTGGGGAGACGCAGGCACAGGGAACCGAGGAGACTGAGACCAGAGGGCCGGGGGCACTGGGGGCCGAGGAAGAGAGGAGGCTCAGGAGAACTGGGAGGACGCCGTGGGCGAAGTCCGAGGGGAGAGGACAGGTGAGTGAGCCCAGCCGACTTGACAGAGGACGAGGGTGAGTGAACCCGGTGAGACAGACAGACAGACAAACAGGGTTAGTGGCTCCGGAAAAACCAAGAACAGTGAGACAGATCCTGCAGGTTACACGATAGCTTGAGGGATTAAGTGGCACCGGGTTAGTAGCAACGACGATCAAACAGCGATAGAGTGGAGAACCGGGGTAGAAGTACTGTTGGAGATGAGGCTGATTGCTGGCAGGTGTGGCAGGCAGAGGGGGTGGCTGATGAGGTGCAGGTGCACGTTGTTGGCTGGGCTCAGGAGCGGAGGGAGAGAGAGAGAGCACACACAGGGGAGAAATAACCAGGACAATCACCGTCAGCCGGGCTGCCACCACAACAGAATAAACTTTTAGAGATAGGTTTGCCTTAAAGTGATCTCTGACAATCGGCAGGATGCACATATTAATAGCATGTACTGGTGAAACCTAGTTTTAGAAGACACATTTACAAACTAATATGTCCAAGGACTCCCACCTGTTTAAGTAGCACAGTGGTTGAACAAATCATGGGCCCACATGAGATTCCAGGATGGCTGAACAATGCATATTTCATCTTGTACAATGAGTATACTATATTCGGAGTGTCCTTGAATGTGGATGCGTCACACAGTGCTGGGTTAGTCATCCCTCCCAAGGTGATGGAGTGTCTGTTCACGGATCATTGACATTTTAGGCTCTTGTCACCAAATCTATCCTTTAAAGTTGTATGTACCTTTTAATTTGAGCATTTGACACAACTAATGTATATAGAGCAAGGAAACTGCTGGGAATTCACCTACACACAGCCTCTGGTACAAACGCCTTAAGGCACAGAGGAAAAGTACAATCAAAAGAAAGAGAGGGAAAGAAGCATCTATTTTGAGCATATCTTATCTAAATTTGCCATTCGAAGCCCTTTGCATTGCTACATACAGTACTGTACGACGTCCGTGCTGGGCATCAGGTGCCCAGCACGGACAGGAGTGCAGACCTCCTAGCATCACCACAGGGCTACTTATTATTATTAACATCATTTGTCTGGATCTCTTGCTGGTTCAACAGACACTGTGAGGATGACATGTTAATAAATGACCCTGGGTACCTCTTTGGCATAGGCCTGTTCCTCATCTGCCCCCTCAGCCTCATCAGCAATACACGTGCACAGACACACATACAGTACATCCAATCCCCAACAGGGACAGGAGGTGGCGATTTGTTTTCCTGAAGGTCCCTACTCTGTCTATTGTTGTTTGCACTGAAGGGGACAAATTCAATTCATTCTTATGACAAAGTAAGCTGTGATACACAAGACTAAAGAGAGGAAGGAGGAAGGAGATAGGAGGCAGGAGGTGGAAAGGTAGGAACATGTGACTGTACAGGAGGAAACAAAGAGATGAGGAAGAAAACATAAACTTGCTGAATGAAATAAGATGCAAAGTAGAAGCAAGATGTGCTTCAGGGAGTTGAGGGCTAGAGCTGTACAAAAGGTATACTTGATTTTGGAGTTACAGTACATCTGATGATAATACAGGTAAGAACTGCTATGCCGATTTAAACCGCAGCAATCAATGCCACTACTCTGACACACCTGACAGCCACTCCCATAATCTCCATCAATCAGGCATGGGCAGATTAATGAATTGACTTCAAATCACAGGAAATCTGAATTTCACACCATCTACAGAGTAAGTATACTGTTGATTATGAGTATGATTACTACAAATAAACAATTCATAACAACAATTCAATACTCAATAGCACTATAGTCGGTAAAAGACAGCAACTGCTTACAGCAGTGTAATTAGGTATCACTACTTTGTACTTTACGGTCGACTGTTCACTAAATTATCAAGAATTAACAGACAGGATTGGCATTTAAATTAGAGCACTTATTTCCGATTACAGATTGGATACTTACATTTACCTAAATGTTGATTACTTATGGATCTGACACATTGAAATAGGAGCTGTAGACTATTAAACATGGCCAACCATTTGGTCTATTCACGTTACTTGATACAAATACTGAAGGTCTTGGTTCAAAACTGTAATGTTTATAAGCTTAAATTATTGTTATGCTATAGATGAAAGATTAACTGGAGAAATGTGACTCAAGACTGTTTACTAGTGAGCTCATTTAGCCCTGCAGCTAAGTTACTTAATGGTCCTATTAGCTGACTGGGTCCAGAATGGGCACCAAAACCGAAATTGGGCTCAGCAGCTTCCTAGTGAACCGAACACACACTCTGAGACCAACAGAAGCCAGTTTGACAAAAATCCAACCAGGACTCTGACTGAGGGGACAGGAGAGGTGTCAAGTGGGAGAGGAGCGAGAGGGAGGTCAGACATCAGAGAGGCAGCGGCAGAGTGTAGAGCCAGAATACTTTCACATCTAACTTGGTAAATTAAGGGTTCATTTCAACCAAACCAGAGTTGGTGGTTAAAAGTGGAAATGTTTTAGTGACTTTTAATTTGTTTCTGTCGGGTTTGAATTAAGTGTGTTTTACGATGAGTTAATTTGTTTGGTGAAAGGAAGGTCAGAAGGTTTTTCTGTTTGATAAGAAACATAAGTGACAGAATAGTGACAGTTTATTTTGTATTTTTTTATTAGAGGAAAAACGCTAAGAGAGAATGTAGTGAGTGGTATTATGAGACAGAATTGGCCGGGGCTAGCTGGTTAGCATGCTAACTTAAATAGATATCTCTGCAATACAATATATCTTTGATATAGTGTCAGAACTACTACTTTACATTCTGTTGATAATTTTGGTATGTATTTATTTTTTTAAATCTCTAAAGCGTTCGGTGACCAATCGGTGTGTTCACAGTAGCTGTGAGGCATTTAACCAACCTGTAACCCAAAATGTTACCAATTGTGTAAATTTAGCTAACATGAGAGTGTAGGAACTTGTCCATTTTAATAAAAAATACTGACATAGTCCAAAAGAAAAACAACATTAACCATGTTAAATATGTATCACTGATCTAGATGGCAATATAAGAGTTCAGGAAAAATGTTCCCCAAGCACATGTGAATGGTTCCCATGAAGCAAACATTATGCTCTTTCCCTTTTAAAACCTACCTGCAAAAGAACCCTCTCCCTCTGAATCTCTCCATGATGTCTCCCCAATGAACTGTCACATTAATAATCCTATGCTCATATTCAAATGTTCTGTCAAGAGCTAAAGAAAGATTGAGTGCCTTTGCCATTGTGAGGCTAAGATTGAAGACACGTCCCATTGACATTGTTAAAAGTTTATGAAAATATATGAATCCTTGAATGTCATTGGCTGGTGGGGCTCCCAACTCCTGCACAGTTTCAGGGCAAAATCAGTCTTTTAATCAAAATGATTGAATACTTGTGGGTTGGATTCAGGGATGTGACTAAAACAAGTAGGCAAGGGTCGATGTAAAGCATGTGCGAACTTCTTATGATGGTGGTGGGTGGAGGTGCGGTGGGGTCAGACAATAGATCTTACTACACACATGCAATACAAAGAGATGTCTGATTTTACTCATGGTATATGTGCACATGTAGGGACCAAATTTTCAAATTAGCATGATTTGATTCTGAGAGAGTCAACCCTCCGTCAAATGAAGACATATGGTGTCACATCTGCATGCAAGGCCTTGCATGTGTTACACACATAACATTCTTTCAACCTGTGAGCCTGAATGACATGAGGATAACTCGGTTGCACACTTCGGCCTTGTGTTCGCATTCACAGAGATGTCCATATACAAAAATTAAGGCTTGGTTTGGCCGTCTTCTGTTGCTGCAGTGGTTGGTAAACACTCAACAGTGCTTTGAGTTTCTGTTATCCAGCACATCATTCTGGTTGTTGAGGATTAAAAAGAAAAGTGAGGATTTAAAAGGAGCTTATCTAATTAATCCTAAAGAGAAAGTCCTTAGTCTTGCCTCTGTGTTATGGTTTTTATACTAGATGCGGAAATATCAAGCTTTTCTCATAAATTCAGGTGCAACATAATGGTGGCAAAACAAATCAGACTATGCATTGTTTTGCATTTATATTGTCACACTTCACCAGATAAAGCTGTCACAAGTAAGTTTCAACCCAACACAAAGAATGACAGGCTCACACTCCTCCAAGCTCCAACCTTTGGTAACTGGTTGGGATTGACAGAATGGACTTCCGCCTTATGTCTCATTGGGCAAATGGGATTCTTCACATTTCACTTTACAATGAGAACAGCACTAGAAATAGTCTACCACTCTTTTCTTAAATATTGCCCTACACTTCTTTGGCCACTATATGCACCAACTTACATTAAATATTTCTATTTCCCTCTTTAGTAGTATCATTGCTTTAAGTACCCTCATGTTCAAATTCATTTCTAGGGGTATTTGATTGACTAGCATAGGGACTATAGTGCAATCCATTTTGTGTAACCACCTGCAGTTGTAATCATCTGAGTAAGGTTAAATTTCCTCATTTAAATTTGAGTGTGTACATGCATCAGCCGATCTTCTTACGGAGATAACATTTACAGTAAGATGAGAGACATAGACAGCTATAGTTATTACCAAAATGCTTGCAACATAGCCTTACTCAAGACCATGGCTGTGTCTTTTTTGTTTAGGAAGGTTCCTAACTGAGTGAAGTGAACCGGAAGTATTTCCGTGGCAGCCATGATAAGAGCTGTTTAAATTGTCTAAAAGCTAAGGAAAGGAGCCTCAATGCTTCCTTTCATATCTCCTTTAGCATAGGGTACACCGGACCATCCTTCACGAAAGAAAAGGAGAGAATGCCGTTCCACAATTCCTTGCGGCAGCAACATTTAAAGCGACGCACGTTCACAATCTCAAACGATAAAATCCATTGACCACATTTAGCAAGATCCTTGCAATACAGACGTACATTATTATACTTTAAAAAGACTCTCAATTACCTTCTTTCATTTGGTTTGTATTCTTTTGGCTTTTTGGTAATCTAATACTGTTTCAACGCCATTTGATGTTTTAGGTTGTTGAAATAAGCCCTAAAGACCCACGTGAGCTGTACTGGTCTTGTAACATGATCAGGATAATGTTGTAGCGTGTAGGCTCACGTTATGTATTGCAGCCTTCAGCAATATCATTAATTAATTTTACTTCAGTCACAGATGCTGACACCCTCACCTTAATAAAGGCAAAGATCAAGCTGGATGACCTCTACAGTAGGCGTTTCCCCACACTGATTTCTTTGTGGCGGCCTGCCACATTATCAACGCTGATTTTCGATTGATTTTGTTACTATTTAACATGGGTAAAATCGTATTTGTGGCAGTGTCAAAGATGCGCTTTTTGCAGTCCATCTTCAGAACATTGTAGTTTTATCACGGCAGGCCACATCAGTAACATCCGCCGTCGCATAATTACGTCGCCTAGAAAAGAGCAGTTGGATTCTCTTAGACCAGCCGTCCTTTTTTCCTAAGGCCTAATGAATTCTCCTTCACATCTTCGATGGAAAACGTCATGAGGTCAAGGAAAGGTGGTTAGGAAAGAAGATTTTTTTTGACTTTTCGGATGCAGCCCATGACTTGTTTAGATGGAAAAGCTGGTGGATATCAGACATGTAAGAAAAAAAGTCACAATGTATAGAGTGCCTGCGCTGCCATGCTTGTCCATTTTCACAAAAGCTGGAGTGTTTTTGTAATCAATCACTGTAATAGATGTTCATTTGTCTTCAAGTAAAAAAACCTGACCCATCACTTTTTTCAGAAAAAATGATTAAGAAAATGTTTTGGCTCTCAACAGGAGTGGGGTGGAGTCTATGATCAAACATACACAAAAAATTGCATTAAAATGTAGGCTACTTGCATGGTAATGAGGTGTAGTCAGCTGAACCTCAGTGCAGTTCTAGTTAACAACGGCCATGGACATTCCCTTCCATCTTCAATGTCTTTATGATTACCTGAAAAGGGACTAATTTTAGCATAAATATGAGACTAAACATTTTCATTCATGCTGCACAGGATAAAACTCAAACACTGAAAGTTTTCACTTTTAAGAGGCAATAAAAAGACCACATATTACATGAATTTTCTTGGTTTAATAAACCTCGTCTCTGGAGGCATACAGTAGGAAGTACAAGTATATCTAAATTACTAAGTCTGAGTTACCAGGTGCACTTGGTGGCAGTCTGTTGGGAGCTGGTGATATGGAGCTCTATTGTAGGACTGGGAGAGTGATTGAGTGCCGCAGGCCTACAGAAGTCGTCCCGTCTGTTTTGTTGCCACTCTATTCCATCATAGGCACATTTACCCTTAAGGGACTCTCCAGAGAAAACGGGTGCTGACCTTGTGCACCTGTGCTTGATGCTGAGGGAGGCTCACTAACCCAAGCTGTCCCTGTCCTCTACTTGTTTGGTCTTTTCATATGGATTATAATTTGGAGCAAGGACAAAATGATTTTCTAGAGAGCTTAATTACCTACCTAAACCTACATTTAGAAATGTTCCATCTTTTACTCACCTCCTGTATATCAATAGGAGGGAGATAAAAAAAGAGATGTGAGGGGCTTTCCATTCACATTAAAGAAAGCTACTGCATCTCTTAAAGCTTCATTGTGTCTGAGGATAAATCTAATGTTTCATCACGTCCCTTTTCAAGCTTTCATTATAGTGTGGGTGTTCTCGATGAGTGGTGAACTGGAAATTATCCAGCGTTGGGGCGTCAACATGGAATGTCAGTCCGTTATGGCCTGTCACTCAGTGCAGACACATAAATTACGTTTCTGTCAATCTGGCCATCAAATTAAACAAAGTGTGAGAGTAATCAACGGCGAACAGGAAGATGAAAACATAGGTCCTTATTTCATCACATCAAATGGTAGATGCATTTTGTTGCGCTCAACTCCTTTACAACTATCCTCATTTGCATGCAATGCTACCCAACCATCCCAATTAGGGGTACAAAGAAGGAGGTAATTGCAGATTAAAAACTAGAATGCTATATGTAATCACATGGATCAAAACACAATTAAAACTTCATTTCAACCTGTTATAGCTCGCTGACGAGCCCAACCCCCCTCCCTGATCTTAATACTTTAAATCATATAAGGGAGGGTCGTTTGCCGACGGACAGATGAAAACACCTCTTGCGCCCAACAGTAAATTAATCGCACCAATTATTCACCACCAAGAGACATTTAATGCAAGCCTTTGGAGAAACGAAAGCCGGGCACTCAAATCCTCTCATTTGTAATTGGCTGTCTACTTCAATAATTGATTGGAACAAATGTGAAATGGATGAGAGGGTCTAAGTGTTCTCCATCACATGCTTTCTGGTTCAGCAAGTTCACGGGCGACTGCTCAAAAAGGAGTCCCACTGCACAGATTTAGCTGATTTTTATATCATCTGATTGCTATGCATGCAAGTGGAGGTAGTAGCAGTGAGCCATTTATATGAAAAGGGTGTTCAAAGGACAGTTTGTCCTGATGTACACAAGTAATGCTGTAGACCCTAGTGTCAAATGTCAACAACTGAGAGACAATAAAACAGTCTATTACTGTACCACTAGACTCTACACAAAGTCCATCTATGAGTGTGCACTTAGCGCCACAAGCTGGTTGACATTTTTTGGTTGTTCTTGAAATACCTTAACAACTATCAATTGTATTATTGTGAAATTTGGTACAGACATCTGTGGTCCCCAGAGCATGAATTTGTATTACTTTGAATGTGACATGTAGTGTAAAGTGCTTTGAGTACTGGAAAGACACTATACCAGTACAGTCCATTTACCATTTACTTTGATCCCCCGACTTTTCTTCTAGTTAATTTGTCTAATACTTTGGTTTATTACTTCTAAACTAATGGCATTCCCATCACTCTCAGCTCTACTTTGTGTTTGGTACCAATTAGGAAATGTTATGCATGCTAACACAATGAACTAAGAGGGTGAACACGATAAACATTATACCTGCTCAACATCAGCATGTTAGCATTGTCATTGTGAGCATATTAGCATGCTAATGTTAGCATTTAGTTCAATGCACAGCTGTGCCTAAGTAAAAAAACTTGTATAAAAAAAAATCAAATGCATCAAAATCCATTGATAATCATTTTATAATCACATCTAGCACTGAATATTGGCTGTGTGGGGTGTTTTTTTCTCTAAGAGAAAAGCCCCATGAGGTAAATGATTTATAATATTGGTCTATAGAAATAAGATTTACTTGACTAGCGCCGCGTAATCACAGAAACCAATGATACGGCTGTTCACAAAAAGAAGTAATGTTTTAAAATCTGCTTGGTCAAGTGTATGCAGAATTAGATTGTTTGCTGTGTTTGTTTTTTGTGTGCCTTGCATGCATGCATTTCCATGTGTGTCAAAATGTCTTCACGATTGTGGAAGATGAAGTCATGAAATGAACACAAACATGCTCAGTGGGGCCCTAAGGCAGCAAAATGAATCAATGACACCAAGGAAAAACGGCTTAAGGGGGCATGTAGGGTGTTGTTCTCCTTTCACTGTCTTGTTGAAGATAACAAAAGCACAATGCTATGATGTGAATGCATAATGCGCACGCATGCAGTATATACAGTACACTGTCATGGCAACTGCTATGACAACATGCAAGTATACTGTAAGAACAAGAATTTGAATTTTGAATGAGCAGAATGTGGGTGGTGGGGAATAATTTAATAATACGATTACTGTGATAACATGATTAATGATTGTTGTAAAGGCAAAATAAAGATGTTATAAAAGTAATGTGCACTGTAAGCACCTTTTAGAGTAGTATCAGCAAGGTAATTCTTAAACATTCTTATTTAATATTTACCATAGTGGTTCCTAACCCTTTTGGCTTGTGTCCCTTTGGAACACAGCAATAGCCACTTGTCATATGTTTACCAAAGCATATATTAACATTTTCATGTTATTTCTTTTTATACATTTTAGCATCTTAAAGGAATACAATATTCAGTATATTAAAGAAAATAGCGATGATTAAAAGGCAAGTCTGAACAATAAAAATACTTTTGCACAGTAGAATATGTTTTTGATTCTTTTCAATCCCACTGATTTTCTCATGACGTCTCAGATTTATGTTGTGACCCCTTTGGAGGGTCCTTGAAACCTCTGATTTACAGTCTGATCAATCAATTGACTGTATCTTCACATTGCTGCATTTGTGTTCACTAATACGCCTGTTTCTCATCTACTCTACTGTCACGGTACAAGGAGAAAATATCTTGTCGCAATAGTGCATGATGGGAAAGAGAAAGCAGGTGCTGAAATGATCCCCTTTCATGCTGAATAATTGCGTCGACACCCCTCAACCTCCCACCCACAGTTGTTTAGCAAATCCCCCCAACAAGCCTTTGCTGCTGCTTGCTGTGGCGGGTCCCATCCACCTGCCAAGGGCTAAACACAAGTCCATCCATCACCGCACCACTTGACAAATACATTCCATAATAGAAGTTTATTTTTTATGGGAGGCTGAATCAGAGGCCTTCCCATGCATACAAAAATGTGTCAAAGTTATTTATGGGACCAGCTGAGAAGCACAATATGTCATATCAAACTCCTATTTTCCCTTTCCTTCCACCACATCGCCTGTCAATATCACTGCAGCTATCAATAATGTGGAACACCGGCAGAGATAAAGCCCTGTGGAGCTGTGGGTCACATGGAAGAACGTCCTCTCCTGCTGCTTGAGGAACATGCTCACAAACTGATAAAACCACACATACGCACGCTGGCACAAACACATACTGGCACACAAAGATGTACATATATCCAAAAGGAGCTTTTTGGCCAGTTCTCTCCTCTGTGTTTCTCAGGACAGTATTACATAGACATTCAAATACTCAACTGAGTGTTCATTGTCAAACATAGCACCCATGAAATGCACACACTGACAGACACATGGTTACTCAGGTACTTATATCTAGAACAGAAATATTTTAAGTTGAGACAGCCGTTAAAAGATGCTTATGATACAAATACAGTCTGCTTTGGGTAAAGTAATCACACATAGGCCTATAACTGTGCATTTAAGTGAGCAGTTTTGCACATTTTGGCTTATAAATGTTCAGGCAATGCACACGATTTGGTTCATGTCTTTTTCACACTTAGCTCTATCGTTACCTTCAGGGCATGTCTATCACGTAAATTTAAACACACACCAGTGGTAGCAGAATGGGCTTCCGTATAACGTTAACAACTAACAATTGCTCTGTAGTAATTATAGCTAAACTTCCACAAAACGCAGCATAAAAAAAGAGTTACAGGCATCCAACATACTATGCTTGTTATTAACTGAGCTTCAAATGAGGATTATCGTTCGCACACTTTGTCTCGACTGTCCCTCAATATTCCAACATTTGTCCAACATCGCCCAGCCTGCTAGCCACACTGGCTAACTTACAAAATAAACAGTAAAACTACATAAAACATGGCAAAACTTACAGCTTCCAGACTTGAAGTTGGGTCATGGACAGTCCATGGCGATCCATCCTTGCACTTGAATCGTTACAGCCCCAGGACGCTTGTCAAAGTTTTGAAGCACTGATTTATTAATTTAACATGCACCGAAGTGTAAAACAAGAAGGTAGGAGCATAGTGGTTGTTGTGGTTGGCTTGTCAATAGCGCAGTATTCCAATATCACTTCATCCTAAAGCTACAATATCTTAACTTACAAAAAACAATTCATCGATTAAATCGATAAAATCGATTCATAAAATGCTTCGACACAAATTCTTTGCATCGATGCTTCGTTTAATCCATGTAACTATACAGAACAGTGTTTCGCAGGGACATTTATTACTGTCGCACATCGCGCTTACTCTGTGAAGACGACGTGATTATGATGGAGCTGTTTGCAAAGTGGGGGAAGAGACCACAGACAAGGTCACAGTTGTAGCAACTTTAGCTTTTAACTGAAATGATGATTGATTGTTGAGTTGAAGCCAAAGTAAGCTGTAGTCCTCGGTTGAAAATGTGCACACGTGCGTTTGTTGTTGTTCTTTAGTTCTTTAGTTAACTGGGTGTCGGGGAGCTGCACCTTTTAACTCCCCTGCAGCTCTCTCTGTAGCTCAGACAATCCCTGCTACCTTCGTGTGCTAATCCATCCTTTCAACCATATTCTTTGCCTTTATAATTGCCATATTCATAATAACAAACAACAGCTCATGTGCCGGTGTTGTGCCAAGTTTTGCCTGCCTGCCGAGAATTGCATGTACCTTGCAGGTGCTAGCGGTCATTTATGCTGAGAAAAGAGGTGGATGCAAATCTTGGCAGGTAACCTACAAAATTTGATCTGCCAAATTATGCCTCCACCTCTTTAGGTCCTTTTCAGACACTTTGCTGTGGTCATTGATCAAACAGCTTTATCACCACATATTTAATGAATGTCAAGGAATGGTACTTCTACTAAGTGTATTAAACTATTAAACGTTCATAAAATATATACTTCGAATCATTTATCACCATTGATGAAGCCCACAATGAATATTACAGCGTTTAAAAGCATTATTTGGAGGTGCATGCATTTCTCGGCAGGCAGACAAAACGCGGCACAACACCGGATCGCTCATTTCCCGTTTCACATTTCACGTGTGTTTTCTTGATAAAAGTGGTTTGGAAACCAGCGTCAGGTGACATAGCTGCTGTCAGCTCCTGTAGTGTGTGTAACCCCCTGTCACCGATTTGTCACGTAGTGTGAACGCCACAATGACTTCAAGCCGCCGCCAAGCAAAAGTACTTCTTAAACGACACATCGATGAATCGTTGAAATAATCTATAGAAGCTTCGAATACTAAAATCATCGTTAGCTGCAGCCCTAGTATTTTTCAACATGGACTATATTTCCCCTGTTTTTTGTGTCTAAGTGATCAATGGGGACAACATTTTTTGTAATTGTTCCAGTATTGAGCGAGTGTGCCGCAGTTAGCAATGAAACAGGGCTTATACGTAATCCTTGGGGGCAATTGCCCACCTTCAAAGTATGTCCACTAAACTGCTTGCTTTTGCCACTGACAGGCTCAGATTGTTATTTTAAGTGTGTTACAAGCTGAAATCATTTTCAATCAATTTTAAAAGAGCACTCCTATAACTATCATAATGGACTGGAAAAAGATACTGTCTTTTTTGTTCCACATAGTCATCTTCCGTGTCAAAACCTGGCGCCTACCCACAATGCAACTCTGCCAATTACAGTTTGGATGGAAATTTGGATGTGTGTTATAGCAGCTACAGTTTTTTTCCATTTCATACTTGAACAACCAATGCTGACATTGCTAGAGGGAATTTGTCAGATATGCTGCAACGCCCTCTGTAGCTACAAACTGTTTCATACAACTTTTGTACATATGTAGAAGTTGATGGAGATCCCCCTTAAGACTGTTCATGCTCTGTAATAAATCACATGTGGACTGTCCTATACTGTAAAAAAAAATCATTTAAGAGTGCAAGCTTGAACCACCTACTTAGATGCAATGTGTGCAAGAATGTTAGGTTTGGTTCAAAAGTTACACAAATAGTGGCACGTTGTGCTCTAAGAGCCACAGTTGCCAAGAACACAATGGAATTCAATGCACCGAAGGCCTCATCTGTCTCAAGGTGTCCAAGTAAATACATTCACTGATGCATGCTCCAATTCCATTCCCAAATCCAAGTTGAGCAACATATTAATTGAAATCGAACGCTGTGTACCAGTTCACCTTGGACGCTTTATGTTAACAGCAAAGTCCAATAGTGTCACTATGTTAATGATCCTACTAGATCACTAATGAACAGCTTTGCTGAGCTTGGTACAACAGGGAAAAGACATGAGGAGCAATATAGGGAAGGGCAGTGTTTTCAGGTTCAGAAATAACAGAGACATAATAAATACAAAGCACACAGTAGAAAGTGGAATGACCTTCGCGATAACAACTAAAACCACACACACAACATCTTTTTGATAATGACCCTTGAAAAGAAGGGTTTTCACATCAGAATGAACACATTTCACATTCATATAATTTGCTGGAGTTGTGCTTCTTCTGGCACAATGTGCAAGCCAACATTTTGCTGAAACTATATACAGTAAGTATAGTAACTAAGTGATTTAGTAGTTTTTCCTATCATAATAAATGAGTAATTATAATATATATATAAATATATTGGTAATTAAGTGTTACATGTTACTTGGCTGATCATGTTACGTGAGAAGTCAGCTGTTAAACATTTAAGGTCGGTCAGTCTACCACTTTGGTTCACACTGAAATATCTATAAAATATTGGATGAATTGCCATGAAACTTTGTACAGACACTTTTTATAGTTAAATGGCACATAATCTGGGCACAAAGTAAGGCACAATAGGGTTGTATTTAGTCTAGTGACATTCATTAAATCAATTAGTGTTAAGTCCCGTTCCCTTTAAAATTTGAACGGATGAGTGGCACTTTATGAAAGGTACAATATACTATAAATAAATTAATAAGTGTGATGCAGACTCACAGCAGAGAGAGACAGAGAGCTCATGATGACAGAAGTATGACAGAAGTGTCGACATGCTATAAAAACCTTCTTTGATCATGAAGCCTAATGTTATTTCTACAGTTCAGTGGTTTATCAGTGAAGTGTACTGGACTAGAGTCTCTGTTAACAGTAACAAACAGACACATAGATATGCTCGGCTCCTCTATGAAACTTCTGTATCCTCATTGTGGGTCGCATCTCTGTCTTCCAGGTGATTTCTTTGCGTGTTGTATTGATGTCTAAGTGCTTTCTTTAATGATTTACTTTAATGATTAGAGAGGCTGCTGTCAGTGCATCCTGACCGATCCTGTCGGTGTGTCAGGAGATTTAAATAATCAATGAAGTTATGCTTGTCCGTTATGCGTAAATGTGCATAGCGTCTCTCTCAACGGGAAGACGCTTCACCCTATTTCAACCCACCCGCTATTGATCAGTATGTTCATTTTTATGACCAGACCCACTCGATTCCATTAATCAGAATGTTCATTTTTATTTTTTTCTGCAGATCTGAACTGCAATCTGCGCATCACTACAACCTGCCTATGCAGGCACATCTCACTATCTTAATAATGCGCCCTTAAAACAGCAGAATAAAATACTGCACCACTGACTTTAGACCAGGATTTTGTTGGTCAATGGCACAATCGCTGTCTGTTGCCTCAAGATAATAATGCGCCAACAATGCGCCTCAACACACCTAATTTTAAGACCAACACTCCCATGGGCGCACAGATGGGTGCAAGTACTTTTGCCACATACACAACGTGGGCACTGGGTGTGAAAATGACACCTTTACCTCATGTGTTGGTGGAAAACTAGCAATGACACTTGCCTTGCACTGTAGGCCACATTGAGCTGGATGTAAGATAGGGATGCAAGATTAGCCGTGTTTGACTACATAGCAACATAGAAAAGCAAGGGATGTTAGTAACAATGTATTTTGGAAACTATGCCATGGTGAATTTCATCAACAACAACAATGTATAAGCAATTTTTTCTACTGTTTTTTCTCATCAGCCGGTTTCCCCCCATCATAATAAAGTACTGCTTTGGTTTGTTAGATTAATAAACCAACAAATTATATTACACAAATCATTATCTGTGCTACGTTTTTTATACCTTCTAAAAACACCTTTACCTCATTCCAAAGGGTGACATAGGTCCCTTGAGAGGTCTCTTTAGTTTATCCCTTTTCTAATTAGTTTCCTGTTTAGACAAGTGATTTATTCTACTCAATCTACCTGTCAACTGAAAGGAAATATGTTAATAAAGATTTGGCCATGTGGAGAAGGTATCTGCATTTTAAAATAAAACCACATAAGATGTTGGGTTATTTATGGTTGAGTTATGAGAAATGGAGCTGATTACAACTGCACGGAAGCACAAGCCTGATGCAAAACCTTTCCAAAAGTCACTTACAGCGTTTTGAGAATCAACTGTGCATCATTTTGTGGATAACTGGGTTTGATGTACACTATTCCAGGGGGCAGTTGCAGAGAGAGCTGCTGGGAATCATTTATTTCCACACGGGGCCTGAGGTCTGTCAGTCATCTTGACAGACATGTCCTTTCAAGGTAACAAAATGTACCAAATAGGGTCCCCAGATAAAAGCTGACAAACCAATCAAGGACACACAGAAATTAGAATTGAGACTTGAGAACTGCCAGTCACAGTGATTGGTAAGCTTTGCAGGTGACTTCCTGCCAAGCAACAGAAGGAAATGTCTGCTTTAGATCGTACTTCCTGAGTAAGAAAATGCAACTCGTTTTTTCTTTAGATTTTTATGAATGACTCGTCTACGTCAGCGTCAACAGAAAGAGCCTACTCTGCTCACTAGTCAGGGGATCAAAATGACATAATGTGCATATTCACCAAGTTTCACTTCTTCAAAAACAATAAAGAAATTTTGCATGTGAAGACACTGAGCTGTTACAGTACCTCACTATAATCCACAGTAGCCCATGTGAACATGTTACACTTTGATGGAAAGATATGATTTATCTCTTAAACAAAAGCTAAAATTCAACCTAAATATTCTCACTGAAACCCATTTTACACACTGTACAGAAAGGTGAGCTGGTTCTTTGAAGAGCTTTCTTTCAGTGTAATCTCATTTGAGTGCCTTTCTCACACTATTAATTATGTCATGGAGAGTTAAGTGTAGGAACCCGCCTTCCACATATTCCTTGTATGTATTTCTTTCGACTTTGCCAATGCCAGTGTCCAAACTCATTTGTATCCTCCTGCATTTAAATTCCTAACAACATATGCCATAATGTTCTGTCCTGTAATCATTGCCAAATAAACCACTAACAGTGTTGACCTAAAACAATCTGTAGAATACAACAGGTATATTTGTGGATGTAGTTTGTGTGCATGCATATCTGTTTGTGACTGATTTGGAATGTATGTTATGGACTGTAAGAAATCTTTAGTAGTGTTTTTTTAAAACAAACCAAAAAACAACACATTTTCAGATTGTTTTCAGAAATCATAATGTGCGATATTATCACTCACTCAGCACAAGACACAAGGCACCACATCTACCAAGAGGACTTTAGATGTGGAATGTCAAGTTCTCTTTAAAAAATAATGTGTGATTTTTTTAATTAAAAAAAAAAGTAGTAAATATAAACAACAGGGTTCAATCCCCCACTGTGACCCATCCACCAATGTGTCCCTGAGCAAGACACTTAACCCCTAGTTGCTCCAGAGGCGTGCAACCTCTGACATGTAAAGCAATTGTAAGTCGCTTTGGAGAAAAGCGTCAGCTAAATGTAATGTAATGTTTTAGATTCACTTGACCGTGACTCACTTAGAAGCTCTTTGAACTGCACTGGGTTTTAAATGTTGTACTGTGTTATAAAATAAATAATCTACCTATACTTTAGTTGCTTCTTACAGTCCACAGATAAAAAGAAACATGTCTTTTCTGCATCTTTTACTTGGATGAATGGAAGCCAAATATCTTCCAAACCTCCCTTTTAGATATTAAGAACTAGTCGTCTCATCATCAGGATAGATGTTTTCTTTCATCGTGTTAGGCGCTGCTAAGGTTTCACCTCAAATCAATAAAGGATCCTGTGAGCCGTTTGGTAAACAACTTGTCTTTTTTATATTTGTACACAAGTCAAATATTGGAATTTGTTCTGACAGCACTGTTCTGTCCCATTCTGCTCCACTTGCTCTTAGATAAAAAAAAAAAAAAAAAAAACAGTTTGGTGTAACAGGAAGAATATTCTGGGGTTTTTTTCTCCAAGTTTTTCATACTTGTTAATGTTGACTTAGCTGTCTACATGCTATAGGAACTCTTAATTAATATGCCCCAATATAATGAGGTTGAAAGAGTTAAATGAAGCAAGTAGAAAGGGGTGAACCAAAGGGCCAACGCTGTTAATCATTGAAGACGGATGCTAATGACAAAATGTAAAACATCAAATGACAAAACTTTTTCAGCCCCTTGACTAAGTTCCCTGGTAGGGGGGCCCAGCTTTCTCGCTAAAGCCTCATGTTAGTGAGCAGCTCACATAATGATCCACAAATCCCCCTACAGTGCTCATGACAGACCACGGCCTTTAGTTTCTTTTATGTGTTAATCCTTAAAACATACTTGAAAGTTACAAAACATCTGATGCTGATAGGGCCGAGTCAACTTTTCCACTGATTATCTGAGTAAGCGTTAAGTGCGTGTTTGTGTGTGCGTGAGGGGTGAAGTGGGATGGTCCGTAACAGCTTGACAAGAGCCGGGTTGCAGCAAGGCCGGCGTCACATTATAGAATGAAGTCATGTTGAAGGGAGAGAAGTGTACGTCAAGCTTATTTTGCTCTCTGTCTAATGCTGTCTAGGCCTATGTAGTGTGCAGTGACACTCAAACAGCTCTAAATGAGCGCTGATGCCCTCAGTGTTGATGTGTTATGCCATTTGCCGTTTGCCTCATTCATAACTTATGATATTACTCATGGTAATGGAGCAGGCCCTTTTGCCAAACATAATGAAACGTGATCAGTAAAAGGAATCTCAAAGCTGGCTGTCATTTCTGTCTCAGTGAATACATTTAAGTAAGTTGCAGCAAATCAAAATGTTTGAGTTCCTTGATCTCATTGGAAAAGTGTAACTTTTCCTGAGGCCCATTTCAAACGGCTAAGTGGATGCTAGCTTTTAAACATTAATCAATAAACTTCAATTCACATCAGCTGTACATTTCTTTATGTGTTCTTTTGCACAGGGATGGCTTTTGAGTAACATCTTGATGAATAAGAGGTTCTTGAAAAAACGTTTTGCTCCTTTAATGCTGGTGAGCACAAATTATAAAAAATGTCGCTGCTCGTGCCACCTGTCAGATTAGCATCAGACAAGACAAAAAAGTTAAAAAACCATATGCCTATTGTGATTTAACCCTCATGTCAATAATGGACAATTCTGCAGACCCCCCAGGTTACATTCAATGGAAGTTTTTTTCAAAGCCAACATTTTTAAATCGCTTTCTACAGTATTTGTGCAAATACGGTATGATTAAGTTTAGGGAAAGATCAGAGTTATGGTAAGTAAAAGGCAAGAGCTAATTGCAAGTCTGTAACACAAACTCTTAAAAGTCAGACAGCGCTACACGCCCATCTACTACTCCAATCTTTACACTGCAACATTCCTGTCTCCTTCCTCTTCCATTCCTGACATGAAATGTGAGGTAGTAACATCCAGTAAGGATATAATTGTTAGGATACTGGGCTGAGCCGTTACATACAAAGTACCAAATTAGATTTTTGAATGTTGAATTTTGAGTGACCAGTGATTCACTGACAGTCCCGCCAACTGGAGCACAGCACATGAAACACCAAAACTTATTTAGCTCTGCGCAATTTTTCACATCATAGAATAACAGAATACAAATCTGGACAGGGCTTTGAATCAGCAAAGGTTTTGTAGTGTGCGTGATCCTACCACAAACAAGCTAATGTTTGACACAGCTGTGCAGCCGCCACACATTTCTTTCATTGCTAACTACGGTGGGTTTGCGGCCCATTCAGGAACACTGCACTTTTTTGTCCTGAAACATTAAGTTATATTTCATTGCTCATACAGCATTACAATTACTTTGATGTTGACCTCATTGTGGCTGTTTATGTTTACAAGCTCTTTCACAGTTTTACAACACGCTTTATTTACTGCAGCTACAGCGGGTTTAATGTATGTTGTCCCATAAAAAACACACAATAAAAGCAGCTGCACATTTACTATTACTCTCCGGTGGCTATTCAGTCTTGTCACACATGCTGAGGCCCACGCAACAAACAGCTGTTTAAGGCGATGTGTGTTATGTTTTAGAATAGTGTGATGATTAATATTTTCGGTGCTTGAGCAGATTAAATTCAAATCTGGATATAAAATTACTATGAAAAAATTACATATTTTAATAACAAAAATAATATTTTACAAAAAATTGTAATCTATATACTGTTTCTGAAGCATTTTTCTAACATCACATAACTTTTTCTCAATTACTTTTAGCTTTGTGTTAATGCACACTTTAACACATATTTGTAAGATCACAGCTGTACAAAATGGCACTACTTCATTCTAAACCACAGGTGTTTTATCAGTTTGACTAATACTGACAAAATCCCTGAAAAGACAATTGTCATCACTATTTTATCTTCTTGAAAAAATGTCACCCATCAGCAGTATTGGGAGATCTAGCAGAATAAAAATCCCCCATTCCTTTGCTAATCAAAATTTCCATTTCCTATCATTTGGGAGTTCTCGATGCAGGATAGCCTATGCTTTTATCCCAGGTGGAGATTTAATTTGAAGCGAGGCACGGAAATTAAAAGACAGCCCATGTCTACCTGTCAATCAATCGCCTGTTCATATGGGAAGCTCTCCCGCTTAGGCACTGACAAGCGTGAGCCTATTTGATCTGGGCTTTTCAAAGAGGAAGAAGCCTGGATGGCCATCACAAATCATTTGCTTCTCACAGGGACATTCAAGTGCTATCTTGACAGGACACAATCATACACGGGGTTAAGGCAATATCTATCTTGTTAAGCTTTTTACTATTACAACTCACTGTGATTTTATATTGCGTTCTTTTACAAAATTAAAACTTGTTAAATAACTTTTTTTGCACTCTAAAGTGGAAAGGTGAGTGAGGGAGTTATTCCATACGCTACACTACGCTACTATCTTGTGGTCGGGAAACATGAACAAAAATTGCAATCTGTACTTGTAGATTCAGGTATAGGTAAGTTGTAGTGTAGAGAAAAATACATCTCTGACAGATCTCAGTTTTAGTATTTGTCACCAAGACAAAACTCACGATTACATGGATTACACACGATTTCCGCAGTTCGCACAATGCCTGATATAGTATGTGACAAACTTTATTTGTCACATACACATATATGTAACGAAGTTCATTCTCTGCATTTAACCCATCCCTGAAGGGAGCAGTGGGCAGCCACTGCACAGTGCCCGGGGACCAACTCCAGATTGAATGCAGTGTCTGGTCAATGGCACTGACTGAAGAACCTGGTTAATTGCCTGAACAATCAATGAGCTGGCTGTCAGACAATTGGTCGGATTTCTGGTAACATTTGAGTATGTAATGTGTATTAATTTGGGGAATATTTCAGCTTACATGTCATGTGACTGAAGTGAGTGAAAAAAGCACGTACGATAATTATAATTTATGAGGTGAACTCATCTCTCTAAATTCTAAATCTCAAAGTGTCCTCCTGCCATGATCTGAAAAGAAATGAAGAAAAGAAAAATCTATCTAGTTTTTAAATGTTTGACTCTCCCTCGGTGTCACGCTGAGGTAAAGTCTGGGAAGAGTATACATCCTTTGAGATCACTGGCTCAGAAGTGGAATTGCTGTAATCGTCACACTCATAAAACATGCATAAAAGAGTATTTAAGAGTCAGCCTACGTCAGTATCATAAAGAGTGGATGCACTAAGAAATATTCCTGAGGCCAAGTGAGTGCACCACATCTATAACCAAGAAGAAGATGAGGAATCAGTTTGACAAAGAAAAAAGAAGAACAAATATGATACATAAATGTGCACATGGTTAAATTATGTCACCGTTTTAAGTGGTGTAGTGGTGCAGCTCCTGGACAAATAATTCATGTATATAAAAAAAACTATACAATGTTGTGCATGTAAAGTAAAAATGAGGATGAACAAAATATTTCTGCAAAAAGCAAAAACAATTACAGATATCATTTCAACTAACTATGGTCTGCATTACATTTTGGAAATGGTGCATGACTGCCCACATGTTGTGCACGAGTCTGTTTGAAAGTAATTATTCTTTTGCCATAAGACAGTTCAGTCTATATCAGTGAATGTTCACTACTGTGTGTGACAGGAACAAACAAGAGGAGAATATCTTTCCCCCAAATCTGTGTTGTCATGTTATTGCAATCTACATAACATACTATACTGTACTATACTAAAAAATATGGAGGAAACAGCATCCCAGGTGATTTTCAATGACAGATTTTAAACGGTAAAGACTAGATCTGCTACAATATAAATCATAACTAGCTTTAAAAGTCAAACACATTTTATTAGTGTCAGTAGTTTTTAGTATTGATTCTCTGGACAATGACATCTGAATATCAGAATTGTATGGCATGTCTGTGTAACACTGCACACAAGAAATAGTATATTGTTAACTATGACAAAAACAATACACCACATAGAGTCAGTACCTATTAAAAAAACAACTTCATACACTTAAAAAAAATACAGTAAGTAGAGAACGCTTTTTTGTTATGATTCATAACAGTGAGAACAAATATGAAACTTTCTTCACCCACATACACAGCACCTGTCTGCCTGCCTATTTGGTCTCCCTTTTAAATGTACACAATCTGTATGTTGGACAAACGGCCACAATACAGCAGCAGCATTCAATCCTTTTGATGCATAATTCATATCTTTGTATTTACGTTAAAAATTCAACAGCTCAGTAATTTTTGAAAAAAACAAAAAAACAAACTAGAATGCATTGTGGAGTGCCGCATGGAAAGCATCGCAATGTGTAATTGCTTCCACTGGGTTTTGTGCTTCTAAACTACACATGGCAGCACCACGCCTTCTTATTCATCATGGCAAATGGCTTCTTTTGCTCTTTATTTACACATTATGAGCACTGTTGTGCTCAGTAGCTACAAGTAAATAGTGTTACTTGTTTGATTTCACACAATGTCTGACTGTGTTGCTGGTCTATATTTCCAAATGATACAATTTTTTTAACAATGTATAATGTCCTCCATTTTGATCCTGTGATTATATGCTGTCCAGTGGCCACACCTCCTAAAGACAGGAGCTGGTACAGATGACACTCCATTTTGCAATCACAACAATATTATTCCACTTAAGTCAATGTAATTGCTCAGACATCTAAATGAGATTTAAATGAATGCAGACAGATTAACGAGGACACTAATCACATGATGAGGGGTTTGTCCTTTCCATCCATGTTAAATTTCTCTTGCTGCATGGGAACCATACTACACAACTACAACATGGGAATCTGACAGTAGTCTCCTCTACCAGCTGCGATCTACTCCACTATGCCCTGGGCAACAAAAATGTTAATTGCCCATCTAATGTGCAATTTTGCTGGCCACAATCTGTAAATATCACTTAACATCAATAGAATAATCCAAGCATGATTGTGTGATGTGATGTCCGAACCTCTCTGCCTCAGTTTTCCTTCATACTAGAAGTAATAGTGGTTGTGCCTTGTGGTCACTGACTTTGTAAAATAAAAGAATAAAAACAGTATTTTCCCTGTAATTTTAAATGATGATGATGCAGATGCAGTTATTTATTGCTGTAACATTTGAGTACATTTTAGGAATTTAATAAATCAAGAGCTGAAAATAACATATGACGTTATTACTTGAAAATAAATTCATTCAAATGTTTAAAAACAGAGAAAAGCTGTTTTAAGCACATTAAAATACTTAATAATTGATGCTTTATTATTTAAGACACATTTTTACAGTTACTTTACTGGCATTAATGGCATAGTCAATAACCATTATTTATTAGTTTAAAGGAGAAATACACGCACACAAAAACTGGTCGTCTTGTAATTGTCCAAAGTTAAGCACACTAGAGCCTTGGAATATATGCAGACAGACATGCATTATTTTGACAGTAATGCACTAAAATGGCCTATCAACAGCAACAACTGTTCATCTGCCTGAGACAACCTATGTTGCTTATTGCTGTACATTAAAGCCTTAAAATGCTGCCAGAATCCCATTAATACATCTCATTGCATAAAATTTCCATTTGATTTGTATTCAGAATTTTAGATGACCAGTAGAGCACCAGAAAACCCTCATTATTTCATATTCAATCAATCACTCATCGGCGAGCTCCTATATTATGCCAGTTTTGGCAGTGTGTGGTTTCATCTTGATTATGGAGATTGGCATTAAAATCAGAAGAACAACATAGCCTCCTCCCGCATGGCCGTTCTTGAACATGTCACAATTTCATTACTATTGACAAGCTGCATTATAATGTACTTATGTGTCCACCTCATCTTTATCGGGTTAGAGTCAAATGCTTGAAGCACTGTGAGCGCTTATTTTGAATGCTGTGAAATCTTCAGTGTTTTAACTACACATTTAGAAATAACAAAATACAAAAAGCAAACTTTTTAAGGCTGTATTCATTTAAATCCTTGAAGAGTTAAAGTTTTATAGGAACATTTTTTTTTAATAAAATAATTTTTAATCAGATTTTACTCCAGAATGTAACAGCACATTGACAGAACGTATCTATGACTGTGATTGCTCTCTGGGTACTGGTTGGTCAGCCACTTTCATGTCTTCAATGGAGAATACTAATATTCTTTAACTTGGTTTGCTCATTTAATGTAAATAAATTAGCTATAAGCTACATATCACTCTGTAGCCACCAAATGTAGCAACATATATATATATATAGATATAGATATAAATAAATAAAATACAATCTGCAGCAGCTTAAATTAATATACTTTCTGATTCTGGGTCAACTTTGGATGAACTGAGCAACTAAGGCGCCATGTTTTGTTCACAACTGCAACCATGAAGCGTGTGCTTTGTGCCTCTGACTGGCTTCTTCTACCAACAAAACAACAACAAAATACGTTGTTTATCCATGCCCTCCAGAGATCATTTGCCTGTTCCTATGATTACGTTTTAGTTAGGGTTATGGAAAGATAAAGGTTTGGGTTAAAATTACTTTGCTAAGGTTAGAGGAGCTTCAGTGTCATGGTGACAATAATACACACATGGTTAAGGTTCGGGATAATCGTGATCATGCATAAAAAAACAACAACATTGACTGTCAGTTGGAAACAAACAGCTGTCTCCTGTGTTCAAGTACCATGTTTTGTTTATCCATTCATTCATCTACTACTATCATTTCCCAATGAGGATTTTGTCACTCTATAACTTGAGTTGCGTTTCGACCAAAGGAACTATACACCGGAACTAGGAACCTTAGGAGGAACTCACTGCGTTTCCACCGAAGGGACCAGGGTCTAAATTTAGTCCTAGGGTCTTTATTTTACCCCCCAAAAAGTCCCTGCTTGGGAGGTAGTAATTTCCGAGTAAGTACTGGTACTTTGCGGGGGTGGGGCTTGCCTTGCAGTTAATTTCTGAAAAGGCAAGTAGAGGCCACTGGCTTTAAAACAAGCATGTCGGGTGTTTTTCTACTGCTCCTTTCTTTTAAACCTTGTTAGCAAACCAATAAATCACAATCAACAGTCAGATAGCCACATGAGTCTTGCCGATGTCTACCTGAGATCGTACGTCGGCATTAAATGTATTGCTCGGAAACAGCAGCCAGCGTGCAGCGGTGTGTTTACAGCGAACAGCTGATGGAGTTACACTAAATACTGTTGTAAAGTTGTTGTTTTAAGTTTTCATCAATCAGGAAGTTTTTACACGGAGCCGAAGTCGGTCTCCTCTTCTCCAAAACAAGCGGAACAGCTGATTATAGCAGGTAATAAAGCTTGTTAAACATCCCGATAGTCCGACGCCCAGGCGGACACAGACGTGAGTGCTGCAGCTGATCTGCAGCTCTTGTCGGCTGGAAATGTATTAATAACCTTCCAAACTGTCACAATTTTATTTTTGTGTTGCTTTCTCTGTGCTGGGGTTATTTTATGAACTTTATGGCTTTATCCAGTTTGTTATTAAATTTGTGACGAACATTATCACGTGTCTCTTCATTATACTCTCACACAAAAAAGCAGTTTTAAAACGGTCAAGCACAGCCTATAAGTTTTCATTATATTCCAGTCAAATCTGATGTTCATTTATACATTTTCCTCATGGATAGTGGTTACTAAATAATAATGCCTATGCATCGCTTTGTGTGCAGTATAGGCCTATGTCAGCTGGTTAATTTGCCTAATCTTCGAAGGTCTTTAGGCCACAGTGGAAACGCACACAACTGTGTGTTGAAGGAACCTTTCAGTTCCTTGAAAAGAGATCCGAAGACTTAAAAGTCCCGGGTACTTTTCGGTCGAAACGCGGCTAATGTCTCCTGACTTCCTGCTTTGTCATAATTATGACAGAGGGTTTTGTCACTTGGATGTAAACACTTGATGTTTTGGGGGTGCATCATCTTTCCTCCCACTTGCACATCTACTGGCCATTTCAAACTGGAGGGATTTATTTATTTAATATAAGCATGTAACTATTAATCTGGCTCTTGAGAGATCACCATATAATAACTTGTGTAAACTGGCTAAAAGATTCCACAAACAGCTGGATTCACACCAGGACTGAAATAAAGTGTGGCAATGAAAGTTATTCCAGCAAACAATGTCATAAGCACATTACGGGTTCACTCAGGTGTCGGAGACAGCACTTTCATCACCACCGTAAAAGTGCAGCTATAACACAACAGGAATCCAGGGTGAGGAGGAGTTGGGGGATGGGCTGTCTTCGTGGCCACAAACTTTTTCAATTTCACTGTCAATTTCCTGGGTAATTACTGGTGCTTTTGATGGACTTTTTATGACACCAGCTCCCCTCCTGTGAGACGCTGTACGTGCTTTGCTGCAAGAGGATGGGACAGTAGTTCCCACTTTTGACACCAATTCCCACCTCCCATAAGTGGACCTTGTCATCACTGGTGACCCCTGTGGCGTTCTCTCAGCAGAATGAGTCTGGCCAGTGAGGCCAGCTGTACTTTATCTGCACCACTAGGCTGAAGATGGGTCGACTGGACCATGACCTCTTTGCGTGCGCGTGTGTTTGGGTGTAAGGGCAAAGTTGGAGACGACACGCAGCAGCAGTAGAGTTTTACGTGTACTGAATGGTAAAGTGGCCTAAACTGTCAGGCTGGTCAGTTAAAATGTGCATTGATGATATCTATGATGTATACATAACAGATAAAAAGGAGCACTTAAACATCTATTTCCTCTTAATCTTTCCAGATCAGCGGGCTTGACAAATCAGCCAACAAGAAAAGGGCTAGCATTCAGGGCTTATTGGCCGGCACTGTCTGGATGGCACTGTCTAAAGAGATCAGAACACCAAGCACATCTCCCGCAAGATCGATGGGCCGACAAACAGATGAGCCCACAGGCCGGGGGTCACAGATCATTAAAAGCCATCTATCAGCGGCTTTCAAGGCCTCTAATTCCCCCCAAATCGAATATTTCCATGTAAATATGTCAAAACAGGAATGAAATTAGCGTGGTAGTTTATTGACTGTGATAAAATCTGAAAAGCACCACTGCACATAATTACATACTTGTCAGAGCCATAAAAATTAGCTTTATTATCAATGGAATGGTTTTGTACAACTTCATTTAGGTCCGATGTCTTCCAGATGGGGCTGCTCTCTGCACTTGAGCAGTTTTAATGCAACACACACCCCCTCCACACCCACACACACACACACACCATCGTCTTTTTCATCCCTTTATTCCCATGCTGAGGGAAAGGGAAAAAAAGGAGTGAAAGAGGAGTTGATATCTCTGGCACAGTTGAGAGCCACATCAGCTGCGTCTGATAGCAGAAGTTTTTGATCTCATTAATGATACTGGCCTTCGTTGTGAACCTAATCGCACGCAAATCAAAAAGTTGGTGATGTTAAACATGCGGAGGGTAAGAGGGCAGCTATTTCATTCCCTTTTAGAGCTGATGCCCTACAACAAGAGGAGGATATTCTCTCACACATTCTCTCATTTGCTCACCATTGCACGACTTGTGAATAACTATCGTGGTATCACAGGCAGCTGGTTTCTGGTGTGTTTCAGTGCTTGTCTGCTCTCACTGCTGCCTCAGTAAAGCTGCTCTGGCGTGTCAGTCAGCTGCACTAACAATTTTACCCATCTTTTATTTAACCATTCATTATTATTTGTTTCTATTGTTTCATCTTTTCCTAACTCCATTATCATATCAATTATCTCAGTCACACATCCTGATTTCCACTCATATCACATTTACATCAAGTCGATAATGCACCCCAGTTACTGAATTATTTAGTTAACAACTTGAACTAGAAGGGGTTGATTCATATTTAAAACAGACACCTATTCTTAATGGCAGCTTCTGCTCAATCCTTTAGGAGAGTGGACTTGCCGTGACTCTGTCTCTCACTTGACATGCACATTTCTCTCTCTCCTTTCAGGAAAACCCCCTACCCGAACAGTGCATCAAAACACAGCGAATAAATAGGTAATAGTCAGTGACACACAGGACTTCCTGTCAAGCTCAACTACATACAAAGCAGTTAAGATATTTTTTTGTGCAATGTTTAGACATAATGGAGAAGAACAATTATATATAAAAAGGTATTCTGCCCAAGCTTACTTACATTGAGCCACTGTCACTGTAATGAGAGCCTCCAAAATAAAACTTGCTAATCCATTACATTACACATGCTGTGAGTCTGGCCTTATTAAAGAAGGCAATATTTTACCCAAAATCTAATGTGCATGTGAGCACTGTGGCGCAAATCCCCCATATGTCTAATTAGGTTTAATGTTTTAACCTAATTACATACTCCTCTGAGAAAACTCTTAAATTCATGCATATTTAAAAAAAATAAAATAAAATGTTTGAAAACCTCAAAAATGCATCATGTTCACATTATAGATGAGGGCTTGGGACAGACGGCTGTTGGAATAGACTCCACAGAAGATGACTGACAGTTCTATCCTCCACACAGACATCAATATGGGCCCTTTGTAATGTCTGATCGGTTGGAGATAAAAC
This sequence comes from Micropterus salmoides, assembly GCF_014851395.1. NCBI lineage: Eukaryota > Metazoa > Chordata > Actinopteri > Centrarchiformes > Centrarchidae > Micropterus > Micropterus salmoides. The sequence continues at coordinate 16,832,015 of NW_024040817.1, read as the reverse complement.
TCGCTGTGAATGGTCTTTGGTTTTCAAAGTGTAAAAACTGTTTTGGCTATTCTGGAGATGTTGTCAACTATCCACTACAATAGGTTTTTGAATTAATCTGAGGCAGAAAATCTTCCATTATGCTTCATTTCATATCACCTACTGTTCACAAAGTTCATGGGTTTTAAGAGCGGCAAGTCACATTATCATTACACATTCCCCATAATTAGCTCTTTGGTCTGCCAGTTCATCATCAGCAGATGTTTTCACAAATATGAATCTTATCTTAGCATCTGACATAAAGACAGTTTGGGCAAATATCTTCACCCAACATGGTCCATAAATACATCGAGAGGTTTGTCCATCACACTGTATCTGTTCTTGCTCTGCCATTTGGCCTTTCAAGGTACAATATAAAGTCACAGCACCAAAAGCTGGCATGAGGAGCCACCACACACTTTCTATAGGCGCTGAATAAATGGCGGAATTAGAGCTTCCTAGTTTTGTTAATCAATCATTTGAGTCATTTGCTTCTCATCTCCCCTGGAGCATGAACACACCTCAGAATGCATATTAATCAAATAAAAAGCACAAAACACACCCACCTTGCTTTTTGTATGGTTTACATGTAGAAAATGCTGGTTTCTAAGGTTAGTAGAATATTCTCCAACATTTTGACATGCAAAGTAGCCTTAGTGCCAGCGCAAATGTTTAGGAGACCATAGCCTCTCACCCTTCGGCAGAGCCCCTTTGAGAAATAGTGCCTTCGCACAGAGAATGTGTTTGATGGAGGGATTTCATTACCCTGCAAAACAGATGCAAACAGCAGAAGCCCAGAATTTGTGATTATAAAACGTAAATGTGCCTCCCTTGGTGCCTATCCTGGGCATTCAAAAAGCTCTTCAATAGCTTAACTTATTCCTAATGAATGTATTAATGATGTTTCTGTTCTTGAGAGTCACTTTCCAGGTTGTCTGTGGGCACTAGAGTCTTTTCAAATGAACTCTCCTTCCTAACATTCTCTTAATGCTTCCCTAGTGTGCTCTGATACTGTTTAAAACCTCTCAAATAGCTACAAGTAAAGTACCAGATAGTCCACACAAAGTACATACAATACAGTAACATTTTGTGGTCAGGTTTCAAGTTAAAGGATGATCAATCCTTAACATATGCTATCAGACTTTTATGGGCCACCCGCTAAAACTATTTTAAATTATCAAATATCTCCTGTCAAATATCAGGCAGGATAATTTTCTGTATCCATCTTTAATTGACACAACAATTAGCAAATTAACAGGGAAGAAACAAAAAAGGAAAATTTTGATGAAAAACTCGCTTTAAAATGAACAAACATGTTGTACGAGGCAAGTAGTTTATCTATTCTGCTTATCCTGCTTGCTTAACATAAAGTCTATGGAAAGGTTGTCACATGTGGAAACAGTTAATATCAGAGTACAACATTCTTTGGCACATGATGTTTGCGGTAACATCATTATTTATACCCTGCATTATTTAAACACCTTGATCACTGACCAAGAATCCTTCGAGATTGTGATTTGCATTCCCATTGGGACAAATGGACTACATTAAATCTAAAACAAACTGTTCAAAGTTGAACCAAAGAACCGGTCTCTCTCCTGATTCAAGAAATGTATGACATCCCGTCCCACACGTCAAATAAATGACTAGCTCAGTCAGTGATTTACGACTTCTGACAACAGGCACACCGCTGATAAAAAATAAAGTCATTCTTCTGGGAACAACAGTGCTTAACTAACCTGCAAACAAACCCTTCTTCTCCGCTCTAGAAAACAGTGACACCGGTGTCTATATCTAATCTACACCAGGGTTCTACAAGATTCCAATCACATCAAAGTCGACGCAGAAATAATTTGGCAAGGAAACACTAACAATGATATTTGTCTGTACTTCAATGTTTGCGAGCAGTAAGCCACAACAAGCTAACACGTCTCACAGACATTTGTCACAGCGCAGGAGGTCTGAGCTCTTACTATAATTTGATTTGACTTATGTTCTTCTTTGAAAGGCCTCTTCCATTAGTTTGTCCTTTACATGGGATACTTAGAGCTGAAACAAACATCCATCCACCGTGCTATATTTCTGAAGTCACCCTCCATCTCAGATGACCATTTTCCCAAGATCCTTCTTCTCCCACTAGTCTAATTACCATAGAAGTCTTTTTTCAAACACCCCCTCCATCTTTCCCGAAGGAGACCACATGCAACTATAATTGCCTCCCTCATTAGTTATGTTTTCACAAGACAGGATAGGGGGCAATTAATTTTATCACTTAATTTTGTCACCGATATTTCCACTGCCTTAGTATTGATGTGTCCACCGTGGCCGGGCCCATTTTTCAGGAAAATTAATTGACAAAGCAGTAAAATTTATCAACATATCACCAGATTAGGCGACAAATTGATGCAATGAGGGAATCAATTGTGTTTCTGTCACTGGGGTGCAACAGCGCAGGCCAGAACAGAGCCGGACGAGCTAGACCACTGTGAGAGTGACTTCTGTGGCAGGTGCCGTGATTTATGTTTTTATTTAGACAGGGGGCATTAATCAGAATGAGTTACAAGTGCGGTGCTACCTCCCCTTGAGAGTCACATAATCATCAACACAAAGTGCATGCAACACACACACAAAGTTTACATGCAGGCACACACAAGCATGAGCACACAAAAGCATGAAGAAAGATGTAATAAAAGATTTCCACAGAAAAAAATCAATAACAAAAAAATTTGACAAAGAATAGTATTACTGAGGAATGAAAGATGCACTAAGTACTGCGTAGAAAGATAGAAATAACAAAGGCAGAGAAGGGCCGTTGAATACATCACTTCACTTCTACTATTATCTCCAACTTCAACAAGCTCTTGAAAACTCATCTCTTCCAAAAACACTTTCTCTTATAACACCTCTAACCCCTAACATGCACTTCCTGTGCTCCTCCTTACAATTTGCTTGTCTTGACTGCACTATTTGTTAACTGTTATTGCTTCCCCTAGTTATCTATCACATTGATACAGTATGCATTAATAGCTCTTACTAGTAGTATTGCTGGTCTTAATAGTATCTATTATTACTCGTAGTTCTTTTACTTTACTGATGGCTTGTATGTTGTTCCTCAAATGTGAGTCGCTTATAATTAAATAAGTAAATGTAAATGTATGTAATTGTTACAGCTTTAATGAGGTTTATGTGTAGCTGCTAAAAACACATTTGTACTTAGATATGTAAATGTATAGATGTGTAAATCTTTGCATTATCTGGATAAAAAGTTCCAGGTCTTAACAGATGTCAAAAACTCTTGATAGTTCTGTACTTAATTTTGAAAGGAACTATTCTCTAGTCGCTATAAGAAAGTCAATTTCTTAAGAGCAGCTGGACTCTATCAGATGAGCATAAAATCTGAGGGTCATTAAGTTCCCAAGCAGCAGCTGAACCAGTTAACTTTATTGCGTCTCATACAGAAAATGAAAACCTACCTGAATAGTTTTAATAGGAACATGTCTACTGTGTGACCCTGTCATCACATGCCTGCTGAACACTTGTGACCCAGCAGTTGAGAAACAGTATTCTACTCTAACACGTGACCCTGGTTGTCTGCAATACATCTGCTCAGCATAGACGACACCGTTTGCGTGACAGTCGGTCTATCGAAAGCATTCGGTTGACCCCCATGCAATACTTCAACACATGGCGAGAACAAATTGAGGACAAAATGGCCACAGCACATCACCTACTGTTCCATCCTCTCCAGAGGGCAAACATTTTATCCTCAGCGGCGAAGAGAGCGCGACACAGAAGAGAAAGAGGAGGAGGGGGGGAAAAAAACAGTATAACACAGCGTCTAGAGAAGCAAGCAGTAGAATTGCTTGGGCGCCTGGACTGTCATGTCTGTATAAACAGGCATTGATTTTTCTGTCCAGCACTGGCACCTCAGCCATTTATTCTCAGCTTTGTGGTTGGGGCCCAGCGGGGCTGGAGAAATTCTGTTACAGTCCAGTTGGGCCCTTGAGGCCTGTGTGTGAGAATAGATTTCACCTGTAAACGAGGAGAGGGACTGGAGCCACTTAACAAGGGCAGCCTGTGTCACCAGAGGGCAGGATGGGTGAAGTCACGCTGGATGGATAATGACACACACTGTGGAAAGAGAGGGGGAATGAGAGACACTGAAAGAGGGAATAAGAGGAAAGGGATAAATGATTGATACTGTGGAAGAAGGAGAGAGAGCGGTAGGCAGTGTTTAAACTACCTGGTAGAAAGTATGAAAGAAACAAAGAAATAAAATAAAGACATTTGGGAGCTATTAGAATAGCAACCTGATTTTACATCAGCTTAACAGTTTTATCATTATGTCACCAGAATAATTGTCCGGCAATATCCATCTAAACCAATTTCAACTTCTTGATAACACAGCAGTGAGAAAATAAATGAATAAATAATAAATAAAGCATGACACAAACATACAGATGATTTCCATTATTTGCAACTACTCCTTTAACCCATAACTGGTCAGTCCCTCAGTGGTGGTTCAAAACAGAGTGCATGGACAGGGCAAACTGGTGTGACATCAGCCTTGCCCTAAATGTCATTTACCAAATAAAAGATTTTCTTGTTAACTGCAGACGCCAAAAGGCCACTCAAATCTGTATTATCATCAGTGTAGATGAAGTTTGTATTGTTAACTACTTTACCCACCTTCCTCTGTAAAGCAGCAAAGACAAACACATTTACTGTTACATTGTTTGAATAAATAGGGCATGAACAAGGAGATACTTCATTTAAGTATGACAAAATGTCTAGACTGGAATCATGGTTGTATGGTAAGAAACATGACCTAACATGACCATAAAAGTAGAATCATGTCAACTCTTGTCTTGAGTGGGGCATTTTATGTCCAAGGACTATATTCGAGAGATGTCACATATATATCATAATTAATTTCTACCAGACTAAGAAATCAATACCAGATCACAGACGTGGATCACTCTAGAGACTCCAGTGCTCTCCACAGAGTTGGGTAGGAATGCTTTCAGTTCCTTTGCTCCATATTTATGGAACAAACTGCAGACCAAACTCAAGTTAAACACTCCAGGGGCCTGTTTCACAAAGCAGGTTTATCAAACTCTGAGCTTAATCCTGAGCTCTGAGTTGACTGAGCCTGAGATGTAAAACTCCAAGTTTTCAGTTTCAGAAAAGCCGATCAGAATTAGTTCCGTCAACTCTGAGTATGTTGAACCTGATGGAAGCGGTGCGTGGGGATGGAAAAAAAACATCATCAGTGTAGCTCCGATACTACGATTCACCATGGCAACGGCAGAGCCTCTATTTTAATCGGGTGGAGCTATAAATATGAATGGGTGCCAATGCGGACCATGATAGGCTATTTATGTTCAAACGCAGTTTGAGTGGAGGAAAGATCAATACGTTAACAATATTCCATTATATAGCGTTGCTCATTCATCATTTACCACTCTGGGATTTCCTTAATGAATGATAAAGTGCTGGAATTCTCTTATAGACCATAACATTCATTTGAAACAGGCTATAGGCATATTCATTCAGCAGTAACTTGATGGAACAAAATGCCGGTGGCAATAACTTAATATGAAATTATTAATCGAACAGATTAGATATAGTTTAGGCTACTCATGGACCGATTGTAAAGTCACAGTCCGACCCAGTAGGTTTGCCTATTAATGATTTTTTGTGCAGTGATAAATTTGTCTGGGTTCAAACTGACTGTAAAGTTTTAGACGTCTATTTTACATTAATAAAATCTTGCTCATTTCGTATTTTTTATCAAATGCTGTCAAATCACAGTCAGACTATGCAGCTAATAATGAAAAACTCACTTTTAAACTACATTTCTTTGTTTCAGCTGCACCACAGTTATCCTCGCTCAGAAATATTCACATCAAATCCAGTTGATAACTCCGATAGGAATGTTGCAAACAGTGCGACTACAATATGAAAGATTACTGTTCATTGATAAGTTTCTTACTGATTAGTTTAAACAGTGATTACTGCAGTAATGTAGCTCATAGTATGTGTTTTTATGCAACTGTTGCCAACCTGACGGCTGCCTAATGTCCACAGAGTCACAGTGTTATAAAGTACAGTGTAGCCTATAGATTTTATTCTGTGCTGAGGATAAATCCACAATGTCCAAAGATAACGCTCTGTCATATATCGATGACATTTTGATCATAAAAGCGGTCATGTTCAAGATCATGTTTGGGTTAGAAAACTTATAGCCTATCTAACCGGGATATTGATGTTTCTAAAGATGTAATTGCGTTCCAATATGTGCTTTGATATTGACAGTATGAATGAGGAAATGTCAAACAGCCGCTTCAGGCTCTGCAGGAAGGGAGGAGTCAGAGAGAAACTCAGCGTTTGTTGAGGTAAACCTCCTCCCGAGGAGGTTAGTTTCACAACGTAAGCTGCCGGTGTTAGTGACCTGTAGTTTATCTGATCTCGGTCTCTGAAGCTGAAAACAAACATCTCAGGCTTACCATACTCAGAGTTTTCACAAAACCCGCTTTCTGAAACAGGCCCCAGGTCCAGGTGTCAGTCTGTTTTCCCTGTTAAAAATATTCGAGAACTCAAATTATTTGCCAGTAAGCTCCAAAAAGTCAAATTATCACTCCCATTAAGGTCATTAAATGGCCATTTTTAAAAGAGTACTCCACTCCTATTACAATGTAGGACTGACAACGGATGATTAAATAATAAATAAAGAAAAGTATTTAAATCGAGCAGCAGAACCAGAGATATTTTTATTCCACAGTTTCTCCTTCCTTGTACCCACAATGTGACTTGACCTCAGACAGTTGGGTCAGAGATTTGGGGTGTGTTATGCCAGTGGTGGCTAATGTATCCTTGTGCCACAAGTCCCAAGCAGAGAACACTTGCGAGCTACAGAAGTCTACTAAGGTCACTCCTTTCTGACCTCACCCCCCAGATCGTTTTCATTTTTAAATTTTTAGTCTTCAGCACCAACTGACGCTGACTCAAGTGACATAATTTTAGGCAATTTATCAGACTTCGTGCAGCCCCCTCAGGAGCCACAAATGGCTTTATGCAATTTATGTCACATATGCAAAGGTAAGAGGGCAATCAGACTAAGACAAGCAATTATAGATACATCCAAATTCTAAAGAAATGCTAAGTACACCTAAAGAAAACATGAACTGCATCACATAAGAGGAGCGCTTGTCTGGCTTGGCTTCCCATAATAAAACAATGGTCTTCTAGGTGTTGCACATTTAACAGTTACTCATGAAATGTAAGCAATGTGAAGACAAACTATGCTGCCCAGTTTTTTTAAAGAATTACACCAGCTTTTAGACTGATTCATGCATTACAACATCATTTACTTTTTTGTCAAATATTTTTTTAGGTGGTGTTTTCTGTGTGGTATCATGTTTGTGTTGTATTGTAGTGACTTTGCAATGATTGTATAGCTGACTTTTGACTTTATACTACCCAATCAGATTCACAGCCTTTTTATTCACTGGAGCATATTTTAGAAACAGATTACACACAGCATCAAAATCAGCCCTCTAAATTCACAAAAACATGTTGAGCCAAGATATAAATTTAAGGTTGCACATGAACATTTTGTTTTATGAGATGGCCAGAATGTCCAATTTCACAAAAATACATGGGATGTGTGTTTGTGAAAGCATTTATACACTCACCTAAAGGATTATTAGGAACACCATACTAATACTGTGTTTGACCCCCTTTTGCCTTCAGAACTGCCTTAATTCTACGTGGCATTGATTCAACAAGGTGCTGAAAGCATTCTTTAGAAATGTTGGCCCATATTGATAGGATAGCATCTTGCAGTTGATGGAGATTTGTGGGATGCACATCCAGGGCACGAAGCTCCCGTTCCACCACATCCCAAAGATGCTCTATTGGGTTGAGATCTGGTGACTGTGGGGGCCATTTTAGTACAGTGAACTCATTGTTATGTTCAAGAAACCAATTTGAAATGATTTGAGCTTTGTGACATGGTGCATTATCCTGCTGGAAGTAGCCATCAGAGGATGGGTACATGGTGGCCATAAAGGGATGGACATGGTCAGAAACAATGCTCAGGTAGGCCGTGGCATTTAAACGATGCCCAATTGGCACTAAGGGGCCTAAAGTGTGCCAATAAAACATCCCCCACACCATTACACCACCACCACCAGCCTGCACAGTGGTAACAAGGCATGATGGATCCATGTTCTCATTCTGTTTACGCCAAATTCTGACTCTACCATCTGAATGTCTCAACAGAAATCGAGACTCATCAGACCAGGCAACATTTTTCCAGTCTTCAACTGTCCAATTTTGGTGAGCTCTTGCAAATTGTAGCCTCCTTTTCCTATTTGTAGTGGAGATGAGTAGTACCCGGTGGGGTCTTCTGCTGTTGTAGCCCATCCGCCTCAAGGTTGTGCGTGTTGTGGCTTCACAAATGCTTTGCTGCATACCTCGGTTGTAACGAGTGGTTATTTCAGTCAAAGTTGCTCTTCTATCAGCTTGAATCAGTCGGCCCATTCTCCTCTGACCTCTAGCATCAACAAGGCATTTTCGCCCACAGGACTGCCGCATACTGGATGTTTTTCCCTTTTCACACCATTCTTTGTAAACCCTACAAATGGTTGTGCGTGAAAATCCCAGTAACTGAGCAGATTGTGAAATACTCAGACCGTGCCAACAACCATGCCACGCTCAAAATTGCTTAAATCACCTTTCTTTCCCATTCTGACATTCAGTTTGGAGTTCAGGAGATTGTCTTGACCAGGACCACACCCCTAAATGCACTGAAGCAACTGCCATGTGATTGGTTGATTAGATAATTGCATTAATGAGAAATTGAACAGGTGTTCCTAATAATCCTTTAGGTGAGTATATATGTGTGCCTATGGATGTATTTGAGCATATGTTCACATTGCCTCTAAATTCACATCTGTATAACTCTGAACTTACAGATGAACTTACATGTACTGTATGTTGTATTTTCCATGTGTTAGAATTATGGTATGAATGTTTCAGCTAGTGCAGAGCCTAAACAGACCCACATAAGAGAAACACAGTGTACTTGTCTACAAATTTCTGTAACTGTGCATGTTAAGTGAACACAAGAATAAATACAGATATACTACTGTATTACTCAATCCCTTATACTGAGCCATTTGTATTTGTATCTGTGATATCCTGAGCTAATATTGTTGGCCTTTGAATCATATTTGCAGGTTGAAAAGCAGTATATTTCCATTTAAGAGCTATTGACGAGAGTCAATCGACTTTGTTGTAACTCTCCTTTCAGTATCGTCTGATTGATTAAGATGTTTTAATGCTTGACAACATTGCATACTGTACTGTCTCCTCTCTCCACTGCTCCTTCAGCATCTTTCAAGATATCTCTGTTAAATAAAGGTCTTCTTAAACATACACACGAGGTAAATCTACACGATTAACATAAAGAAATACCTTTTTGAGTAACTTTAAATTTAGAAAATTGTTAAATTATGTTGACGTTAAGTATTCAAAGTCGAGAAGCCTGGAAATATCAACAGGAAATATTTAAGATGTCTTGTGCATCATGTTATTCAAATATCCTCAAACTTCAGGATAGCCTCTGAAGTATCTTTGATAACTTTGGGATCTTTACAACAATTAAAATAAATCTGAGGGTTTGAACAAAGCCCAACTGCACTCCATGAGCTTCTGTATCTGGATCCATCGACATAGTTTAAGAGCTAAAATGAAAAATACAACACTGAAATTTTAAATCTAAAAAAGGCTGCTTTCCCTTTTATAAGACAGATTGTTAGAAACAGTTCACAGAAACAGCCCGCTTCAACATCAGGAGAACCTGTAATTGAGGGGAATTAAAGAAACAGCGAGTTTCAACTCTCGTGCAGGCACGCACGCACACATACTGCAGAAAGCGAGCTGCTCTGTGAAGTTTCAGCGAAGAGTGACAGTAATGATAGTGTGTGAAGGTTAACTCCTAAAGAAACCGAAGCACTCCCGCTGAATGGAAGGAGAGGGGCAGGTTTGAAAAGTACTTATTAGTCAAACAACGGCACCACCCGCAGGGTATAATCAAATCACTCTATATACCTAGTGGCAGAACAGCATCTGAGAAGCGACCAACCCTACAACCTTGACAGGAGGGTTATTTTTACTGATACTTTGTCTGCGTATTGTCTTACGCATTTATTGAAAATGGCGCCATCAACAAATTGAAAAAAATACAATGAAGGTGAATGAGGAGGAGAGGATGGTGGATTTTGGCGATGAAGGAGGGATGCGAGAAGCTATTATGAACATCGTCTCCTCTTGTTTTCCCATTCCCTGCCCTCGAGTTAACCATCCGATTGTTGGTGGAATACATACAGTCCCATGCAATTTTAATGACACCCAGCATGCGCAGATTTCCTGATTCACTTCTCGTCAGCCCCCAGTTTTTATTTAGTACCAAACACTCCTACTTGTCTCCTCTGTGATCAATACGAGGTGTCTTGGAATGAGGCAACGGGTTTTAATGTTATTTTATGAGATCAGATAGCTCCCTTTGATCCCTCGCTGCGATTTGTCTGATCTCCTATATCCGACAGGCTCCAGTGTTCATATGCATGAACGTCTAGGAATGGGAAGAATGGAAAAATATGTGAGAGGAAAAACAACACTGTCCCCATTCAAGGAAGTGTTTGCTAACCAGAGTTAATATAAAAAACCTGCAGTTCTTGTTGTTGTTGGTGGTATTTTGTTTTAGCTGGCACTATTGTTTGTGAGAAGTGCATATGAAGCAAATTAAGACTTGCAGCTTTGTCCTTAATTGCACATATGAGAAAAGCGGTGGCTTAGGGAATGTTGTATGTAAATAAGGTTTCATTTTGTTTTGTTTGCGGCTGGTGTTTTATCATAAAAAACAGGTACTTCCCTTATTTAATATGTTGGATATATGTGTAATTGCAGATTTCACAGTAAAACCTTACCAACAAACATACTTTGCATATTACATTTTTTAATTCATAAACCAAAGATCAATGACTAGGCATAATGTAATTACTGGCACTGCCTTGAAAAACAGCAGAAAGTTTTCTAAACTGATTCAGAGTACTACTGTATCAGAGGCTGGACCCATCATTATCATCAGCTACAACTCAAACAACACATGCATATTTTTATTATTAATATATTCCTCATAGCAGATAGAAACATACTTTAAACTACTTGAAACTACTTGCAGCAATCAGCATATCATCAACCAATTATCAATCAATCTCATGTAAGTTTAAAAACTTGAAGCAAAGTTATTATCTTATGAGATTTGGTGAAAATTCCTTTAAAACTGCTAAGATTATTTACATATTTTTTAAAAAACAGGCTACAGCAAATTGCTGCAAGTAGAGAAAACTTATTACAGGTTTGGACTCTAACCTTTTATATTGTATACCATTATAAACTGTAATACCAACATCATGTCAGCAGACTTACTAGGGGAATGGCCAGGGAGGAGGCTAACATGGTACTTATTTTGGGTTCAGCTCTTTCTAATGAACCCTGCAACTGTTTAGTGTCTGTGATCCTGTATCTCTCTTCCTATTTTATTACTAAAATCTGCAGAAGGACTGGACCAAAAGTTTTGCTTTTCTCCATCTATGCTGTTGTTGCTTTTATTTATACGTGTCCACTCACTCAGTTAGAATGGATTTCAGACGTATATACTTTATCTCTATATGGACGTTTTTGGACCATTTTTAAAAATGCCCATGTCTTTGATTCTTGTGTAGAAGTTGCATTTGGCATTACTGAGGCCATCTTTCGGAGTTACACAATACAACATATTCTGCCTATAGGCTTACCTCAATTGCTCATTAACACTATGACGACATCACTTTTTCTTCAAAAGAACTTTGTATAGTTATTTTATAAATTATCTTCCGTGGGTTGAAAATGATTGCATTTCTACAACCTGTGTCTTGAAATGCAATCATTGCATGATGTATCATCTCTGTCCATCCTCAAATTCACATGTTAGACCCTCGGAAATGTTGTAATTGTCCGCTGTGCCTCAAGACTGCTAGAGGTAATGAGCAAGTGATAGCATCACAGTCTGCGAGACGGGATGAAAGAAACACCACAATAAAGAAAGGAGAGGCCAAAGCAGTAAATATCCCAGGGCCACACAGTGCAGATACTAATTGCGTTCCCAAACTCGAGTGCAGTAAATAATGAAATTTTAATTTCTGCTCTTGCCATTGCGTTTTCCTCATTCATGTTCAGATGAATGTTTCAAAGAAATTTACTGCAGCCATGAGGGGAAAAAAATGAAACCGGAGAGTAAGGGGAGGGGAGTGAGTAAGCGAGGGAGAAGTGACAAAAAAACAGACAGAATGTGGAATATTTGTTCATCATGATGACTAATTCGCTGAAAGGTTGTGAATTAGGTTAAAAAGGCAAAACAAATCAACCACATCTACAAATACTCAACACAGAATCTCCCAAATGGTTGAAAAGTGATATCATAAACATGCTATTATACTCATTTACTTTAAAAACATTTTGGAACATTGTAGGTCCTCCACCCACTAGAACAAGTAACTGTCTAAAATGTCTCGTCAACCCTTCAACATGAGTTTCACCTCCAAGTTAAAGCACCAGTTTTTACAGGCTAACATCATTAGCCTGACCAACCGTTACATTTATCAACATTGTTGTCATTACCCAAAAACGGTGCTGATCAAAGATTTAAAGGGATACTTTCCAATACACTTTTTGTTAAATTCAGCTAATAATTTCTTATGGGTCGCAAGCTCTCGGTTTTTCATGCTCTGAAAAAAAATCCGGTTTTCCTACACAGCCCTTGGGTCTGTCAATTGAGCACAAACAAAGCTGCTCGGAGCGAGCAGCAGGTGGCGCGCTCGAAGCAGTGGGAGAGAGAATGTAAACAAACAGCAGTTCGAACATGCTGGACTCATTATGGGACTTCAGCTGCGAAGATCGTTGAGAAACAGCCCAAGAGGGAAAGGTCTGAGACAAGTAATATGACCAGGCGAGGGGAAGACCTGTGTTAACATCTGTGAGGAGTTTCAATGCGGGATAAATCTACGAGATTTGAAAGGAATGAAAACTGATGGTGAGGGCGCTCTGTTTTTGCTGGACAGGAGAGTAAAGTTAGTTTTGCTGTTTCACATAAACGACAGATTCAGTGTTTCTATCTTATCTCTATGTTGTCATGTTTGTGATGATCCCAGCTGGCTAGCTTTGTTAGCTTAGCCGCAGCCGTCAGTGTTTTTGCGGTAGAGGAGGAATAGACAGAGCGCATGTGCATCCCAGTGAATTGAGAGAAAGGGGTCAGCAATAAGGCTTGTACAGCAGTAAATGTACAGTAGAAGTTACAGAGGCCAGTGAATAAAGACTGCAGCTTCACAGGACTAAAGAGGAGCCCAATCTCGGCCAGAGATAAACAGTTGCTCCTGTACTTCCTACCTCTTGTCAGTCACTTTTGTAAAAACTTTACTGTTGTGTTTTAGATGCTGTGTTTGTGTGCTTACATGTCGTTTGTTTGATGATGTTTGTTCACTAATTATACCTATTGAAGATCCTCTCGATAATCCTACCGATAAATAAACTAGACGCTTTTGAAGGAGCAGTGGGGGGGGACTCAAATATCAACAAACTCTCTCATGTATGTCCTTCCAGGGCTTCCAGGGTGGCAGGGGGCTGGTGCCAATCCCAGCTGACATAGGGTGAAAGGCAGGGTACACCCTAGGTAAGGTCGCCAGTCAATCGCAGGGCGTATATATTGTTTCACATAATTAAAATCAAAAATATTCAGCTTGACTGAATCTGAAAAACTGAAAGAAAAATGGAAGTTCAACCTTATTTTGAAGGTATTTGGTTTGCATTTACTTAATCTCCTGTAAAAAGAGTGCAACACGTTAGATATCAGTTTGTTGTAAAAGGCCTAAGATAAGACCACAGAGGCCATGCCTTTACAGCAAACAACAGTTTTGTTGTTAAAGAAACAACAAAATAGTACTCAGTAGAAATCAGTAGAAAGCCCCTGCCACCCACAGACTACTATGATCATGCAGTGCTACTAGGAAACACCATTACAGCTATATGAACAAGCCTACAATTCACTCACAATATTTCAGACAATTGCTCTTTATGTTCATGATTGCTGTCAGATTACATATCATCATCCATCACATTATGTCTGTAACAGCCTGGCAAACAGGGCTAGACTTCCTCTGCTCTCCTTTCCTTTTAGCACTGGCAAAATTTTAAATGAAGAGTCATTCATCTAGATCCACTGGCAAACAAAATCAAATAAATCAACACTTTCCCCAAATATAAAAACATTTGTGTTGTGGGCAGATAATTAATGAGCACAGCTGCACTAATTAAAAGCCATCTGAGTTCCATTAATCTTGGTTGTTGAGTCCCATCGTTTCTCAAAGTGGACAGCCACGCCTTTCCTATGCAATGCCCGTTGTCCTTGGACTAATTTTTCAGGTGATTTGGAAGTGCACTGTTGCTTTATTAGCATCATGGAGAAACATGAAAGCACAATTAATAATAATGCGTTCCAAGACGGGCACAAAGAAAATGATTACTTCTCTCCATTGCACATCGTGTGGAAAACTAAGCATTGTAGCAAAGCTTCACTTCGACAAAGGCAAAATGTTTTAAATGTTTTGTTTTTGCCATCTTATGCCCTCCCATACATCCCACACTGGACACCCCTAATGTCTAAAAGAAAGACTGTTAATTTTTAAGTTTGTAGACACCACTGGACTCTCTAGATTAATTTGTTCATTGTGTGACTTAAACTGAACCTTTAAACGTAAGTCATTAAGTTTAAACACCTCTCCGGTCATTTCCTGTAACCAGATTTCCCTCCAGCTCACCTTTTATTCTCTCTTTTTGCTCTCACAGGCTCACCACTTGGACATGGGGACAGTGTGGCATGCCAGAGTGTTACTAATAAAGTTTTTTGCAATGGAGAATGTTAGCAACTGGTCTGCGTTAGCTGGAAACCTAACGTCATCTAACTTGAGCCAACTAAAAGACAAAATCGGAATGTATTTCACGTGATTTGCAGTAATGTTTGTTTACCTGTCGAATACGATACTCCATATGATATTCCAATGTTGACAGTGTTTTCGCCCAGAGTTAATCTGATTCTTGTTTGGCCTGACGGGCTTCAGCACATAAACCTTTTTGTTGTTTTCTATCCTTACTTGGAGTTGGTGATGTGGTATCCGGTCGTTTTAAACAGGCTCCATTTTGTTAGCTGTGCTGCCGCTGTTTAGTTCAGGATCAGTAAGCAAGAGGCTCTGGAGCTACACATAAATGTCACAGCCTACATAAGCCAATGGATTTTGCAGAAAATCTGACCGCATTCCTCATATAGAAAGCAGCATACAGGCTGTCATTGGTAACCCAGAAAGCCGGCGAATCGTTCTTTTTATGTAGGTTAAAAGTGGTTCACAAATAGGTGATTAATAAAGTGATTAATTAAATTTAAGAATGACATACAGCGCCTTTAATTGAATTTTTAATCAGAGTTCCACATTTTCCACATCCACGTTTAGCATATTTTATGAGACTGAATCAATTAATTATGTTTCCCTAATTTAAAGGTAGTACCCTGAGTTTAGGGCTGCTTGATATGGTTTAAAAAAAAAAGAAAAGTAAATTAATTTATAATATGCAATGATTTTTGTATCACAATATTCATTTTCACTGAAACTACATTTGTTGGGGTCTTTACCAAACAAACATGTTCTCTTACATCTGGAGAACAAGGTTTGTAGGCTAGGGCATCTCTGCAGTACTTCATTACCTTCATCAAAAAAATTGCAGCTTCTGCGATTTGGTTATTGTACTTGGCCATACTGCAATTGTGCAGCTCTACCTGAGGTGAATGTTATCATTTAATAAAAATATTGGTTATTTCTTCTTATAGCCCATGATAAGAGAAAATTTTGCCAAAGCAGAACTTTCAATGTGTCATTAGAAGCGCAAATATTTAATGGACATTGACAATGAACTGTTTTGTGGCCTGTGGTTAGCAATATTTTTATATTTTGAGATGCTAGAATGAAATAATTGTCAGCATCAGGTTACATCTGAAATCAAACTTGAAACTTAGTTATCAAAATCATAAAATAATTTTTGCATGTAACCCCATTCCTGATCTTTTGGAAAATCTTCTGGAAAAGAATCTAAGTTCAAAGTCAGATCTTTCAACTGCCTCTCATGGTGTCATTTAGTGAATGGAGCTTGCTCAGATGTCTCTATAAAATAATGTAAAATATTTTATAAACCCAAAATTAATAAAAAGTCAAACCAAATCTATTTCCAGATGAAAGACCTGGCTAAACCATACACACTAACTCCAACTAATCTGCAATTATTTCCCCCTCCCCGTTAAAGAGCTCATCCCTGCTTATCTAATAAAAAACATTCATTCCCATTTTGAGACATGCCCAGAGATGGATTGGCAATATCGTCACAGTAATAAATGTTAATCCACAACTTTACGTTGCTCTGACACAGCTCATAAATACTATCAGAAACATAAACAGCTCTACACAAGATGATTGAAGCCTCAGCCTCTTTAGCATGCTGAACCTTTGGCAGAGACAGAGGGAGGGGTAGGAAGCATATGGCACAAGACTGCCATAAACTGGTTTTATGAAAATGGCTGTTTATTGAATTTAACAGTACCTTAGGCGCTAATGACTCATTTCATTTTACCAAACCGTGCTTGTAAATCTCTCTGAGCAAAATGACAAACACAGCTTGATTATCACTGCGACTAGGAACATAAAGTTGCATTTAAGGCGCTACTATAACATTTCTGTTTTGTGACATGAGATATATTTTCACTCCTTTCTGCTTACATTAGGTTTTTCATACTTGAGTAAATGTGTAGGGTCACAAGCTTATCATACACTGTCACAGTGTGAACAGGGGCACATGGCCTAAGTAGCATAAAGTCCAGAAACAAAAAGCTGATTAATCAATTTGACGATCTACAGAAAATGTAGCCCATCACCTACAAATTTTAGAATTGCCGAATTGTTTAGGTCAGTTATCACACAAAAATGCATCTCCAGTGTGATGCATTGCTGCCTGTTTATATATTTGTATTATATTGCTGCAAATTGACCATCACTCCAACAAGGGTGGTGAGAAACTTGGTGGAACAAGTTACCACATCAGAGCAGGGGTGTCCTCTAACTTCAAAAAGCTCTTGAAAACTCATCTCTTCCGAGAACACTTCCTCTTATAACGCCTCTAACCCCTAACATTCTTCAACCCTTCTTCTTCTTCTTCTTCTTCTATCTCCTTATAATTCTCCTGTATTGACTGCAATATTTGGTTAACTCTTACTTCTTTCCCTAGGTAATTACCCCATTGATACGTGTTATGAACTTTTACTAGTTTTTATTGCTGCCCTTACTGGTATGTATTGTCACTTGTAGATCTCTTGCTGTATTGATGCTTTGTTGATACTTGTATGTTGTTCCTCAAATGTAAGTCGCTTTGGATAAAAGCGCCAAATTAGTAAATGTTAAAGAAAATGTAAAATCTTTGGGTTGCAATGTTGGTGAAACAAAACAAGACTACTTTACCGATTTCTCGTGATGAAACTAAACTTAAACTACATAAGAAGTGACATTTGAGAATGAAAAGTATGACAAACTGTATTACATTTTTTGTCAACAAATAAAAACTCAACAATTTGAAAGATTGACAAAATAACTATATTTATTATTTAAATGTTATTCCACAATTTGCATTTATATGCAGAATCATTAGTAAAAAAGTATACCCTGCTGCCCCAAAATATCTGTTGTTTAGAAGCTCAGCCAGCCACATGACCGATACTACAATTAATGAAAAGCATCTTGCATTCAGGAATATTATGTTTCAGTCAGTAATGCTATCTGATGTTACCAGATCTTTGAAGAAACTTCTACAGTCCAACAGAATGAGACAAGATGCCACAACAGAGCAGCCAGGGAAAATTCCAAAACACGTTACTTATACGTTCGTTTTGCTATCGGAAAGAATGAGTAAATTCCAGGATTAATATCAACCATCTAAATGTTTGCTTAAGACATAAAATTACATTCTCCGATGTTTTATCTTGTCCTCTCAAGTTAAACCCAGACAGTGAACAGTATTTTAGTAAATAAGTGAGTGATTCCATTTTCTAAATGATCTGATGCTCTCACAAACAATGGTCATTTGCAGCCCTAGTTGCATACATTTACTTTTTACCAAAGCTTTGGTGAATATTATGGTAAAAGAAACCCTGTCTTGTCAGCACAGTGCTTTTAGAACTAAGCAGGGGCTACACAGCAGAGAAACATGCCTTTATGCGTGTTGCAAAGATCTGACATACAGTTATATTGTTCTAATGTTAATGTCAACTTTCTGTTCAAGATACAAAACAACTGGGAATATACATGGGAAAAATAAACCTTAAACCAGTCTGAAACTTACTAGGCTTTCTTTTTAAGAATCTTAAAGATATTGTAACAGCCCAGTTCCTTGTATTTTACTGTTCACTAGTTGAAGGCTTAGTGTCTTAATGTCAGTGGAAACCATTTCCTTTGTAGTCCTTCTGCAACATACTGTGTGTTCTGAAAATATTGCTGTTTGAACCAAACAGGCTCATTTTACCTACCACAAGCTGTTCTTAAAAACAGCCCTACATTAGCTACGTTATTGCTGTTTAAAACCCCCTTTTTCCTGCATTCTTAATTATTCATTTCTTCATATGCTTTGTGCAGTACATAAAATTGTTGTTGTAATCACAGGGGCAATGGCCATTAAGCCCTAATGTGGCTAATGTTTGCCTAATCAAAGTTTTATGGACGGCAATAACTTTGAAATAACATTTTTTAATTATCCTTTAATTTGAGACGTAATATTGGTGCAATCTCTCATTGGAAGAAAGACCCAAACAATAACGGCCCCCTTGGGGATCGTTATTGTTTTGCATATAAAAGGTAAGAAAACAGTGCAAAGTACAAGACCTGTTTTTTTTTTTTCTTTCAATGAACATACTTTCGTACTTGAGAAAAATTTGTCTGCAGCTCAATTAACATCAGTAATTGATTAAAAAAAGATTCATCACACTGGATTTTTTTTCCCAGAGCTCACACTGGATTTCAATTAAATATAATTTCACTGATTTTCATAATGCTGTGACACTTAGAAACATTAAAAGGAAAGGAGTCACAGTGACAGGCCATTTTATTGTTCAATACATGAGCCATTGGTCATTTAAAGCCTTTCCCTCAAACACTTTCAATCACTGACAGCTCATAACATCACAGCTGGAGTAGCTAACATATGACTTTGGAAAAATGAAGGGTGGAAAAACAACACTTTCAATTTATGTGACATGATGAAGTCTACATCTTGTTATTGTTCCCCCTACCCCTAAATCACCTCTTCTCTGCACTTTCTTGGTGGAACATACAGTATTTACCTCCTTTCATGGTCCCCACCACCCAAGCACAGACGTTTGAGCGAGTTTATTAGTTCAAAAGGATTATTATTCTAATGTGAAAATGGAACTAATGGTGTGCCAGATGCTTTTTGCACAATTATCTGAGAAAACAAGTCTCACGATAAGTCATGTGTTATTATTTGGTCATTTTTCAGAGACCCTTCAAAATTGCCCAATTATGTTCTATTAAGGCAAGGCCAACCCTGTCAATCAACGCAGCAGCGTTTGCCCCTGCCATCAAAGACAGTCCACTCAAGATTTAATGGCTCTCAGAAGTTTTCACTGCAGCAAAGTGATAATGTTGCTCGGACTAATAAAGTTTGTTTTTCTCTAGATTCAATAATGTCTATGCTCATTATCAGCTTTTTTTCAGTTTTTTTCTGAACAATGCCATGCAGTAAAATCTTATTCAGTTAAAAACTACCAGGCAAGACCTGCTTAGATGAGTTTAAGAAGAAAATGGAAACTCGGCAAACAAAAGTAATAAATTCTTTTGGTGATCATAGTACTGCATTATATGCCAATAATTTATCATCCCACATCTTTAGCATAGTATCTGCTTCTTAATGTAAGTGAATTACAAGAGGTATACTGCATGTATGTAACCCATGTAATGCTTTCTAATAATGAGTTACGTCTAAACTGTTCTGTCATGATTTGAGTGTCTAGCAATTTCCTTGTTTGGTGGAATTTTCCCATCCTTGCACATGATTGGAGGGTTCACAGTTCACTGAATATACACAACCTCTTTCAACAGATACAGTATGTTCAGCCACCACTCTTTACATGGGATAATAGGGCTCATGACCAGGGTTTAAATCCTCTGTGTCAATGCAAAAATAATATTAAAAAAATAGGTTCCACTCATCTCGAAATGTAATAAATTGTAATAAAGGATCCGTAATTTCTTCTGAGGGAGACCATATTTTTCCTTTTACATGTAACCTGTCAAAGGATTTAAGTGTACCTCCAAGGTAAGTATAGGTCCCAGAGCTATAAAATTCTCCTTTCATAGCAGAATGTGTAACTTCCCACCACTAACGGTTTACACTGTGTGTGTGTTTTTGTTGTACCAACTATGCTTATGTTTCTCCAAAAAAGAAAAGGAAATGAGAAGGTTTGACTTCTCCCCTAAAGATAGCTAAGCAGTTAAGCAATGAATTGGTTAATTTATTGTTTTTTTCCACACAAAACAAAGATGCACTGAGGCACTACCTAATAAAGATAGCTTTCTGGATTTTGCAGGACTTTAAATTTTTGATGTCCCATCACTTCTAATGTGCCTGAAAGTCATATCGTCCCCCACTGTTCACCGTTTGCCAAAACTTGTGCTAGGTCAGCTCCAACACATGCACTACCACTGGGAAATTTTTTTCTCTTTTGGCAACCCTGGTGTCACATTTGAGCAAAACATCTGTTGTTTTACCAGCCTGGCCAAACCCATTCTGTCGCAATGAATTAGGGAAATGGAAAACGGCGTCACCACGAATCTGACACCAGTGCCTGATTGGCTTTTTACCATACAAACAGTAATGCACACATTCACTGTATTTTAGTTAGGACAATGAAACATTCTTAAATGTAGTGGAGATGTTGTACTAACATTTTTGTTCAGTTGTTATCATATCTGGCTTTCTAAAAATACCAGGTGAATGTTGAAGAGGTTGGGATACAATAAATAAAATCTGTGACGTGGCCCAGTGCTGCAATCAATCTCCACCATCTCCCTGCATCCCCTTCTCTCCGTTTCTCTCTTTGTTTTCATATCTCACTGTCCCTCCCTCTTCGTCCTACACCTCCCTCCTCTCTGTCTAACTCTATCTTGCTTGAGAGCTAGCATATGTCTCCAATCATTTCCTCCCAGCCCCCCACCCCGCCGCCTTCAACTTCCTCCCAGATTTCCTCTCTTCCCCCTCCGTCTCTTCCCCAGTTACCCCTTCATCTCTCCCAGTTTGACTCGAGCCGTGACTGGTGCAGTTATCAATCACAAAAGCCAAGCCTTGTCAGGGACGACTGAACCCAGAGGCACTCCTCTCCCCTCGCTCCCTCTCTCTTTTATCTGTCTCGGTCTCCTTCCTTTAACAAATTTGTTCCAGTTAATAAGCCCTCCAAAATGACCCCCTCTTCCTAATTAAGCACAGGCAGCATGTAGGGAAATATGATACTTAATTAATGATGAGATAAACTCTCTCCCAAGGCCCTGTCAGAAAACCATGACACCATGTTTGGCGGTTTGAAATCAAATTAACACGCCAAAAGACAGAGAAGAAACACTGATGGGTGATTTTGCTCTCCCCCTTCCAATTCTTCATCTGACAGAGTAACACGATAAACCTGAATTTGGATTAAGGAAACCAATCACTTTAGTGGTAACTGGTTTGATTTGTCAACCAAGTCAGGCAATCATGTGTGAAGGCTGAGTTTATTAATTATCATTCCTTCATACTTTGTCCCAACAAGTCATTCATCAAAGATACTGTATATTGGCGCAGGTATGGATGGTGCAACACTTTAGAAGTGAATATGCCCAAGATCATTCATACAGTCATACATACAATCAAATCAAGTCTCATTTTGTCAGTTGAATCGCTGCACTTTTCTTTTTCTTGCTGAGTCATTGTAAAAAAAGCAGCACAGGATACCAGCTAGGTAGGCTGTAAACCTTTACAAACCTCCTCTCAAAATCACAGAAATACAAAACTAACTGTGATAGAAAGATCGAAAGGTGATGGAAACAGAGCTGAGCGACTTGCTTTTGTTTTGCTGCGCCGACGCTGAATGTTAGTGAAGTCAACAAAGTCCTCTACGGTCATCCTGTGTGATTGACTTTTCAGATGACAAAGCTGTCAGCAGTCAGGCAGGAGAGACACTCTATGGCGCGGTAGGACTTTATAACTGAACTATAACCAGGGTGCACACTTTACTTCTTTGACTGTGTGGAAAATGGATGTTGTTACATCACAGATGATGAACACAGGCATTAAAACTATGAAAAAAATATGAGACATGACATGATTTAAGTGTGGGGTGGCTGCTTTGCAGGTGGACTAGACTGTAACTAAGGCTGTGAATAATAAAAATCTCAGGATTGTAGGTGCATTGAAGAGAAGACAGGAACCACAAGTACATGACAGTAGTACTGAGTTGTACACCTCAACACCTCCTTCTGTAACAATTTGAAATTTTACAACACATCAATCTAAAAAAACCTCTAATTTATATTCAATCGAGCCTTAAATACTAGATGCAAACAAGGCCACCTCCTGGAGAGTAAAATGAAGATTGTGAATTCACTTTCATTTTCTAAAACAGACCACTCAATGTGAACAATATCTTGTCTGAGTAACATGTTCTAAAGTTTATGTTTTAGCATGTTTGACAGTTTAAACATCTTTCTTTTTAAAGTCTTCTTTCCTTTATGATTGTGATGTAATAGTGGACAGCTAAAAAAACAAAAAGATACAGTCCAGCACCTCTTTGTTTTAGAGCTGCCCTCGACATCCCACTGTAATTCAGACACACACAGACTGACACACAGTCATGCAACATCATCATAAGCCTTTAAAACAACACAATGTTTAATATGCAAACGCTTCAAATATTCAAATGAGTTGATACAAAAGCCGCATATCAATCAGCAGCTCTCTTACCACAGTGCCCACAAAGAATGTAAAAGACATTCACTGACAATAATTTATTCTCTCTTATCTCATTACCCTTTATATGATTTCTGTGTTTACAACAAACTTCAATTTCTTTAATCATGTCCAACATCTCATTCTTTTATTATGTTTTAACAAGCATTAATTAACGGCTGACACAGCGAATCACATTTAATAATGCATGGATAATATATTTTTTTCCCAGGGAACATATGGTGTACTTTATTAATATTCAACATCAATTGTCACATTCTGTCTGACAGGCCCTTTCAGAAATGGGCCATACTGATGTGAGTACAGATATGAGCAAAGTTTTGAGTGAGTTGTTTGCACTCAATGACTGAGAGACTCATGTATAGCAGGAGGAAGACACCACACTTTCAGAAAGGCAAGGGTGAGGGAGAGTAGGACAAGAAAATTAGTGTGCTCAAAATGGTCAATGATATTATTATTAACTTTTTAGTGTTCACATATAAACACTACATTTTAGTTTCTTGGGATATAGGATAAAATGTCACAAGATAAAAACCTCAGTCACAACCCTAGAAATGTGTTTGTGTAGTTGTGGCTTATATTTCTAGTTTTTGACATGCTGATTGTTAAAACGTTTGAAACCTTCTCAAAAGTATGCAGTGCTCTATGGTGCCCAGGTTTTGCAAAAACACCATGTACAGTAAATCCATATAATGTGTCGCTGTCTGCCAGTGTGTCTTTTTTTGATACTACAGTATCTCTAGGAGCCCCAAAGTCAGTTCTAAAAATACTACACACAGGGCTTCAAATTATGCTGATTTTAATTTAGAAAATGATTAGAAATGACTTCAGAACTTTGATAGCTAATTATGTATATCGTAATGTGTAATACTATGTACATACCATACACGATTTGTAATTTACAACATTTTCCTGTCACATCCCATTAAACACCATGGGTCTCATTTATAAAACTGTGCGTAGAAACCTCACTGAAAGTGTACGTGCGCCCAAAAGCCAAAAATGCAGTACGTCAAAAAATATTTATAAAACCGTGCATACGCACACTTGTAAGCAAGACGGGATGATCCGTTTCCAGCCCTGTTTTGTACATACGCACTGTTTATAAATGAGACCCCATATGTTTAACAGTTACTTTTAAAAGTGAATAAAAACACTACTCCAACATTAAATATACTATCACAGATTTTTACAGTCCCACAGCCATCCCACCCATCAGCTAACATTTGCAACTTCACAACTTCAAAGCGTCACAAGTGGCAACACAGTGCAGTGGTGCATTTGGGTTTGTTAATCCCCAAAATCGGTTTCATTTCCTGAGACACTACCGTAATAACATCCTGGCAACTTGAAAGCCTGGTCTTTGAAAAAATCTTGATTTGCATGAATGTTTTCACAAACCATTATGTGAATGTAAATGTAAATGCTCCGTACTTGTATAGCGCCTTTCTAGTCTTTTCGACCACTCAAAGCGCTTTTACACTACATCTGCATTCACCAGTCACACACATTCATACACTGAGCCTAAGTGCTCAAACGGAAACTAACATTCACACTCACTCATACACTGGCGGAATAGCCGCCAGGGGCAATTTGGGGTTCAGTATCTTGCCCAAGGACACTTCGACATGCAACCAGGGGGAGCCAGGATTGATCCGCCGACCTTCCGATTAACGGCCAACCCGCTCTACCTCCTGAGCCACAGCCGCCCCCGTGGACAGCATCAACACCTACATACAATGCTGTTCCTGTTCAGCTTTCTAAAATCTATTCCATGTTTTTGTTTGGGTTATATTGCTTATACTGTTTATGAAGCTAATTTATGGTGCTTGAACGCAACACAAATCTAGCTATTACACATACAGCCAATGGGAAGGCATGGAACTAGTCCCCAAAGTAGCGCATCTGTGTCAGTGTTGTCATCGCTACAGGCTACAGGTGTACTGGAAGCTGCAGTGGTGTTGCTAGGTACGCTCCTGGGTCGAAGGACAGAGGTAACTCACTATTGACGTACCATATCCTTTCCGTGATTATGCTAAAGTTCAATTTGGGAACAATAAATCCTTCCTGAATTCATAAAAATCCTGCTTTCTGTGAGCTCCTACACACACACACACACACCAAATAAGTGGTCAGCAGAGCAGAGAGGCAGCGCTGGAACAAGCATAAACATGTAAAAATGTACAAACCCAATATAGAATGTATATATACAGAGTATAGAGAATTTGCTGTTGTAAAAATGCTGTTGCGGCTTTATAAACATTTAGTTATATTTAAAATATTCAATTCTAATTCCTGTTCTGAATTTATTGTAGTTAATATAACATTAATCTTAACAGTTTGGCAACTCGTGTTTATTGTTGTTGGACAGGAGGAGAGCAGACTAGACAGCATGAGAGCAGCAGAGCAGAGAATAGTAAGTGAAGATGGTTTTAGGGGCTGAATAAGCTACGTCATCAGTAGATCTCTGCCAATCTTTGTCATTTTAATTAACTTTTGTAAGATATTTTTCATGTAGCTCTCATGATAACGAGTAAAATCAATAAGAATTTGTTTATAAACCGCCCCTTACCCCTGTGTGTCTGTATCAGACACACTGAATGACACACTGAATGGATATCTTGGGATGAAGAGAGTAAGGAAGCACAAAGGTCAGCAAAGGCCCACATGATATTATTTAAGCTCTAGCAAGGAAGAGTACATAAAACTGCACACGTTCCCATGATACACTGCAGACAGGCCTACTTCTGAGCTTTTGACTGAAGGTACATAACAGCACTTCTCAGTACAACAATGAATTTGTCACTTCTGCTCCTTATAACCAGCGAGCCAAATGTATAATTTTCACATCATGTCACTTTGCTGACATCATAATTATTACAAAGACAGTTTAGTTGTAAACAATTTTTACCAAGTTGGGCACTGGGATCGCCTCGCCAGTTGAGCTCCTCATCCTGGAAATATGTCTCAACAATGACAACTACATTTTAGCTCTTGTTCCTCCTCATCCTCAAATTAAATTTACACTGACTACTTTGATATGTGCAGAGTGAGTGTTTACATCCCTATGGACTGGGAGAAAAATAAATAAACCAAAACTATCACATCTGCAAACAACCAACAACAAATCTGACATATTTACCATAACAGCCGTTCTGAACTTTGGTCTAAATGAAACACATCCATAAAATAAGTGTTTGTTCTGCACCGTCCTTTGAAGTTGGATTTGTTTTTGCTCTTTAATGATTTCTTTCTTCTGATGATGATGGAAGCCGTGCTGACACCTTCTTTTGCTTCATCAAGTTCCGCTGCACAATTACATGAATTTACTTTCAATAAATTACCATCCTTGCATACATCAGTCAAATCATCCAGCTGAGGCATTCGCAAACAATATGCATTATTAATTTCATTGTCAGTGTTTATTTGGTTAACTTGTAACCGACTTGGACAGCCCATTGCCTTGATGATGCATTTAAAAGCATCAGGGTCGGCTTTTTAAAAGGAAATCAGGGGATGACATGATTCCACACACCACTTCGCTCCCTGCTGAGGCCACAGAGGGAAAAAGACTGAACTCCAGTGAAAGACCAATCAAAAGCTCAAAAGATGCATCAGGAGCTGCCAAAGCGAAAACAACAGAATCAGGAAGATCATCCATTTCACAGCGATTCTCAGTGAGTGGTTGTTAGCACTGATTGAGTAGATTTCAGTTTTGCTTGTCTACAATAGTTAATTGAATGAATATATTGTATTAAAGAAAAAAACATGATCAAACAAAGAAGTTTATTAAGCATGGAGTGAAGAGTTCAACGATTTCAAGCAAGTCACTCGTCCCTTCAAATGAGGACAATGAGAGCTAAAAGCAAATCTTTTTCTTCTTCTTCCAAACAGCTAACATCAAATGGTTAATTCATTATCAGTGTGTAGAGTTCTAAGAATACTCTATAAGAACGTAGAAATATGAACTGTGAAAGGTCAGTGAGAAGTTGGGACAAAGAAAGTTTAAAAGAACGATGCATTCCAAATAGACATGTCTGCTAACGGCAGGAAAAACATAGCTAGCGAAGACAAATCAGAGCGAAGAAGCACCTTCCAAAAGTGCCATGTTGCAGCCATCCATTTAGCCCCGAGGGCACCTGGAGGGGGCTGCAATGGCAGCTCTCATCTGCCATCAAACTATCATCCCAGATGACACCTCTTAGGTACACTCCCAGCTAAATTCCAAACTCTTGCACCAGCTTTCACAAAAAGAAGAAAGGGGAGGGGTGCACAATATTGTAAACATTTCACATAATTTACACATTGCAGCAGTCAGAAATTACCAAAGGCTAAGAGACAAGCTGATGTTATGCTTATACATATGTAAAAATGTAAAAGAGATGTTTGGAGACCTGGCTGAATCAGTGGACTTTGATAGGGAACTATGGTAATTAAAGTGGCATGTAACGTGTTCATCATGTGCAACAGCATGGACAAAATACCAAGACTGAAACTGCTTTCTTTTTGGACCTAAAAACAATGAGGTCACAGTTTGATAAAAACAGTAAAAGAAATTCTAACTATTATGCAGAAAATTTGATTTCGATTTCAGAATAAAAATTGCTATTGGAAAACAGTGTCTTGCTGTTTAGAAAGAAAACCCACCAAAGATGATAATATAAAAATGAATACAGAAAACTGGAGTTCACTTCAATGGTTCTGAGTCATCATCAATGCAATAAATTGAAGTTGAGTCATTCTTTAACTCTGGCTTTTTCTCTCGTCTCCAGTCATGTTTTATGTCATAGCATCAATGCATGATCCTAGAGTCGATGAGTGTCTGGCGCCAAGAGAGAGGCATTGAGAGAGCTGGGACTCTGGGATTTCTGCTTTATCTGCCAGGCCTAATGATGGCATCCACCTGCTGTTTTATGGTCACAGCTGGAGCAGTGTCGCTCCCATTTGGCCCAAAGCGCACAATCTCTCTTTCTCCATCTCTCTTTGCCTTATTCCTTACCCTGCTCTTCTTTATTCTATCCTTTGCGCTTGTCTTTCTCTCACACTTTCATCTCAAGTCGTTCACCAACCTGTTTTCAATGCCATGTCTTCCTCCACCTCTCTATTCACCACCCTCTTCTTTGTGGCTCATTGCCCTGATGTTCTTTTTATGGTCAACAGCCACGAGCTCCTCATCTGAGCTAGTCTGGCCTCATGTGTTTCAGGAGGGGATGAGTAGATGTGGGTGTGAAGGCCCACAAGGTGACCGTACAGCCAAACACCAGAACAATATGTCACACAGCTGCCTGATGACCTCGGCCATTCAGCCTCGCAGGGCTCAGACTGTGCATCTCCATCCTGAGGGTAGTTTCAACATGGAAACAATACATCTTTTTCATATTGACAAATACTCCTACTTTATTATCACATGATTCCCATATACGTTCATGACAAAGTCAGCAACCGACACATGCTGCCTTTGGGCATGTCTTGTAATTATAGCCACTTTTCCGTTTTTGAAAAATATTCCACAAAGCTATATTCTTCTATCACAACATGCGACTCTGGAAATATTAAATGTTTCCTGCATACAATTGTGGATGATGTCACATGAGAATACAGTTGAGTTAAAGTTAAATTATCGTCCCCTGCATGTGCCATGATTTTCTTTTTATATAAAGCTGCACTGATCAATATGAAGAACGGATCAATACATTAGGTGCACGTGAAAGGAGTTGCTCACAGTGGTGAAGCCCCGGCTGCAGCTCTTCGGCTCTGGTTAGCGTCTTTTGGCTCAGTGTTTTGGTGTTGTGGATGACAACTTTGCCATTTTGATTCAGTCTCCCCACTCTCAAGACTTTATTTGCACAAGCAGCAGACAGCTGTTGTTAGCAAAAAAACTTTGATAAACTCAGTGTTCACTACCTGCCCAGCACCAGCCAGACAAAGTTAGCCACTAGCTGGTGAATATAGTGGAGCATATAGCAACTAAAGAGCCACATATTTCCCTCAACAGATCAATATTAGCCTTGCATGCTTTGGGAGGGCCAGAAACCCACCTACAAATACAGAAATTCTAACATCACTGCATTTCTCAGGGTTTACATCAGCTAACACGTTCGCCATATCAAGTAAGGTGATATAATACAGCTGTGTTTTGTTTACAGCTTGTTGCACTGGCCCCATATGGCCAAAAAAATCCTAATAATAATGCAAGTTTGAATTTTAAATTATCAGGCCAATACAAGTGAAACTAAGAATCTTCTTTACCGTGCACTACAGCATCCATTGTCATTGGAATTCTTTTGTTCGTTTTATCAATATTCTCATTTTTCTTGAAAAACACATTATAGTTAATTATGGTGTGAGTTTTGCAAGGAATTGGTACCAAACAAAGATCTTCTTAAGTCTCTAGAATATAATGTGCAGATCTCTGTAGCACAAGACTATTTGATATGGTATTTTGACAAATGGAAAATTGCAGTATTGCGATTTCGATAAAATTTCGATTAATTGTTCAACCCCAATTTCGATATCACCAGCAACAGATGGGTTTTTGTGCGAAGTCATGACATACTCATAACAGCAGCTGTTTTTACAAAACATATAATGTTTCTTAACTCCACTAGTTATAATAATAAAAAAAAAAAAATAACAATTAGTCTCTCCTGACTTTTGAACCAACATTACTGTTTTGCACATGCATTTATAAGATAAGTATTCAGTGCTTTTACAAAATACAAAATGTTGTTTGACGCCCACTCTCTCCTGCCGAATGGATGCTTTACTGGCAGTAGCGGCCGGAGTTTCTTTCTACAGGCTAAGTTTCACGTTGCTGTGCTGCTTTAGCAGATGCTTCAATACATTTGATGTAGAATTGTTTGTGGTTCAAAGCTTTTTGCTGGTTACACACATTTTACAACGGACGACAATGTTCTTTGCATCTCTGAGTGTGACACAGTAGGCCTAATGGCAATACTTAAAGCTGTTGAAATAACGCTTCTCCATCGCTCTCCATTCCTCTTTTAGCTTTCTGGCTAAAAGCTGACTTGAACAACATAAGGCCCAGTGCCGCTGACCTGCAGCGCAGCTGCGCATGTTATATTATTATACAAATGAAACACAAACAAACAAATCCAGCTATTCTTGAGTCAACAAGAATTTACAAACAATGCGAAATCTACGTTGATTGAAATGGTTGACAACAGTCTTCTGACCGGCTACCAAAGCAGTTTTGCCCTCTGACATCTGCATTCATCCAGTAGTGTTTGTATACAAGAAACTGGTCTTTATGATGGTTGAAAGAAGAGTGTTTAAGTTGACTTTTAGGGAATTCATATCAAATCTTTTGTTTAATCCACATATGGATATTACATAGGTAAATAAGACAGGAAAAAAAGAAAAAGGCAAAAATATATGACAAACATTGAAGAGTCACAACTGACATTAGACATACTGTATGTTGTATTGTAGGCACGTTTCCACCCACCAACTTACCAGGACAGCAGAGGTATACTGAATGCCTGAGCATCTCTTCCTCGAGGAAGTGATGCCTGTGTATTGAGTGATAACCTAATTTCTGAGCACAGCATTTGAAAGTGTTGTTGGGCACTTTCACAGTTTTGCTTTTCCCCAAGACAGACCCACGGAGGATACTCTCCATATCTCTTACAGCAGAAAGACAAGGCTTTTGCTTAAAGATCACTGAACAGCAAGACATCTTTCACCAATCTTTCAGTCAAATTTCCAAATAACAAGCCTCACCCGACCTTGCTTCCCTTTCAATCCTCCGTCATGATCAGCATTTTCAGCTCAATCAAGAAATCCTCAACTGACCAGATTTTAGACAGGTGATCTCCAAGGAACTTCACAGCAGGTGTTTTCTAGACAACTTCTGACTGACTTGACTGAGGAAGATTGGAGTTTGGACTAAAAATAGGAGCAACAAATCATTTGTGGGAGACAAGCTGAAATTACTCAACAGCAGTAGGGGAAAAAAATCATGATCGCAGCTCAGGCCCGTCAACAACCCAAGACGTCCTCAGAGAGAGGCACCAGCTTGACAACATGTCAATATCACTTTGAGTGCTTCTCGGCGAACATAGCTCTTTGGGAAATCTCATTTACTTAAACAGCTTTACACACCAAAAAGACAGTGAACATTTGACGAAAGCAAGGGAGAAAAAAAACTGAGCAGTTGATCTTTGAGACCGCAGGAAGACAATAAAAAATAAAAAAAAGGCAACACTTCTTTGTTGATCACTGTCAATGTGTTTACTGGACCAGACGGCATTGTCTAACTTTCGGCAGCTAACGCCCGTCTGTTGGAGATCTTACGTTCGCAGGAAAGAAACTGCCCTCCTTGAGTTTAGCCCCCAGTTCGGCTGCCTCTTAAATCTGTCACTCACACGCCTCTCAGAAGCTGACAGGATGATTGAATACAAACCCATATTAACAGTGACAACTTCAGCTGCAGTTAAGCAGACCTGAGCAAACAGAGCATCGTGGTAGGCAGGCAAAAAAACACAGCCACAGCTCTCAGTCACTCCACAGGCACACAGACAAAACAGAAAAGGATGAAATTTGAGAAAGACACGACTTGGGTTTATTTATATTAATGAAACATGCCTCAGATAATGACAGCTTTACATTTTTACACTCTGGTATTTGCAAAAGACAGACGGAGGGGTGGGTAATGTGTACAAGGAGCCTGTTTTTATTTTGAGGATCTGCACATTAGTGAATATGCATATTGGAGCATGTCTTGCAATTTCCATATTTAGCTCCACACCTTTAGGTGGTTCTCTCAGTCTCCAGGGGCAACAGCCACTCTTGAGTGTGATTTGTCCCAGGGGCTGTTACACATGCTGAATAAACATGAGCCTAATACTCCTTCCAGTACACTTGTAAGGGGTCAAAGTTCGTATTTACAAGAACAGCAAATCCACTTACAATCAAAACCTGTTTTGAGAATAGCCCGCCTTACATAAACTACCTATTCAATTTCTCCTGTATGTATGTCACAATTGCCAAAACTCACATTACCTCTACAGACTTATTATTCCCAATCTGTATTTCCCCCTTTAAGATTTTAGCAGTCTCCTTACACAATTCAAAGAACAATACTGACATTTTTTCTCTGTGAATAATCCAAAACTATGACGTGTGATAGCAAATGTATTGCCATTCAGCACAGTACTGTAAAACTTAAAATGGCTAAACAGAGTAATTGGACCATTTGTGGCTTTAATCTTTGAGAGTTCCTTTCAAAATGCATATCAAATATTTTCATTCAATTTTCTTTTAGGGTTAAAGAAAATCTTTTGTCCCAAAACCATCTTCTGAGTGTAACTAACAGAAGTAGGGAAAAAAGATATATTGGCCACTTTATGATTTAGTTAAAAGGGACAAGTTATGCAAATAGCTCTCTTGTCAAAAAAGCAAACAAATGGACATGTTTGCATAGGGAGATATGTCAGTTTTCCCATGCATTCCATAGTGTCCTGTGTAGTAGACTAACATCCCCCTGGCTTTCTGAGGTGGAACAGACTTGAAATAGTGAAAATAGAAGAAAAGTGTGAAGCTTTATTTATGATGACCTGTCCCATTGAAAAACAGGATTGTAAGCGAGTTTAGATTTGTAAATGTAAAAGCCTCATGTGTCCTTACAGAATTACTTTAGAATATAGGGCATGACAAGTTAATATTTGATGGTAGAATAGGCATGTGTTGGCTTAAATAATAAATAATTTATTAAATAATTTATTGTTAGTTATAAGAAAACCAAATGTAAATACCATGTAGTCTATGGAACCTAATTTCTTATTTGGAATAAAACTAACAGCAGAAATAAAATTATGAGAAAAAAACAATAACTGAAAATGTAATTTATATATGTTTATAATATGTTATAATTCATAATATGAATTGAGTTTGGTAACAGGGACGCATGTAGATGCAGCAAATTTAAATCATGTAGTCTCACTGACATTAAGATCTCTTTTACAGATCTCTATAGTCAATATGGATAGCAAATAAACAAATAAGTGTTAACGTTATTACGACCCACAAAACACAGAGCATTCAGTGGAAGCTGCTACACCAGAACATCCAGATACATGCCACAGCAGTGCCAATTCGTGCAAAGTCTGCACAATTATGTACAATATGATAAGTTCCAAATACAACTAAAAGTTCATTCCTAGTTGAAAACTCCATTCATCCTCCAATGGGCATCTATTGCTAGTCATATCTCAGCCATTAAGCCAATAATACTATGGTCAGTTTGGCCTAATGGCAGGCCCAAACCATAACATGGACATTAAAACAGACTAACAGACATTTGGAAGCTTCTATGAAATATCCATTCACTTAAAATCCATAAGGTCACTTACAGTATTAATTTATCCAATTATTATTGGCAGGATTTGTATGTGATAGGCCTCCAAGTTGCCAACTTGTGCTCCAATTTCTGCCACTAACCAGACAACTGACACTGGTTCATCTGTTAATCAGTTTGGTGGCCCTGGATGTGTTTGAGTCCAATGTAGGACCAGTTTGTTTATTTATTTAAAAAAAAGGAAAAAAACACTTTCCCATAAAACCAGTTTAAAGACATGACATAATTCACTGTTGCTGTGTTTTGTCTAGTTGTGAAATATATGGCACAAGTAGGGTAAGCAACCCTCTTTTAATTGTCATTTTTTATTGCTAAACTACCCCCCCTTTCCTCTCACCAATTAGGGAATATAAAGAGGATTTGTCTTTAGACTTTCTCTCTGTATGTGCTCTATCTCCCTACTAAATCATTCAACAGCACTGTGCTTCTCATTAGCCCGCTTAGCAAAACTTCCCCAAAAATCAAATAAATCAGCGCTCGGGAATAGAAATTAAAAGTCCTGCCTGCAAGGTCTTGGGAAGAGTGTCCCCCCCCCCCCCAATCTTCCTTTCTAAAAAGACGGGTACTTAAGATTTAGAGCAGTCCTGAAGGCTGGCTTAGTTTCACCCTCGAGTTCTGGTACAATGAAGAGAAACCTGAATGCTGGTGTTATGAGACAATCTGTGCTCCAGTATCTTCAGTGTGTGTCTGGTATTGGCTATTACAGCCCAGTACAGGCTCACCTAAAACACTGAAATGTTGGTGAGATTAGGGGTGGGAGATACGTGGGACAGCATAGGCCAACTGCAACATCCCTAGTTTGAGTCCAATTCATAGTTTTCAGTCACGTGACATGCACGGTGACCTGGAGGGCAAAACAACAGAGCAACACCGCGACTCCCCCATAGAGACGCCACAAAAGCAGTCAAATTTTATTTGGATCACCTTTCAACTTAAGAAAAAGAAAGATATGAACACAAACTGCAAGTGTTTTTCTACCGTTAAAAACAGCCAGGTCCCTGTCGCCGCTCGACTACAGTAATGTTTACTTTTAGCTTCTGGGCAATCCCTCACCTAACACAGCCCAGGCTTGTCTCCTCCTCGATTAGTAAATCAGAAAGCACAACAACCATCCATCATTTTGGCAACGCAAAAAGTAACAAACTCAAAATATCACTGTATCACTTGCTTCCTGGTTGTCAGGCAGCGGAAAATAACGTCCAAGAGAGCGTTTTCCTTGGAATATGACGTCACGTGAAAACTATGAATTGGGGGCCTTTGCTGTCCGCCCCTCTATGTCTCTTCCCACATTTTTCGGTCACATCTCTCCTTTCTACCATCAAATTCAGGCAAAAGTGCCCAAAAATACTTAAGAAAATAAAAAAGTGAGTTTGTGAGATATGATGAAATTTTAACACAAGACAACATAAATGTGTCTGCCTTTAGAGATTTTTCCATATAGATTAGAAAATAGTGAAAAATCACCAACCAGTGCAAGTCGATACATTTAGAGCTCTTGTGTTGTCTGATCAACTGTCAAATACAGACTTAAATAAGATTTTCAGTTTACTATCACAGAAAACGTAGAAACTCAGAACTAAAGCTGAACACAATGCAAGACTTTTTTGGCGTTCTTGCTTAAAAATGACTCAAATGGTGAATTGATTGTTTAAATCGTTGCAGGTCAATTTTCTGTCAACCAATTAAGTAATTGTTTCAGCTCTAATGGGCAATGCTTTATGGTATTACTGGATTTCAGATACTTGCATCAACGGGATGAAGTTTCTAGAGTTGTAAGGTATTTCGGTCAATGCATTAGGTAAAAAAAGACAATTCCTATCTAGTCATTTAATTCGGAAACCTTTTTTTAAACATATAAATCTCCATGTACAGTATTATACAGCTTCTTATTGAGAGCTTTAATATGTGGGTTACTGCTAAATAATGAAGAGCTTTTCGGGCAACAGATTTCCTGTGTCGAGAGAGTCAATAAATCTTGGAACAAAAAAACTACTAAAACATCACCAACCATAAAGACAGAAAGAGAGTCCTACTGCATCAGTGTGTCAGCAATTTCAGCTCAAACTCTCATCAGTAATCTGGCCAGAAACAATCCTCTTGAGATTTTTTTAGAGTTTTATTTTTTTGTTTATTTCTCCCTCCCCTCCCAGAGCGACCATCGTTTGAATGCAAGCCAACATCTGACTTTGCTTGGGCTCAGTTTGTTTATGGAGGGTGATGGCTAGCCGCTGAGATGCAGGACTCACTTGGGACTGGACCAGTCAAATCTAGTCAGGCCCTGGATGACTAGATGAAACAGCCGTTCAAGGCCCATCCGCATAGGTTTGCATTCAAAAGACAGCATGGCATGAGGCCTGGGAGACGCAGCCGCCCATGGGTCCGTTTATAAAAAATATTAATAAAAAAGAGAGAGGGTGAAAAATAGCGTGGAGGAATGGAAAAAGAAAAATATGATTTATTTAGCGTGTTTACGGTTTACGCTTTCTTGGAGAGCAGATTATTTTTTTAAACAAAAACTAGATATGAAATCCCAAACGTGAACTTTATATTCCTGTGGAATTTGACTTCATCTCTGATCACCTGTTAAAAAGGCAGACTTTGATATCTTTCACCTTCATGATAAAGTCCAATTTTTTTCCAGGTTTTCTGTATTTAGCAAATAGTTTTACCATCAAAGAGTCAAGAGAGTTCGAGGTTGGATTTCAAGGTGATAAAAGAATCTTCCTCCGATTACTACAGAGTGAATGCCTCACAATCACATATGATTAGGCCTCACCAAGGAATATGACTACAAAAATATATAATTACACTAGAGGTGCACCAACTGCAATTTTCTTGGCCAATTCAGATATTCTTTCTAAGAACTATAATTGACAGCATACGCAAACATTTTTCTTTAATGGAAAATTCTGTCTTTCATCAGTTATTAGGCTTTCCATTAGCACCAGCATACGCATTGGGTCTTCTTCTTGGTCAGTTCAATTGTAAGTTCATAATAAACCACAGACTATTAAATAACTTTTACATTTTTTACAAAACTGCACCAGGTTACAGGAACATCTCTGTAATTTGGACATTTGTTATTTGAAAATAGAATTGTTATTTTAAAAAGAATAGGCTTTGTTACAATATTTTTAGTAGGTTGTTTTTTATCCCACCATTTTAATTCTACGTAATTCTCCACCTTATTTTAGTGTTTACTCACAAACTGCTTTAATCTGCTCACCTCGCTATTCCCTCCAGACACACACACACCCCTCCACCTGTCTCTCTGTTTCTCTCTCACTGTTTCTCTCTCCATGTATCTGTCTGCTCAGCTGACTTCATTCTTCAGCAATATGTTTTATAAAGTAGCCCAAAAGACACAACTTGCTTTTTCACTATGTTTCACAGCAGAAGGTGAGCCACTTGGCTTGTCCTCCAATGGTTTTGTTGAACAAGAGACAGCGGGCCAGAGTTCTAAAACAGAATTGCAGGACTTGCTTTAGATTACTAGATCTCTGCATGATGTCAATTTCAGCTTGCAAGTGTTTGGTAGTTTCAGAGTGTATCACACATGCATACCAAGCATCCATACTAATGTGTACCCTGTTCCTGCTGAACGACTGAAGCTAAGCAGGTTGGGGACTGGCTAGAACGTGGATGGGATACCTCCCATCCCATTTCTGTGTCTGACTTCCTGCCCAGTTCATCTGCTCTGTGCTTCTTGACTGGCTGTGTATTCTCTGCGGAGGGGAGGGGAGAGCAGCTTCTGGGACACGCTGCAGCGCTTCTGGTGTGAGCACAAGCATAAACTAGTATGGCTGCCAGCGACTCCTGTGGTTGCAAAAAGAAGTCAGGTTCCATTAGAAATAATGGTAAAATGACCCTACTTCTCAATAGGGTTGGGCGATGTCTACAAAATTTCCATCGGACGCTGTCTACAATGAAACTTCGGAATGGATGATGTCATCGAGCGCGCGGGGGTCTTATGTGCATGTGTTCTCTCACAGACTTCACTCGGTACAGGAAGGGGGCAAGCCGGGGTGTTTACTGGAGGTGTAGGTGTGTGTGAGTGTGGGGAGAAGAAAATTCCGAGGCAGGTGCAAAGTACACTTAAAAACAATAATAAGAAAGAAAATTTGAGATTTTACAATCACAATGCCGGCTCAACGTCGTGATGTCTGTCAGACATCACAGATGGACTATGGCATCGTCTTTCGGCCCAACCCTACTTCTCACCTGATTTATTATCTTAGTAAACACTTTCCTAATGAGTTTATGGTTTCATTCGCTACTTTCAAATCTTCTTCAATACAGCATGATGTTCGTTAAGTAAATTACGGTTCCATATAAGGGAAAATACCAAGGTGACCTGTCAATCAAGAAGGGCTGTGCAATATGACTAAAATATCATATTCCAATATAAGTCAATTCATATCCCAGTAACAATACATATCCCAATGTAGAACATTTTAATTCAATGAAATATCATAAGTTACTGTTGGAATTTCTCATATTTCTTATATTTGTCTGTGTCATAAAGGTGGGTATGCAATTCTGGAGAAATCCAATACCATGACAAAAACCATGATATAGAGCGAACAACACAGGTAATGTAACTAATGTTAGCTAGGTAGTGGGTTAGCAAATTGTCACTACTTCGTACTGCAAAGCTAACATGAGGATGAGACCGATGAGAAGGTCCCAGAGCAGCACAGCAGCTCCAGACAGCGAGACTCAAAACCCGCCTGCTGCTATACCCACCATCACAACAACAGCATGTCTTGGTGAACTAGAAAGTAAGCTGAATGTCCGTGGGCAAGTTATTAAATGCTACCTGATAGACACATCATGGCTGGAACTACTGAATAGTGTTGTGTGGCTCGTCCATACAGACTTCTCTCTTTGGAATGAGTTCCCCTTTTTTGTTTGCATGGTCTGAGTCCTCCTATTCAGTATTACTCATTTCTGAGTGAACTTTACTCCATGTTTGTTTATTCTGAATGCAAATTTTTTCCTTGCAACACCGGTAAGTGTGTAAGAACGTACCACGGTGAAGTTAGCTGGATATTACTTTTAAGTTGGATATTTAACAGATGTATGTCGAATATCCAACTTAAACCTAACTTCACCGCGGTGCAAAGTGTGGTCCCCTGATAATTTTACCGTAAAGTGTGGAATTTGCAACACAACAAAATAAACAATAGAGCATAATTTTAAACGACAGATGTTTTTCTATCATCATACAATACATGTTGCACAGCCCTGCAATAT
Organism: Micropterus salmoides; assembly: GCF_014851395.1. Lineage (NCBI taxonomy): Eukaryota > Metazoa > Chordata > Actinopteri > Centrarchiformes > Centrarchidae > Micropterus > Micropterus salmoides. The sequence continues at coordinate 16,793,158 of NW_024040817.1, read as the reverse complement.
AACTACAGTGACTCGGATCCACTTCACTGTGTACATTTGACCAGCACTGTTGAAAAAGCTTATTAGGAGTTGACTGTTCTTTCTGTTAAGTACGTTTTGTTTTAAAGGGGACGTATTATGCTGCATTTTCAGCTCTATATTGTAGTTCTGTGACTCCTGTATGGTATATTTGCATGATTCAAAGTTCAAAAAAAGTTCAAAAAAAGCTCCTGTCTCTGGTTGCAAAAAATCAACATGCTGGCGGCCAAACTCGAGGCTTCTGCAGTCCACAAACCAATGGGTGACATCATAGTGACTATGTCCACTTCTTTTATAAAGACTATGGTTTTAAGACTGTTTTTCGCAAGCCAAAATTAGCATCCAGCACTTTTAATCCTACTATTTGACACAATTAATAAATGTAAATAAATGTCATAGCTACTTGCTCACAGACAATCCAAACTAACTGTACAACTTAACCTACTCTATAATTCATCAAATATGAGATTAATATTTGTGTAAGATGGTGCTTGTACGCATTAAACTTTTCAGAGAAAATGTCTCTCGTGATGAAATCTAAGCTTATAATTTATGCAGCAGTGGCTCTCCATTAAAACACCATGTAATTAACACCTATGCTGCACATTTAAGTTCCTGATCGTCATTATCATCACAACTGACTGTTAAATCACAGCCTCCCCAAGGCCATCAAAAGTAGCCTATTTAAATTGCAGAACACTAGCAAAGGTTCCTCAAGAGGACACAGGAATGACGGTAAGTGTCCACCATTAAGTGAGTTAATAAATATATACAAAAGAGGCATGGATGCAAATGAAGGTTACAACAAGACTACTTTGAGGCGACTTTGTGATGCAGCAGCTATTCATCAATGTGGCTGAAGATGCACTCTTCTGTCCTTAGCTTTATCTAATGAAGCCCCTATATGCAAATGAGCCTGCCCTTTTTCCTTGATTTTTCCTCTTCTGTGTTTATAGCTGAATGTGGGAAAGTGGGCGTTACAACATGGCAGAAATGTTACAGCACAACTACTCTAAATTCACTGGATAATGTATGTATGGAGGGCAATATATAGTATAGATAGCATATGTTAGGAATCCCACATACTATTGCTGTTGGCTCTATCTGCATGCACAAAACCACCATGCACCATGCATTGTTACGAAAGCTTAACTGTTTGTGTGCATGTTTCTAAGCAAACTATGCAAAAACTTTAAATCAGATTTGAGGATTGGTTTAAGTAGCTATCTGACAAAGAGCTGAACAAATATCAGACCCTTTGTAAATTGAGACATAAATATTGAAATATAAAAAGCCTCACATATGTACAGTATTTGCACACGTCTCAGTCTTTCAACAATAGACGTAAGCATTAGCTTGCACTTAACCTTTATCTTTTTTTGTTTCTTCCACTCAAGTGTACATCACACAAGTATAGATTTACAAAGACAATTCATCAGCACAGGCTACTAAAAACAATCAAAAATGTGGCATTTCATTGTTCTTATAGTTTATGCTTGTACTAATACATTGTCAGACACTGCAAACACATACTACACACACAAATCCTACCCTTTTCTAAAAATATGAAAAAACATCTGTATCCTTTAGAGTGGTAACGTTTAATTTGGTATTCAAACTATGGAAAATGTACAATATTCTAACTGCAATGACCTTTCAGAAAATTATAAAATCTATAAAGCACAACAAACCATTTGACAGGGTACCTCCAGGAATCTCAAAGTTAAATTTAAGACTTTTTAAGAACTTTTAATACCACCCAGGATGAAATTTAATGCCAACTTCACTGCCGTATAATGGAAAATTGGTATGAATTTTAAACCCGAGAAATTATTATTTACGAAGTTACCTGGATTAAGAATATAATGCGGTAATCAGCAGATTGTTTTTTATCTTAACTAACTTTTTTTGGACAATGCACATTTGTTTCTTCTCTATTTACATTGCATTGCATGTTTTGTTATTGTGCAAATAAATCTTTCTCAAAGCATTTTCATTTCTTTTTTTTTTTTTTACTATTTCTTGTTGCAAGCCATTTTACAGAACCTATTCAACAAATGCTTTAAAAAAAGGCATGGAGACATAGTATCCCAAATGTAAATGACACCTATGAAATGAATACAATATTTGTGCACTAAGAACTCTGTAAATGCCAATTGCTTCAGTGATTATTCATCCTGTTCTGTTTTTGCATCTAAAGGCTGCTTGAAATATAGATTTATATAATACTGGCTTGAAAGCAGCGGGGACAAAGAGTGGGCTCCGTTTAGTTTTTTCCTCGTCCCGGTGATCGGCACATCTGGGTGAGCTAAGTTTAATGTGCGTTAGCAAGTTGGATGTTTCCATTCATAACATTACACTACAACAGTGGCGCAACGCCGACACACAGACTCGGTCCTCGTCTTATATACAACTGTCTCTCCATTGCTGTTGTAATGTTAACTGACCAGGAACCTGCAGCGGGTCTTCCAGCTGCGCTGTTTCATTAGCGCTCACCATCGTGTGACTGACTCACACACCAATCCGCTTGTTGTGCTAACCTCACCACCACTGTCCTCAGCCTCATCCGCCAACTTGTCCGCATCTCTGGCTTTCTGAATTTCACACACTTGCCCATTCTGAGGCGACAAGCTAACGTTAGCTTGTTAGTAGCACTTCAGAGAGGTTTTGTTTCCTTTCCTAACAACTGACTGATTGACGCCAGAGCTTTGATGCCAGAGCTCGGGCACCGCAAACACTCCAGTCCAGTGCGTAAAGATTGACCTCTTCCTCTTCTTTCTCTTTCTTCTTCCTGTTCCTCCTCCTCTTCTTCCTTTTCTTCCTCTTTCACTTCCTCCTCCTTCATCTTTCCTATTCCTCTGTCACCTCCTCTTCCACTTCCTCTTCTTTTCCCTCCTCCTCCTCCTCCACTTCCTCCTTCCTCTTCTTCATCTTCCTCCTCCTCTTCCACTTTTTTTATCTCTTCCTCTTCCACCTCCTCTTCTTCCTCCATTTCCACTTCATCTTCTTCCTCTTCCACTTTTTTTCTTCCACTTCCTATTCTTCCTCTTCTACTTCCTCTTCTTCCTTTTCTCCTTTCTCCTCTTCTTCCTCTTCCACTTCCTCTTTTTCTGTATTCAATGTAATGATGACTGTCTACACTGCCAGAGTTGTAGAAGAACAAGAAGAAGAAGAAGAAGAAGAAGAAGAAGAACCTAGTGACAAAACATGCCCTGCAGAGTGGTTTATCTGTTTTGGGCTACTGTAGAAACATTGTGCATTCCATGTATGAGGACATGCAGTGTATGATAAAAATGGCTCATTCTAAATTCACTTATTTTACCCAGTTTAAATAGTAAAACAATCGAAAATCATTATGTGGAGGTCAGCACTGATATAGTGGCTGGCAGCCACAAATAAATCACTGTATGCGAAACACTGATATTATATCGCATTTTTGCCAATAAATCCTCTTAAATATTACACACTGGACCTTTAAATCGGCTTGACTTATCAGACGCCCTATTGACCTGTCAGTAAACTGGCTAACATTAGGCTATATTGCTTATGCGGTTCAACTTACTTCAAACTTTACAACCCTAGTATCTCTAGACAAAATATGCCATTGCTCATTGTGGTGAAATATTTAAGGAGGTGGTATTATGCTCATTTTCAGGTTCAAAATCTTAATTAGGGGTTGTACCAGAACAGGTTTACATGGTTTAATTTTCAAAATACACCATATTTTTCTCATACTGCGCATTGCTGCAGCTCCTCTTTTCACCCCATGTGTTGTACGTGCCGCTCTTGAGCTACAGAGTGATGCATCTTACTTGTACAAAATCTTTGTTGGGAGTTGCACATGCGCAGTTCCCAGGTAAGGACTATTAGCCAATCAGAAGCAGAGAAGGGCGGGTCGTAAGAAACAAGGTAGTGTGATCCAAATCAAAGCCGCTTCAGACTGCGACCGTAACCTAGCAGATGGTATAAGTTACTTATAAGTCCACAACCACACAACATCATTGTTCCACATCTTACCATCAGGACTAAACCTTGAACTGTTGCCGGTGTTCTGACGATCTATGCTGCCTTGCCGAAAAATGCTACCATAGCGCGAATCGATAGACTCGACTCTACTCGGCCCTGCTCCGTTTTCCATTGCAGATAGTACCCAGAGATAGTACGTAGCTTGTCGTCATAGCGACGCCACACACAACTGCCGCAATCCACACAGCTCTCTCTTTTTTAGGTTAAAACGTTTCAACATTCCTCAGAATGAAAGAACTCAATATTCAATAGTCAATATTTGAAATCTACACAGCTGATTTCTCACCTCAAAACTTCTCAGAAGTGGATTTATTGATGAAATTACATACGAAAACTATAAAATAAAAAACTTTCTGTTGCAGGCCTCTGTCTGGCGCACGCAATGATGATGCAGTGAATAGTGAATATTCTCTCTGACCAATCAGCAGTCTGTCATGTTTTCACGTTACATTTTAGTTTCCCTCAGCTGGCTTGGAACCTCATGGAGGTGAGGTGATATGAAAAAAAGTACCTGGAAGCAGGTACAGGTACAACATTTCTACAATGGAAAACCAAACAAAGGCGAGTCGAGCCAAAGGGCCTCCGCTCAGACTAGCTTGGTTTGAGGGCGTGCCTGACCCCGCTAGCTGCTTGGCAAGCTTTATGACGCGTTTTCATTGTGATGTCACAAGTAAAGGAAGTGAAGGGCTGGACTACAAACGAGCTGTTTTCAAGCGGTTCAGAGCAGAGCTTTCTGTGGGAGATGGGAACTCCCTTTGGGCTGGACTTCGGGCTTTTTCACTTTGCAAACCTGTTACATGCACAAAAAAAATATATAACTCAATAAAGGAGAGGGAAAAAGACAAAAAGCATAATACCACTTCTTTAATGTTTCTTAAACTGTACTGTACACCAGTTGTTCGGGACCCCCCTGGGAGTCGCGAGAATGCTATTATAGACACAAAAAATTGAAGAAAAAAAAATACGGACTATAGTTGTGAATGTTTGGGTCGACACTAAATATTTTGCACTGTTGTGCACAGTAGGTGGTGGCAATGCCAAACGCTGTAAAACGCCTCAAAAAGAGGTCGGACTGCCAGAAAGGTTAAGAACCCCTGCTGTACATAAACAATGATATCAAAATTGAGAAAGAGTGACAGTAAAGGTGTCAAGGACTATATCATAAATGGAAAAGACTGATGCAAATATGTTCATAAAAATGTTATTTAGTGTAATTTTTATGTTCTTTGCTTATTAAATGACTTACTTATAGAAAAAAAATCACATGTATCAGAAGAAGCATTTATGTTAAAAGCTTTAGGGTGCAACTATATTTGTGAGCGATTTTATAACCGTTTACTTTTAAAAACAGATTTATGTGACCATTTGCATACAAGAAAAACTCATTATTCAAGCAAATATGCCAAACAAACAAATATACACAAAAAGTCATTCTCAGATCCAAATATTCTACTGGCCTTGACCAGTTTCATTGGCCATTTCCATTTTGCTTTGCACAAAGTCAATTGCAGTCTACGCGCGCACACACACACACACACACACACACACACACATACACACACACACACACACACACACACGGCAAAAACAAGCTCAACTGTTATTTGCAAACAAGTCACAGCATTATAAGATCTTCTAGAAGAAGTTCTAAAAAATTCAAAGCAAAGTAACTTATATTTTATGTCTTTTTGTATGGAGAAGCCTCTTAACAAGGCCTTTGGGATTTGATGTTTGTCATGTGGGTTGCCTTCATATAGTTAGCTTAACCAACTTTAGCACCATTGTATCCTGATAATATAATAATTATCATGATCTACTTTGCAACCCTGTACGCAGGATAAGCGGTTGACGATGGATGGATGGATGGATGATCTACTTTGTACAATACTCCTATTCATTGTTTATATATAGCCACACTGTAATATTTAACATAAACACTAACGTTTTGATAAGGATTCCTTATATTTCTTTTTTAAAGAGTTGTGAACAAGATATATATTTAGCAGCACAATTTACAGTTGCTTAAGCATATCTTTGGCATCTTTGTACTACATTTTCTTGTTATTAATCGGCTGACATATACTGTACACTGATACTGATATATCTGTGATAAGCTAAGACGCTGGCACGGTGGAGACTGACCCTCAAAAAGGATTAAATCTTGGATTCTAGAGAGTTAATGGCTGAGTGTTGCAGTCTGAGGATATCTGTGGCCTTGTGGGACCGCTTGGTGAAAATAGAAACCTTTGACTCAGGGATGGCCACAGACTGATGATGTGAGATTAAAACAACAAGAAAGATGGAGAAAAGTGCCTGAAAGTAAAAAACAGCAAGCATCCTGTATACTCAGCTATAGGGAGAAGAGAAATGAATTAAATAGAAAGGAGGAAGAGGAGCACTGGGTTGTGGAGTGTCTTCATGGAATTACATGATTATAGTTCAATAGAAGTGGCAAATAAGTCTAAGTGTGTATAATGAAGAGAGAGCTGAAGAGTCGGATAACATATTGCCAGACAGCAGCCATTAGCCAGAGGCCTGCAAAAGCACATCAGGGGGAAACTCAAAGACATAGAGAGGCAACAAAGAAAGACAGGGGGAAGAGAGAGTGAGGGTTGGAGGCAGAGATGTGAAAGGAGCGAAGGAGAGAGCGCAGAGTGGAGTGTGGAGACTGATTGCCGTTGATCTTCACAATAAGCGGGGCCGACAAGCGGCGAGCGCGCCTCTGCTCCGACACTAATTGCCCGTGAAAGGTGACCTGCGGTGAGGCGGAGGCGCTCAGCTCCCATCGTCCTCGCCGCGCGACGTCCGCCCTGATCGCACGCGACACCAGACATCCGAGCCGTCACACCAGCCACCAGCCCCACCAGCTCAACAGCCGGAACCCATCCGGAGAGAGACAGCCAGAGAGGGCTGAAAGAGACTGAGAGAGAGGGGGGGGGGGGGGGGGGGGACTGAGAGAGTGAGAGAAATAAAAACAGGACAGGGGACAGGAAGAATAGACCAAGATGGAGAGTTAAAAAGGAGAGAGAGTAAGAGAGAGAGACAGAGCGAGGATCGACAAGAGGGAAACACTAGTGAGAAGGAGAGACAGAGAGAAGACAGAAAACGCTTTGTTAGGAACGGATGAAATGAGAATGTGAATGACAACAAAGAAAGGTAAAACTGATTGCAATGTGGCCTTGCAACCCACTAATTTGTATTTCAAAGGAATAGACGCTGTTGACTGTGTGTGTGTGTGCATGTGTGCGTGAGAGAGAGTGAGTGTAAGAGAAAAAAGAGTGAGAGAGAGTGAGTAATAAGGAACAATTCCTGATTTTCAACACAAGGGTGGTTAACTGCAGAATCTATTCAGATATTTTAATCTACACTCATGATATGGTTTTCTGATTTTATTGTAAAAATTCCCATGGTCCCTTGTTACAATTGTGACAATTAATTATTCCATTATGGAAAAATCTGCCATTACTTTTCTAGATTAACTGATTTTATCGATAAAATGTCACAAAACATTCCCGGTATAATTTTCTAGAGCTCAAGGTGATGCAAAATGACAACAGAAAAGTAGTATATCCTTCAACCGGAGAATATTTCACATATTTGCATATAGACAATAAAAATAAAGTATTAAGGCAAGGCATGGTATGAGTAGAAAAAGATTAGTACATTAGTAAAGCAGGGAAGAAATAAATGATGGACGAGAGGGAGAAAATCCCAAAACATTTAAACAAGAAAAACAGAAAGGTGGGCTGAATCAAACTGCAAAAGATGAGGAAGAAACTGAAAGGGAGAATGATGCGCTACAACTAGCTGAATGATTTCTGAGGCACTGGAGAGTAAAAGCAGCAGTCAGGGTGGCGACAGGGCCGCAGTCACCCAACAGACGCAAGAGGATAGAGAAGTGTGAAAAACAATATAATGGTTACAGATGAAGGGGGGTGGGTGCCATGAGAAATAAGAGGGAAGAGAAGGCTATACTGTGAGAACTGGGAGAATAAAATGGCTGGCTGGAGTAAACGGACAGTGTTGCAGTGCTGTAGGCCCTCTACCTCTGTCTTCACACAGAATAAACCTAGTCTAAGCAGGAAACTGGGAGTGGATTGGATAATTTTACATGTAGCTAAACGTAAATGTGTGATTTAAAAAAAAATGCACTTTTCCTCACTGGAACATCCAGACCACTTAATAAACTTGCTGTATTGTAATGGCTTCCCGTAACATTTATCAACTAGTTGGAAACTTCCAGAAGCCTTTTTATTATTGATTTCCCCCACTTTTCATTGGTTATAAGAGGTTATGAGAGGATAAAGAAGAGAGACAAGCCTGGATCTTTTTACACAGTGGAGCCAGACAGCTGGAGCCCAGCGTGGGGGAAGGAGTGCGGGCAGGCTACAGACCATTTTCCCAGCACAGATACGGATATATTGGAATGCAGTGGCCATTAATAACAACTCAGTTGTCATCTGCACAGTCATTGACCCCCAGACCGGTCAATATGTGTGGAGAGAGTGAGAAAAATAGCGTGTGTCCCCGAGTGTGTGTGTGTGTGTGTGTGTACAGTGGCATGAGCTAAACCTGCTGCTGCTAAACTCCACACAAAAAACATCTGGCAAAACATAAAATGTGTATAAATGTGAATTACATACATGTTTTAGGTATATAAGTGCATATACAGTGCATTTAGTGAAGGAATTCTGAATTTAAACATGTATGTATGTGTGTGTAACCGAGGGTTAATTCAGTTTGTGGTTAGCACCACCCTTTGGTAGCGCACAGTATTGTATATTGGCAACACTTGCATGTGTGGATCATGTTAATTAACCTCTTTGCATGAAGGCTTCTTGAATTATGTTTTCATATTAAGGATGATACAGGTGAAAGGTAAAAACCTTAATTTATAGAATGATTTGTGGTGTTAAATCAGTTCTCTTTTCTCTGCTATAAGCATCTAAAACAAAAATAAAACAAGAGTTATAATGAAAAAACTCATCAGAAATTTTATTGACTGTGTCCAACACTAAATATCAAGTATGAGAGGCTATTTTTCAAGATAAGATCTGAGCAAAGAAAAATACACAGTATTTGTGAAAATAGATATTACACTTGTAATGAACCCTTAAAAAATCATAGATGGATATCAGACTGAGTGAACAAAGTGTCCAAAATACCAGAAATGTAGCAGTTATCCCAGTTATCTTCTCAATTCGATAAATGTGCCTTTTGTATAACAGTAATCATCATATTTCATGCTGTCACTTTCTGTCTAATTGCTCACCTTGGAAACATGCTTCCCTAGCTATCCTACTGAGCACAGTACAGGAAAGACAGACACACACCAATTAAAGAGACAGCAGTGCTAGTTTTAGTTACCTGCGCCAGGAGCACCTGACAAGTTAATCCTCGGCAATCATGTCATTTCTCAAGCAAGCGACATTACAAGGCCTGCATGCGTGTATTCTGTGAGTGAACATGGAAAACAATGCTCAAGTCATGAAAACTATCAGGTGAACACTTAAGTTTCAATAAAGTGTGTGAAATAAGATGTTCAGTTGTTGTCTGCTAAAGAGTGGAGATGACTGTAAATCTGTAGGCTAGGCTACTGCCAGCTGTGAGGTGTCCGTGCGTAAGAGGGTTTGATTTCTCTCTGCCAGGCAGCTTTATTTCCAACCTCGACTAAAAAGACGACAATTTGGTTAAATTAGATGATCAAATACTCAAACGGTTGGTGTCCACTTGCTCAGCAATGTTAACAAAATGATACACATGACCATAAACTACACTGCAAACATTCTTCTGTGAATTGCTCCCTTTACTAAAATCAAAAATGTTTCTAAATGGGAAATGCTCAATGGAAAAATCATGGTCAGGGCATGTGGAACATTTAAATAGATGATGAAAATCCATTAAAAAAAACATTAAGTAAAAGAAATTAGTTTTTCAACGCATTATTTGGTGTTTTGTAAGTAGGAATACCATGCTGAAATAACTTTTTACTGTAATGAATACCAACATCAGCCAGTACATGGATAATGATAAACAAAAAAGACTGCCCTTGCAGGGGTCACATTAAACTCCACTTAACTATACTGCCACATATAAAAAGCTCGTACAAGAAAGAAACATACTGCAACAGATGAGCAAAACGCAAAAAAGTAATTTTCATTCTGTGACACATACAAGGATCATCTTTGTACAGCATCTTCTTAAAGCCACACTCAATTTTATCACACCTTTGGATTAAAAAATTTATATATATATATATCTATCTCATTATGGGAGCCAAGCATTAGTTCATGTAGTACATGTATTCTGAAGCTTTGAAATATTGTTTTGCTCTTTTTAAAAATGTGTCTGCATTTAGAAGTGGGTTGAGAATATTTGAAAATATTTTCCTTCTTTAAAAATAAGTTATTCAAAAAAAATGTTGCATATTTACGTGGGTAAATTAAATGACGACTGAAACTTTAAAATTTGTTTACTTCCTCCATCTGTGAATTTATCTATCTGCAGCTTTGATGGAGCGATTTTTTAACCTGATGTTGCGATTAAGAAACTAATCTCAGGCTGGAGATGATAATCAAGGTTCCAAAGTTCTCCAGTTTGGCTACATATCCACGAGCCATCCAAGGGACTTTCTAATTAAGAAGTTACCACTGAGGCACTTTTGGTTCTTTTTTTAAGCAGTTAACAAAGTTCCTTAACTTCCCCGAGTCCTGTACACTTTATACTGCTGGAGTATCAACTCTCAAAGTCAAGGAGCTTTGCTAGTTTTCCCCTGGAGACCATCTCTGAGATTTCCCTTTGCACATTTCCGCACGACTACTGAGGGTGGCGAGTGATAACGCGGTTTAAGATGCTAACACCTCGCCATTAACATGTGGCTAGTCCTAGCGCCCTCTCATCAGCACCCCGAGGGTTTCTTCCTCTGAAATGCTCTTTTAGCAGCTCCCTGACAGGCGAGCGCTTGGCTTTCTAGTTAATTAAAGGGAAAAACATGGCCTTAACTGGTGCATGGTCGCGCCCAGTCTGCATAATGGGACGTAATTAACTTCCCCTCATCGTTACTTCACTTCAAAGGGTCGCTTTTGAGTCAGCCATGCAGACACACAGAGACGCTAGAACACACACACACACACACACACACACACACACATATATATATAAGATGTGTATTACTGCTTGTGAGCACAGATAGGCCCGGAGAAAAAGATCCCTATTGCTCTCCTCTGGGAGTTCTGTGCAAGAGCCTGAACTGTCGGATAGATCCTAGAAAAAAATGGTTTATGCTAACTTGAGAGTGAATGTTGATAACATGAACACACACACACACACACACACACACACTCTGTGTACTCGGTAGTACAAAAAAAACAGGATCTACAGGTTTGAATACGATGTTTAATCTCCATGCATGTTTTGCTATCTTGCTTCCTCTCCACTAATTTAATCCCCCCCATATGACAAAGAAACTTAAATCCATTAAGAGGGAGGACAGACATTTTAAAGCACCTCTCATTCTCCTCTTCCTCTGCACTTGTACCTGCTGTCCAAGTACAAACAAGAAAGTTTGAAGGTAAACCTATAGATAAAACTTTGAGCAGCAATACTCAAAAGGTTCTTCAATTGATAGTTTTTGTAACAACTGAATGTAATCTCTTATAATAATAAACAATCTTTAATTATTACATATAACAATAATTTTATTTTTTCTCCATTACTCCCTAATTTACACATGATGTTAAATAATTAAATATGATGACAAATCAACATCATAACTTACTCTTACCACTTACCTTTCATCTCTTATTGTTTAAGTGAGAGTTCATCTGCTCTCAGTGATTACACACTTCCAGCTCAGTTTGTAACGATTTCAATTTCAGTGCTTGAATCTTCAACTCCTTTCAGCACTTTGGCACTTCAACGGATAATTCAACTTCATCGGCCCTTACACTTAAACACTTCAACTTTATCCAGTGCTTACAGTTGAATAGAAACTTCAGCTTCTTTCAGCACTTCCGTTTTCACTGCTATTTCATCTTCTTTCACAATTGTATTTTGCCTGACTCTTCAAATTATTCCAGTATTTTAATTGTTTCAAATGTTATAACTCATTTTCATCTGTGAGCACACTTTTTTCACATTTTTTTCTTTTGCCTTTTCTAGTAGTAATTATATAATTATTTCATAATTATTTTGTCCGTTTTTGACCTCTTCCACACCCATCACACAGTTATACACTTACATTTAAACATCCGGTAAATGCACAAATGCACACACATACACAAACTTTTACAGCACCGCAGAGCTTGTTCCTTGCTGCAGTCCAACACTATGGGGAGAAAATAATCTGAATGGTGACATCTGCCACATGCATTTGGCCGCCGACATCGAGCTGAGGCCCATGTTTCAGAGAGACTTTTTTCCCCCCTTCTTCCTCGACCAAACCAAGTTACCGTGAATTTCCCAGCTGTGAGTGAACAAGCAGGCGACAAGGCTCGGCCAAATCGGACTGATGGCTGGGCTCTGTTTGCCTTTTGCTGTTATTTATTCATGTGTTTATTCTTCCTGTCGTTATCCCCTCTGATCCAGCGTTCCTCCATCCTCTCCTGCCCCTCCCCTGAGGAGCCAACGAGGAAACACTGTCTTCTTACATCAGGTGTGATACGTACCCACCCCAACCCCTGTTTCTGTGTCCTTCAGTGTCTGATAGGGAGAAATTGTCCAATTTCTTTGTATTGGCATTACAGCAGTATAGTTAAACAGTTTTTGAACTTGTGTCATACTGTCATCGAAATGTTTGACAATTCTCACCCATAGCAGACATAGCAGAAGTTGAAATCTGCTTGGTAGCTAGTGATGGTGGTGATGGTGACGATGATACCCTGAACGGGGTCAGCGGTGAACGGTCAAACAGTGAGTGGCAGCTGGGGGTCCAACCCGAGCACTTGTGACAACACAGACTGGCCCTTCATTGGTCACCAGTGGTGGACACCCCTCTTACACTTGTATTATCTTGTGTAAACTCAGTGAACCACACACACAGAAAGATACACCCCCCCCTCGCCTCATGGTGAACAGTTGCCATGTCGCAGTTGGTTGTCCCTGGATGAGCTCCACGGTTACCCTGAATTTACATGTGTGCTAATTAGACTGGAAGAAATGATTGGCTGCTCACAACATCGCAGTAAAGAGGGCCCAGATGCATACACAAATACACACACGTAGACACATGCTCGCCTGCGCACACATACACATATGGGCGCCCACATACACAAAGCCATTGTGGACAGTAATGCATTAGGGCACGCCCCATCGCACCATGTCAAGAGACACACCTCGGCTGAGTTTGGGTTCTGTCACATGTGATTTACTCGCCGTCAGACAACCTCACACCCCTCCCTTCTCCTTCCATGCCCTGTGTATGTGTGTGTGTGTGTGTGCAATATTTCCTCCATATTGGGATTCTAAACAACATAAGCTATGTTGTCATGTGTGTTTTCTGAGTTGTTCTTATGAATGTGCGCAAGTGAGGGCTATATCAAAATAGTGTATGCTTTATGTGTGAACATGTGTGTGCTTGCATCAGGGTGGTTAGCACTGAAACCCCCACAGAGCTTCTCCATAATAGTCCTAAATCAGCCTTCTAATAATAACATCTCACCCTGTGTTATTCCTGCTGCAATCCTATGTGCTCAGGCCCCCCAACCTCTGCCAAATAGCCCCTTTTGATGTCTCCACTGCTGGCAGGACACAGCGAGCTCTTTACCCTCAGCCTCACAGCCATACAGTGTGAGGAAGAAGTGAGACTGAGCATATGGAGAGTGAGGCAATGTCCAGTTCCAATTTCCTCTAAAGACGGGGGGTGGGGGGGTTCCTCTGTGCCGTTAAAGAACATTTCTTTAAACTTTTTATCTAAAGGGAAAATTAGGTGAGATAAATGAAATCTGCTTTAGTGTTACATTCACACAGATTTTACTAAGCAGATTTTTTCCCCTCTTCCCTGAATGTTACTGAACAGTGTTTTTCAGCTAGTGAGCTGAGACCCTAAAAGTGGGTCAAGAGATGTTCTGCCAGAGCTGTACTCAGAAGAATGTTATTCAATGGACCGTCATCTCATAGACAAGGTCAAATTGGATTACTCAGTGTAGAACCTCTGTGTTCTTCAGTTTCACACCAGTGCTGAATACTGTCTGCCTCTAGCTTTGGCTTTAAGGTCAACTGTTCACAAGTCCTCTCAATGTGTGTGTTAATATGCATGTGTGTGTGTGTGAAACAGAGGAACACACATAGTAACAACAGCAACTCCATGCCAGAGCACGATTAAAATATTGCTGAGACACCAATACTTGATTCAGTCAGACACGAAGGGAATACTCCTCCAGCTCTACGTCAAGTCTTCACGCCCTACTTGCCTTTGCCACACACTTTTTCTCTCCCTTTTACTAATTTCCTTGTTTTTCTTTTACACAGGAAGATGAGCAACAGAGCAATGTTTTAAGTCGTAGTCTTTTGGAAAAGAGCAAGTTTCCACTCAAAATCTTGTTAAATAATTTGATTACTTATGCACGTGTATAAACATGGATATATTCACAGTAATTACAAATGTTTATGTACATTTCATGCATTGCAAATTCCAAACCATCTGTTTGTTATAATAAGTTGTTTGACTTAATTAAAATTTTCTGTTGACCATCTTCTGCTTCGCTCAGACAGAACTTGGGTTATTGGTACAAAATGTTACCACTAACACAACATGTTTGCTGAGTCTCGTTTCATCATCAAGTTGTAGTGACTCTCTTCTTCAGCAGTGATTATTTTAGCATTTGTTACGCTGTCGTGTTATGCTCAAATGTTAGAAAACAGAGAGGCAGGGAGAAGCTAAGGGCTGAAATGATTAGCTGATTAATCGATTAGTCAACCTACAGGAAATGAATGGGCGACAATGTTGATAATCCATTAATGGTCTTTTCTGAAGAAGAATTATAAAATATCCGCTGGCTCTCCAATGTGAGTATTTGCTTGGTTATAACAAATCAAACATTTTAAAGAAAACACAAATAATCAATCAAAGAAATATTATCTGCAGCCCTAACCCTATTTGGATTCTAACGCAAAACACTGTTAAAACAGGATTTGTTGCCAACTGATCCACTGAGCATGCCATAAGTATGACCATTAAAAATATTCACACTGAGAGCACACAGCTTTGCAAATATGTAGCTATGTTATTGCTCTTAACCCTCCTGGTGGGGGATGCTTGTGGAAACACTATGTAGTGTTTTTTTGGCCTTGCAGAGACGGATACAAACAAACAGAAAAGAGATGTGTGTCCGTTTTAACACACAAGCACACTCAAAAAGAGTTACAAATAACACAGAGAGCAATCATACGTAAAAGAAAATGTGACAGCATAGTAAGGACTCTTTCAAACATTGAAGCTTAGAGGAAGCGCCAGTCAGTGCGTGTGTGGAAGCATGTGAAAGGGAAGAACACTAACAATGGTACATTTGTAATGGAACAAAAACTGTTTTCAATTTTGGCCTCCTTCAAAGGTTCTGAGGTATCTATCATTCCTCCAGAAGAAGAAAAAAAAAGGAAACCATCCAATTTAGGAAAAGAGGGACGAGTGAGAGAAAAAATTTGAAGCCCCAATTACAAGTAATTACCACGTTTCGCTCTCAACATGGTGGAATGATTTGATGCCTTTCAGAGGGTAGTCTGGTTTAGCTCAACGCGGACATCTCCTTCTGTCTTGTGTTAGTCTTTGGCGGTGGTTAATGCGATCATTTGGTGGAGATAAAAGACAGGGCGGTTAAAAATGATGGCGCTGGAGCCGGATCTGCTGGCTATAAATCACACAAGGTGGTATTGAGATGAAGTGTAGGTACGTGCCGCGACAGCCTTTCGCCGCGACCAAGACCAGAAATGATAAAATAAATATCTCTCTGAGGCACTCCCGAGGTGGGGCTGCGTCTGTACCTTGTAGCCGGCCTTGCAATACTGGAAAGACATCCGTCAGCCAACTTTCTTATGTTCACACACCGGTTTAGATTAAAGTTTGGGAAATTACAGTGTTACAGACCGACACTCAAATGGTTAAATGTGAAATCTTTTTTTCTGCTTGCCTGCGATTTCCATTTCATATTTCTGCGGTTACAAACACATATCACTGCTACTAATGAGTGCAATCAGTCAGCACAGTGTCTGGCAGAAAAGGCCTCTATAATGGTGTCTTTAAAGCACCAATATTTTGTGACATGTTGACATCAAACACCACTACATCACACACACGCGCAACTGCTATTTTCACACTGCAGAAAATCTGTCTGCTAAATGGC
Organism: Micropterus salmoides; assembly: GCF_014851395.1. NCBI lineage: Eukaryota > Metazoa > Chordata > Actinopteri > Centrarchiformes > Centrarchidae > Micropterus > Micropterus salmoides. Next base: position 16,776,779 of record NW_024040817.1, on the reverse strand, counting down.
CATTTGTGATTAAAAGAAAGGAAACAACTCTAATATAAACAGGAATATAGATAAACAGTGCTGAAACAATTAGGTGATAAACAAGAATCAACAAACAACAATTTTCTTCATCGATAAATCATTCGAGCTCTCCGTCTCCAAAAATGCAAGAAAAGTGATTAGTTCCAGCTACTCACGTGAGGATTTGTTGCTTTTCTGTTTTCGATCATCACAAAGTGAATGAAGCTTTGGGTTTTGGACTGTTGATCAGACAAAACAAGCTATCTGAAGACATCACCTCAGGATCTGGGAAACTGTGAGGGAAATTTTCTGATATTGTATAGAATTAACAGTTTATAATCAACAGATGAATGAATCAGGTAAATGATGAATATAATGACTGGTATCTTCAGCCACAGCATCTAAAGAGCTGCAACCAACAATTTGATTCTCTTCTCACAATTTGCCAACCATTTTCTTGATTGTTTATAAAATATCAAAAAAATAAAATAAAATGTATCCATTGATAAGCCCAAAGTACCAGAGGAATGTTAAGCATTTTACTAGAAAAAATTATTTAAATTTTCGCTCCACCAACTAGTTTACCAACTACAACTAAAATTAGTTATTCTGTTAGAAAAAAAACAAAAACATCTGGTTCACTGGGCCAGTAATAGCGATAAGTGTCTGTCTGTGCTGATGTGTGTACACTGGGAGATAAAGACAGTTTTTCACCTGTAGAGAGGCTACTATGAAAAGCAAACTTGTTTTGAGGGTGACGTGACCCCTCTTACACCTCAAATCACAACAAAAGCCTCTGGAGACAGGCAGGGAACGTCTGTCTATCTCAGAAAGCCTGCTCTTCTTAGGCAACACACACACACACACACACACACACACACACACACACACCCCGACTGGTGTAAGAGATCCAGTCATAGACACAGCCACAAACACACACACATGCCCTCAAACCAACATCTCCTGCTCACTCCCAGTGTTGCATCTCAACATCGACACGAGGCAAATACAGTTCCAATCCACCTGGTCGTTTGATGGCTCACACACTCACACATGACAATGCATTGATTTTTATTCCCCCTCCCCTCCCTCCCCTCCCTCCTAGCTCTACTGGCTGCGTAGACGGAGCGGTGTGGAGAAATCCATTAAGCCGACACTTCTCGTTTCCACTGACTGACAGGCCTTGACGGGCTCGGGCTTTTGGCCCACCCGCTTGACTGGCAGCTCGACAGTTAAACAAGCCCTCCAGTTGCTATAATAGTTTAAAACACTTTCAATTACCCGAGTCAAACAAATCCTTCAGACGAGCGCTCGGGTGCTTCTCAACAAGCAATCCCACACCCCAGCGGGTCCTTCTCCACCTATCGTTTGGTTTATCTGGAGATCCCCCACGCTACGATGAAGGGGAAGAGTTTTTCCGGACAAAGCAAGCATGCCGACGAGAGAAATTGGAGGGCACAAACTGCAGGGTACTGAGAAGAGAGAGATGGTTTTAAGGTTTTCCGATGTTTCAAAACTCTGTGCTGTCTGTATGGATGTGTTACTGCATCTTCCTACCACCTGCACTACAGTGTGACTGCAAGATTTATAACAAAACTCATTAAACATTAAGTAAATCCATTTTGACCAACCTCCTGACTTCTACTGTGAAAAGCATACAATAACCGGGGGTGGGCAATTTCCAGAAATCAATGAAATCTCCCTGTAATAAGCCAGACTCATAAATCACTTGTTAACAAGCACTTTCACAGCAGTTTCGGTTGACTCGCAGGTTTTAACACTCCTTGCATGCTGTGAGACCTTAATTACCAATAAAAACATGAAAAGGGCTGAATATTACATTAAATCAAGCAGATACAAAAGGCAATTTCATATTATGTTTGATTGTTTGATGACAACATGTAAACCTCGAGGAGATCTTACCATTATGAGTTACTCTTTTAAAACATCATAAAGAAAACTGCTTTTGTATCAGTTATCCTAACCACTAATGTCACATACTGTCTTATTTCTGTGTCTTGGACTGTGATTTTGCCCTGTTGTATAGCTAAAGAAACTATAGGCGATCTTAGTAATTCAGATGACATACTGAGGAAAACCTGCTTTTTGTAAATAAAGTATAATTGTAATTTATTTTTTCCTTCAGGAAAATTACATCTCTGGGTTTAATGTGTTGCTTCATGTGAACCATGGATTTTGATTTCATTTTTATTTTGTACTGAACAATACATATTAATTAAGTTTTAATATAAAAAGTTAAACAACAAAACAAGTTCAATTAATCTACAAGCTTTTAAAAGACAGAAAGTACAACCTCACCTGAATAAATATAAAAAGGCTTTACAGTACTCATTCATTTGCGGGCATTATGTCACAAATTTATGTAATATAAAAACATATACTTTAATAGTGTAGACAATACGTATTATGTTGTATCTTGTAAAGACACCTGACTGTAAATTACTGTAAATGTATTAACAACAGAATGGTGCACACCACTTACAATCGACAACCTTCAACTTAATCCTTATTATTAAAAGAAAAAAAATACGGAAAATGTGCCAAAGCCTCGGAACAATTTGGTTGTATAATTCTTTTACTACTAATTCAAAATTCTAATTATGCATAAACTGTATTTTGTTTTTATTGGTTCACTTTTCAGCCATTTGAGATGGCCTGAGAGCGTTGGCAGCACACCTTTTCTGGAGGTTCGTTTGTTTATTCATAATTATCTGGCAACAGCAGCAGCACCTAGGGCTCTCGCTGCAGTAATAATCTCCCTGTTGCCCCAGAAACACAAGACACACACCAGCAAAACAGTGAAGTCATTCCCTCTTTGTCCTTGAGAGTCGCGGACTCCAGAGGGTGTGAGGTGTGCGGGTGGGGGGGGAGAAAAATACATTGTGAGTTGATGAGACCATTTTCTACCATTTTGTTAGTAGGTGCTGATCAAGTGGGAACCTCTGGGTCTGAAAAGAGTAGTGAAGCCAATGCGGAAGTGCCTTTAACCTGAATTCTTTCTAATGGCCAGCTGGGGGTGACTCTACAGAAGTCTATTACAAAATGACCCTGCTTCTCACCTAGGGCTGCAGCTAACGATGATTTTAGTATTTGAAGCTTCTACAGATTCACCCCCCCCCCCCCCTTTTTTTTTACTCTTTCTGGAAATTCATAGTGTTTCATACAGCAACCATCAGACCAACAACAACAACAGAGCAACAACCAGACAACTGCTTTACCAACACAAACATCACCTGCGTGCCATACAAGTTATACTAAGGTGCAGCTCCCCGACACCCAGTTAACTCACCAGTGTGACGTTACAACCCAAACTCACAGCCCAACCAGGCGAAGAACAACAAATGCATGTCTGTACATTTACAGCTGAGGATTGCGGCTTACTTTGGCTAGCCTTCAACTCAACAATGAATCATGATTTCAGTTAAATGCTAAAGTTGCTGTTACTGTTACCTTGTCTGTCGTCCACTGGCAGAACACCGGGTGCATTCTGATCAGGTGCCGTCGTGTTGTCGGTAGGCGAAGTTTCGTTTTACGATGGACGGACTGTAATATTACAGAGTTGTTGTTTTCTTTTAGCTTGAAATAATCTCATACTTTGGACACTTTCTTCTTCGTCCCTCGCTATTTTCTCTCTCTTTCTCCACTTTGCAAACAGCGGCATCATAATCACGTTGTGTTCACACGGCGTAAGCGTGATGTGCGGCAGTAATAAATGTCCCTGCGAAACAGTGTGCTGTATAGTTATATGGATCAAACGAAGCATTGTTGCAAAGAAATCGCAGCGATGCTTTTTAGTAATTAATTGATTTAATCGATGAATCGTTTCAGCCCTAATTACTTCAGTAAACACTTTCTTAATGAGTTTACAGTCTCATTTGCTAGTTTCAAGTCTTCTTCAATACATTCATTTAGTAAATTATGGTCCCATTTAGAGGAAAATAGACGATAAAGCAGGGTATGCTTTAGGGCAGGGCTTCCTTGCAATTAAGAAGTCGCTACCAGAACAACCTGTCAGCTATAGCAATGTGTATCCCTTCAGCAGCTCCACCTTCTCATCCAAATATGATCACTTCTGGTTCTGAAAAACATACTACACATATGATACATGTTAAAAAGTGTGTGACCGCCTAAAAGTAGACATATAGAAGAGGGTCTTAATAATTATTCACAATTCAACCATTTGTTTAGAAAAGAATGCTTCAAGGCTTTATTAAAGGAGAGACTGTATGACTTCAGTTTGGTAGTTTGGTGCAGTCAAATGACACAGTGCATGTGTCATAATGTTAGCCAGTTAGGAATTTAAATACAATACAGATCTATGGAAAATAAAAACCAAATACAGATAAACAATATATATCACTGGGCTTTATCCATTCCAGACCCATTAACGCAGGTGGTAGGCAGTCTTGTTTCATGGGGGTTTTCATAATGTCTACAGGCTGGTATTCAGTATTTTATAATAAACAAATTTTTATGTGATCTATGTTGACTTCTATTGTTGAACTCTTCTTCTTTTCTCTGATCCATCTTGCCGTTAGCCTTAAACGCTGCACGTCCACAATTGAACTGCTGAATTTTTTGATGTCAGCAATAAAGCATTTTGATTTGCAACTGTCTTTGTCCTCTTTCTACTGTTTTGCTGATTGGTCATTTTGTTCTGCGGACAGCAGTTCTGTCAGGCGAGTACAAAATGGGTACAAAAGTGAAAACACCCACTAAACAGTGTATTTATTTATTCATTTATTTTTAAATATTACAGAAAAAAAACATGTTTAAAACATTGACTGAAGAATTGCGCCATTCACGTCTGGGGTAGAGGGTAAGCTACAAAGTAATACTATTTTTTTCTGTTTATTTTGTTTTAATGTTACCTAATTTGGTGCTTCTCGGCTGCCGTTGTCTACTTGTTGCAATGACACAACATTATGACAGGCAGTACCGAGCAGCAACAACACATGACTTGTGTGTTCAAAACACTGTCGCTGCGGGAGACTATCCTCACACATGCCAGACCATAAATGCCACTCAGCTCAGTGTGGTCTGTTAAGACTCAGCAGCCATTTACTTGCATTAGGGGTGTTAATGGTGGTAAACCAAAAGAACATTGCAGATGATTGGATCAGCCTCTGACCAACAAAAAAAAAAAAGTATTAATGTGTTCTTCTTCATCCACTGTCCATGAGTTTTACTAAAGATTTTCAAACATGGAAGTTTTGTGACTGATTAACTGAAGTCAATAGCAAATAACTATCTGATAAGATCAAATATGAATAATTCAAGGTGTCAAAAAGACGATGCAGTCGTTAAATTGTGCATCAATTGAGTTCTACAAAGCCTAGTTCAAGTAGTTGTCAAGTGTCAAGTATTGTAAGCTGAGAGTCTTCATGTACAAATTCAAACTGCTGTTCAGCATATAACATCATCTAAACCACTCCCCACTGTTTACAGACTGGCCAGTTGCTGCACCCAAACAATACAAAAACTGATCTTTTAACAATAATATAAAAACTTTTTTTTTTTTTTGAGTTTAGAGATTTAGAGTAGCTTTGTGAGGTTTGTGGGTAATCAACATAGAAAGTTTGTAGTGTGAATGTCTTGTATTATTCCCCAGACATCTGCAATTCAACATCTGGAAGACAACGAAACTAATGATAAATTGTCAAAGCAAGTAGCCACATGTGAATTATTAGAAGAGTGTGTCTTTAAATATTACATATATAAAAATGGAGAGCAAAGACAGGAGGAGTTAAATTCCTGCTGCACGAAAGAAAGGGCAACAGAACTGATGCTTAGTTCTTCATTGTTAAAATTAGGAAATTGATGCCATTTTTACACAAACAAGCAATAAATTAAATCATTAATATTAAAATGTTCTAACAAGTTCACCAAAACGCTGATCCATTTGTTCATGTGTTCCCATGTGACTGATGTTCAGTTGTGCATATACTATGCAATAAACTTCTATTTTTTTGATGGGAATTATTTCTGTGTGAAAGAGCGTGGATGCCCTAACATTAAAAAAATATATACCTTAAATGACATTTGAATCAATTTTGTTTAAAGACATGTATCATTATATCAGCATGAGGCAGTAAATTAAGTCAAACAGCCCAAAATCAATACAAAATGTTTCAAGAATAGTACAATATAATTTGCGTATCTGGTGGTATTTGCTTATGTAAGTGATTGGTTAGCCAGGTTTTGTATGTTTATTTTTTAACAACTTGAAAAAAAGTGTTTTGAAAAAGTTAAAGTCTTGGGACTTGATAGTAAAAAAAGAACTATGGTGACAAATTCTCTCTCTCCCACCTTATCCAGGCTTCCAATCCAGGTCAATACAAGCAGGCGCCACAGTGCGAACAGCCCAGGACACACCATGTAAAGTGACTCTACAATCCCCCATCCCCCAACCTCCAACCCCCTTGGACACTATTCGCCCGTAACAACAACCATTGATTTTTTTTCCTGATGAGGATCTGGTCAGCATTTAATCTAACATGGTAGCCCCTTGCTGTAGGACACAGCTGAGCATGTCATGCTAATCGATTACCTCTGTTGTTACCTCTGATATCTATCTATCCATCTATCTAGACAGAGAAAAACAGTAAAAAGACCATTTGTTTAAGCATCTAAACACAATATAAGTTTCTCATTTCCTTGAATTTTCTCATTTCAAGGGCAAAGAAGATGAGGATTATTGTACTGTAAAAGCCTCTAAGCCAGATGATAATTTACATTTAGTCACAGCACTTCAAAGCACTATATATGTTTGACTAAATACATCATCAAGCCTCTTGAGTAGTCTATTGTTTACAGAAATCTGATTTGACCAATAGTGCTGCGATCACAACACGGGTGGGTGTCCACCCATAATCCCTTTCTTTGTCTACTACAAAACCCTCTTTAGGCAAGGACACTGGTTTTAAATACTGCCATATGCAAATTGCTGTATGCAATTTGCATGTTTAAATATTTCAAGCCCTTGATTCTCTGGATTCTCGGGGCACAATGATCAGAGATTTATGCATCTCTGTCTATCATGTTTCATCATTTCTATGTTTTTAACATCAACACAGGAAGGCGTATAAATCTGACCCGAGTGAAGTTATTTCCATCTAGGGAAAAATGTGTTTGTATTTAAGTTATTTTGTGCTGTCCTCAGCTACTAAGTATTCAGCTATGAAGCTACATTTAAACCTTTCACACTGTCACGATCACTATCTGTGTGGTCAGATTCAATAAGAACACATTGACACTGCTTATTACTCGTTATGAAGCCCCTCAAAGTCAACAGAAAGTGTGCAAGTGTGTTTTAAGGACTAGAAGGTGCAGCTTTTCGACTCTGTGGCACAATTATGTCTTAATCTAACACCACTGAAACATCACCTGCACTATGAACATGATGTGGCATAGAAAGAGAATGAAACAGAAGAAAGATAAACACACAAAATACACAACACTATATGGAATCTGTTTACATGCCGCACGGACGTGGATTATTAATACGTGATTAAATGCAAGTCCCTGGATTCTGTGTAATCAATGCATTTTCTTATTTGTTCAGCTTGCCATGATTCTAGCAATAACTACATAGTGTAAAACATTAAACAACACACAAACATTTTATCTAGGTCTCCCATTTCATCACACACAGCATCTCCATCTCCACATAAATAAATAACCAACATATAGACTGCATCCCTATTGTACATCAAACACAAGCAAGATTATATGTGACAAGACTGGCAATTAACAATTTCTCTCACTCTGAATGCAAACCATAAAAAAAGATGATCAAGGCTGGTTGATATCCACAGACGATGCATAATTTATGTGGCTGGTACAAAATACCGTTCTGTTGCAGTTCTGTTCATTCACTCAACTAATTCATTGAAATAAAGTGTCCCAAAGGGGTCTCCATGTAATCAAGCCTAATCCCAGATTGATTTGAGAGCAAGACAGAAAAGCCAGCGAAATCTGGGAAAGCTCTCTGTCACAGGAGGAAGGCTGCGAGAAGCTGGGTGATCGGAAGAAACTGTTTAGAAGCTCCAGTTTCAAATGAGAGGATAATGACAAAAAAGAATGAAAAGAGACAACCCTTTAAACTACACTGGCATGACATTTTGAGTTTCAAAGTGACCCAGTACTTTTTTATGTTTACATTCAAAAAAAATTAAAAAATTACCTATTTTTCATAAAGATTGTCAGGGCTGCTGGTTGTGTTAACCATATGCTGTCCATGTCCGAAATTCATACTGATTTGGTTGGTTGGTGTGTCGGTATGTAGGTATTTATTTATTTCTGGTAGGACTGAAGCTGCACACTGTCTTTGGGAGACATAAAGCACAAAGAGGAAAGCTGAGATCCCAGGAAACTGCAAGAGGGAAAACAGGAACAGTCGGCAAAGTAAGCACAGAGACTCTTTCAGTCATTATACAAGAGAAATGAGAGACGATGCAAGCAGTGAAAGAAGAAAACATGTTTTTCTGTTGTTTTTTTAAAGAGGGACTGCTCAAACAATGCATCTTAAAACATGAATAAGCAAGATGTATTTCTTTTACTTTTCTTACTGTAGTAAGTATTATATTTTCTACTTTCAGGCAGTTAAATAATTTATAAGATATTAAGGGATATATTTTCTATTCCAACTAAATGCTAAAACAAAAGCATCCACTTCCTTTCAATCTGTTAACCTGATCCCTAACCACCTTTTCTCTGTAGTGTAGCAGTGGGGACAAATTATGGCATCCCTCTTTGTCTTTGTTGCAATTACCCTCTCGGCGCACTCTCCTCCACACTTACATGGCTACACAAGGGCTTCATACACGAAAGGACTTCTCGAGGAGCTTCATCATTATCCTTTCCCACGGACCCTGCAGCCTCAGCTTGTCCCAGTTTGACTAACACACAGCGGGCTGAATGTTCTTCTTTGTCCCCTTGCTGTCACGGCCAGAGCGAGGGCAGGATAAAATTTTTTTTAAAAAGGTTTAAAGCAGGGTGAAAAAGTAAATTCTTGGTAACAGACACTGATTAACCAAACTTAAGTTCTCTGTGTAAATTCTCCTTTGATCTACATTTGAAGAACAAAAAATTATTATTATTTTTTTTTTAATTCTTAAATTAAGGGGCAGATTCTTTTCTCTCCTCTCTCATCATTACCCCAAGTGAGGGATAAATAGTGCATCTAAAAAAGGCACACGCTAAAGTTCAGCAACACCATCTGTGTTGTTTCATGCTTCCGACTCAGGTACAGAAATCTCAAGTATCAAAAGGTCATCAAGCTCCATCTACTGACGACATATGGTCAATAAAAATCCATTGCAAATGCACACATCATACCATTGAATGCTACACTGGTGCAGTAATTGTTTTTTTACTGTTTTCTATTCTGGAGGGACATTTCTGCATGTGTGTTTGACGTGGCATAATGGCTGCATGTTTTACTACCGCAGGAATGTCTGCCAGTGTGAATCATCCATCTCTAGTTTGGTTTAACTAATAAAACCAATACTAAAACAGATTTAACCAACTATAGGCCTTATATTTTAACTCAAATTTTCTTAAGAAACCATTATAAAAACCTGACATATGCAAGCTTTATTGTTTTACCACCATCTACAATAACTAAGTCTTATTGTTACTGTTTGTCAACTCAGTAACTTAATAATTTTTGTTTTGGATTTTTACTATTTTGGATAATGGCTGTACTCACAATTCAGACTTTTGGTTATTTAACACACCAATACTTTAGATTTTTTTTTGACATTTTAGAGCCATGGCGCCAACACAGGCAAAGGGATTCAGAGGTTTCCTGGCGCCACCTACTGTTCTCCCATGGCCAATACAATCCAGTGCATTTGAGGTGTTTTCAGATGGTTTCAGTGGAGAGCACACTTGTGTTAAAACCACCACAACACTGTTATTGTAGACACTAAAAATGCGTTCAGCAACGTAACTACCTAAATCTAAATGGGCGAGCTATATCAATCAAATCTTGATGAATGGGATTTAATGCCAGATCAGAATTACATCTCAAAGTGCTGCAAGCATTTCTTCTTTGACAGAAACAAACATGGTCTTTTATGAGTATACAAACTTACAGTATATACTCCTAACACCATGTATTTGCAGCACGCTGTAAATGCTGCCAGGGCACTTTACAGCTCAGCTGGCTCCATCTGCTGATCAAATGTGTAGTAAGGCCAAAGAAAATCAAGGGCAATTGCTTACATCAAACACCGCAAGTTTAAACAAAATCCTTCTTGTTGCCCCCTTTTCCCACAAAACTTTCATCAAAGAATGTTTCCAATCATCTTGATTTTAAAAAGCTAACTTGCTCATATCTAGGGAAGATATTAAAACAGGCTCAAGTTGGAAAGAGAGGTGAAGAGCGTTGATCTTCATCCAGCCTCTGGCAAAAACCCCACCATCAATTCATTTCTGAATCATCAAAAAGAAAAAAATAACACCGCCACATGTTCACATTCCAGGTCATGTTTTTTATTTTTAAACTGATTTGGTTCATTAGAGACATTTTCTGTTGTCTTGAGTGAATAAATGCTTCGTTACAAAAATGACAAAACTGTATTTTATCATCTCAAATCCATTAATGTAAGTCATTATGCTGCTAACACATGCATCATGCTGACTGAACTGCTCATTATAGAAGTCAGCTGGTGCCATCTAGTGGCCATATAAGGCAAATAAAATATAAGGCAAAAAGGAACTGCATTTAGCCAGAGACGTTTTATAGAGCCTATAAAGACTTTGACATAGCAAACCTCACATTTCAATATTGTAGTCAATATCATTACTTACAAATAATAAAAATACACATTTACTGTGCCCAGTCCCATGTTAGATTGACGAGAACATAAAAATGATGTTATGACTGTAGCTTGGAGTTAGAGTGGGTCGTCCACTATTTAAAAGGTTGGTGGATCTATCCCTGTCTTCCCCCAGCCTGCATGTCTAAGTGTCCTTGGGGATAGAATCTCAAATTTCTCCCAAAGGCTGTAGCATCAGTGTGTGTGAATGAGCAATAGATACTCTTTCTGATGAGCAGTTGGCAGTTTGCATGGTAGTGTGTGAAGGGGGTGAATGTTGACATGTAGCCTAAAGCACTTCCAGTGGTTGGAAGACTAGAAAAGGCGCTATGTAAATGTAGTTAATTTTCCAGGTGTCTGTCTCTGTTGTGGTGCTCATGGCTGAATATTAGAAAGACAGAAGCATGGACAATTAACAAATCATTCACAAGAGGGTAAAAACACAGAGGAGCCTTTTAAAAGCTTTTGACAAATTATTTAAGGCAGAGTCTAAATAAATCACTAGCCAGCATATCCTCTAATCATTACACCCACTGACTCAATGAGACACAATACACTCCCTGTGGTTGCGCAATCCCTGTATAAGTCTCAACATTATTCCTAATTATCCCAACGATTCACAGAAAACGTGCAGAGCCAATGTACCTGAACATGACATCAGGTTGAATTTCTACTTAAAACATCAGTGGACATTACTATACTAGCTATCTAGATTGTCACTTGTCACCATGAGAAATAAGGCAAAACAAACATTTATTTTATGATCCGAATTCACCAAAACAAATAGTTAGAACATTCAAGATATATGCAGTTGAATAATTAAATTTGTAAAATAAGTAAAAAGTAACAGTCTATCTACTTTGATCCACTTTTATGTTTGAACGTGTAAATCTAGCTAATCAGGCTAGTTGTAGTCACAGTGAAAGTGTATTAAATTATGATATTAAATCATGTCTTGTAATAAAAAAAAAGTTCCATTCTAAACTGGAACAAGTACGTGTCTTGAGGTCTGTTTTTAAAGAGGTGGTATTATGCTCATATCCTATTTAGGGGTTGTACCAGAACAGGTTTACATGGTTTCATTTTCAAAAAACACCATATTTTTGTCATACTGCACATTGCTGCAGCTCCTCTTTTCACCCTGTGTTGAAGGTTTCGTTTTAGCTTTGGAGTGATACATCTTGTCTCTAAATGATCTTTGTTGGGAATTGCACATGGGCAGTTCCTAGTTAAGGACTACTAGCCAATCAGAAGCAGAGAAGGGTCAGCAAAAGGCCGGTCAACAGCTTCGATTCAGATGTAGGCTACATGTTGCCGACCAGCTTGACCATATAGACTGGAACAAGAGTTTCAGAGTGGTGAGTTATTAATCTGTTTTAACAGATTACATAAGTTTTAACTGAGCTCTGTCTCTACATCACAGTAACAACTTTATGTCCATTGACTGCCTGGAGGGTAGCTAGTGTTTGGAAGGGAGAGGAGAGGTGTGTGCTGCAGCTGTGCTGGGCGTGTAAGACTAGTCGCTCGTGAGCATTATGACACATATTTTCTTGTGACATCACAAGAAAGTGGAAGTAAAGGCTGGACTACACACAAGCTGTTTTCAGGCAGTACAGAGCAGTGTTTTGTGTGGGAGATGGGAAAAATGAAAAATGCCAAACTGGACATGGGGAAGCGGCGTGAGTGCAATGTGACTAAGTAAAAGCTCTATGTATGGGTTGTTACATAAATTTAAACTTCTCGCAATGGTTTACTTAAAACCAGCCTTGAATTACCCTGGTCCTGTTAAAGTCCAGTGTTTAATAATTATGAGGATCTAGTGACAAATGCAATATAATATCCATAACTATGTTTTCAGTGGTGTATAAAGTCCTTACAATGAGGCCTTATGTTTTTATTACTTGAGAATGCGCCATTTCTATCTACATACACCGCAGGTCCTCTTACATGGACGTCGCTATGTTGCACCGCCATGTTTCTACAGTAGCCGGAATGTACAAACAACTCTACAGAGCACGTTTCGTCACTACGTTCAATACGTAAGAAGAAGAAGAGTCGACTGGTTTATTAGAAGTAAGAAAAGAAGAGAAATTTGTCCAAATGGAGGAGCACACGTATTATTAGCACAAGAGCAGACAGGGCGTGTTGGTCACCATAGCTTCTACTGCGCTTGGAAAGGGAGGGGCGGGGTGGTGCATTCATGTGATGTCGGAAGAATCAAAATCTTTCTTCCTTAAATCTTTATTGCAAAAAGAGAATAAAGTGTACATGGGATGTAAAGTAGTATACAGAACTTTTATTCATGCAAAACCATGTTTTGCATAATATACATATTTTGCAAACATGTAATTTGTAATATGGTTTAACGGTATATTTGCTGTCCATGTACAGTGAACTAGATGTCTGCATGTTGTATATACGCTCTGATAATGCTAATACAACACATCTTTGTAGTAGCATCCATGTTGATTCCACATTCCGACCTAAGAGCACATGACCACACACTGAAATCGGAAGAACGACTTCACAACTCGGGAAATGGGACCATCCGAGGAGCACGTGAATGCACTATGAGCCGCTGGTTGCAATTTACAACTCTCACCACTAGATGCCACTGAAACTTACACATTGAACCTTCTCTAACAATTCATAGTTTCCAGTCATGTGACATGCGCAGTGACCTAGAGGGCAACACAACAGACCAACATAGCGGCTCATACCGCGACTCCCCCGTAGAGATGCCGCAAAAGCAGTCATATTTTATTTGGATCACCTTTCAACTTAAGAAAAAGTTGAACACATATGAACACAAACTGCAAGTGTTGGGCATATCCGATTCATATAACATTACAGCATTCGCTGCTGCATTTTTACCCTTAAAAACCGCCAGGTCCCTGCTGCTGCTCGACTTCGGTATGTTTACGTTTACCTTGTGGTGAATCCCTCACCTAACACAGCCCAGGCTTGTCTCCTCCTCGATTAGTGCATCCGAAAGCACAACAATCCAGAGTTTCCAGCAACTCAAAGTAATAGTGTATAATTTACTTATTGGTTGGCAGGCAGCGGGAAATAACGTCTTTTTTGCCCTCGATGTGAGCGTTTTCCTTGGAATGTGACGTCATGTGAAAACTATAAATAAACTGTTTTTGTTAAAGGCAGGGTAGGCAAGTTGCTTCTAAAACACTGTCATATTTGTTTAAACTGTCTTTATACACCAATGCATATTAAAAAGTTATTTGCTCTGAAAAAGGGAGTATAAAAGTCGGCTGTCTGTAGTCCTCTCAGGGCTGCAGTAAACACAGCCACTCGTTCCATTTGGACCGAATGCAATGATTGGCTGACTGACTGTCACTCTCCCTCGCTGCCATGGCTATCAGCCCTGCTGCTACAGGAGCTGCACCCATGCGCCAATATCTGCATGGCTTTTTAACGATAGTGACTGACAACTGAGGAACACCAAGGGGCTGAATATTTACACCGTGGTGGCTTTATTTCTGCTGGACAGGTAATCTGGCTTTTATCATTTTTATGGTAATTTGTTACTTTCATCGCAAGCAAACGTAGCTACCTACTTAGCATTCAGCTAATGGTTGCTACAAGTGCAGGCTGGTGTAGGAGCCAGAGTAGAGACCATGAATTATATCGAGCTGTAGGTGAGCTGGAAAACAGCAGCGCAAGCTGTGTTTGCCGATGCTAACATTAGGTTAGACAATGTAGGTGTAGACTGCGCCGGTTTAGTTATTCACCATCTAGGTTTATTATACTATGTTTACACCTATCTTTACACCTTGTATCTAATCTGTTTGTGTAATTATCTTGTGTCTGCAGGCGTGATTGTATGTTACTTTTACAAATGTGGTGATGTAGGTGTGTGTTTGTAGTTATGAGAAAGACAGTACATAAACAATGATGGCTAAAGGTCCCGAAGTATCTGTGTTTCTGGTATATAAGCTACCTATAATATAGTTGACATTGTTCTTGCTAAACCTACTGTGTGAAAACCTTTTACTGTAATTGGTGCTGTTATGCTATTACTTATTTTACCAGAAGTAAAATCCTTAAGTAAAAGTCCTATATGTTTTATTTCTACTGCGCCCTCAGGTCACCTGCAGTCTTCCTGTGCTTCTCACCAGTACACTGATCGGAACATGCTGGCTGGCCAGGATTACAAAACCACCGTGTCCACAGACCAGCCAGGAGAAAAGATGATGACACAATGCAGTATGTTGCATTATGAGTACTCTTGTGCATTTTACTCAATACATTTATAAGTGATGAGTCAAAAAATATTAAACAGTATGAGGAATACAGAGAGATGGTGCTGATTTATTGTTATTGATTGCATTTTATGTGGAAATATTTTACTAATTACTCTATAAGAGAACAATGTCAGGTATTACAAACTTTTCACTAAGCTGATCCTCCTTTCTGTATTATCAGGTACAGCAAGGTGTACAACAAAAAGTCCAGGAAGTGGAGCTTGTACTCATTGAAGGTGGTGAAGGACTACAGTTACAATGCAGACCTCCAGAGTGCCATCCTCGTCCTCTGACGGTTGTCTACTACTGAGGAGATGCCTAGAAGCAGAACCAGGAGACCTGATGATCCCTGTCAACATGGGGTTCATTCAGGTGTCCCTGCCCCAAATGTATTCCTAGATACAGCAAAACTTACAACAAAAAGTAATATGGTTGGTTTTGAAATGTGGTAATCATGTCAGACTGTGATATATTTAATCATCTCCACAGCAGCAATATGATGCTAAGTGTAAAGTCTGAACTGTCTTCATAATCAGTCAAGATACATCTGGACAAACCTTGTCTCTTCCTGTATATACTTATTTTTTTGATGTTTTAAAAATGATCTATTTGTGATATAGGTTGTAGTTTTAGTGGTATATAATAAACAAGTGTTATACCACATTTGGACGTGATTATTTCAGACATGAATTGCTTGATTGTTTATGCTGCAAGTGTAAAGAAAAAGTATTTATCATTTTCAATGTTTTATTTAAAAAAGAATGAAAATGTTATCCAGAACAGGGAAAAATATCTTTGTATTTTATCTACCCTCCTGGGCATAAAACAAAAACAATTTACAGGTATTCATCCACACAGTGGATGGTATTATTTGTGTAGCAGTTGGTGACATTACATCTTACACCCTGCTAGGATTAAACCTCTGTATTGTCCTGGTGGATCAGGTGAACAGTTGCATATCTTCCAGAAACAGCAACTCAGTATCACAACTCTGTGACCAAGCGCTCCACACTGCCACACTACAAACTGTCTGTATGCTGCCTGACTGAACTGTCTGTTACACTGTCCTGGGTCTGGAAGATCAGCCATGTGTGGTGCATGGAAACACTGTAACCTCAGATTCTGGCCTGTAAAGGAATATATAGTTGTTAGAACCCCACATTGGAAAGATCAGTGTAATTGGAAAGAACATTCATCAACATGATCAGATATTGTTATAGAACAGGGGTTTGTTGTTCTCTAACAGGACTTCTGTGTCCACATTACACACCAGGTCAATGTACATGACACAGATGATTTAGAGTGTAAGAGCTGTAGTTAATTGTTGTAATCAGTAAATGATAATAAAAAGTAATAACAATAGTAATGGATTACATTTATAAAGCACTTTATTTTTGACACTCAAAGGGCTTAGGGGGAAACACCAGAGAAACTTTTAGACAAGTACACTGGGTTAAAATAAATAAATAATATATATATATACACACACACACACACACACACACACACACACGCTGTTGTTGGAGCGTTCGTGTAGTGTAATGTATAACTGATGGAAACGGGAAAATGTGTATCAGCTTGTTTTTAGCTTTGCCCAATGTTACCGCAGCTGTTAGCACAGCTATCTGTTCCTAACAGTTAGCTAGCCAGCTCGTCACAGATTAAAACTTGGTCTTTTTAAACCTATCCAATAATAACAAGCTAGCTTGATAGTGAGTACTAACAGCCGGGTTAGTGGTTTATTTTCATAATAATAAAGTTAGATGTTTTCTTACCCCTGATGTGAGCCGCTGCTCTCCGCTCGTCACACGTCCTCCTCCTGCCTTGTCGGCAACGCGCGTTCACGTGTTTTGGGGGTGTGGCTTTGGAAAGAGCCCAGAAGGGAGGGGGTGGGAGTTTCTCTGGTGGATACTTTCAAAATCCAGCAGTTTCTGGCTAGTTTCTCAAACTTAACTACCCTGCCTTTAACTGATTTCAAGCCTTTCATAAGTTCAACTTCTCTGAGCTTCCTTTCTGAAATATATGCTATCACCTACCAATGTATAAATATACATGGGTATCAAAAAAACTATACAAACCAGTGAATAATTTTCCTCACAAAAGGTCTCCTTTAATTACAAACTAACCAACATCAAACAACTAGCTGCCAAGCTACAGGTCATTTTTGATTGTAAAATGTGATGAGCACCTTTACATTATACAACACTCCAATACCTGCAATCAGTGCCATCTCTGGTAGGCTTACGTTTCTTCTGAGACCGTGCTAATTAGGTAATTAATTCCATGAATACATTTAGAATACACCAACATAGCACAAGCAGCAATGATCCAGGGTCCAAGCTGATTGCAAAAAATACAAAATGTGACATTTTTAGAGTAGAAGACCAGATGCAGATGATTTTAGAGATTAAAGTGATGAAACAATTTGGACTCTAAGCCAAGGCGTTTGAGATAATTGCGAAAACGCAAACTTGATTATTACAGCATCACCTTGAGGTCAATGAGTGTCATCACATATGTGCTTGAGTAGTGGGTGGAGTATGCAAGCCACCTGCCAATTATTGTGTTTATAAGTTTTACGGTCTTTGCTGCACGAAAATGTTTTAGCAGAGGAAAATAAGAAAAATAAATTTTCTGTACAAGAAGTACAACAGACAGACAATCTTTGACTTATGATGACCTCAATGAACATTGAAAACACACCACATGGGTGAACCCCATGTTACCACTGATGAGAACTGGTTTCCAAACTCACAACTTGAGGCAATGACATCTGCCAGACTGGGGTATTTTTGTCAGTTTGAACTTAAAACACTTAAAACAGTAAAAGTGTTGGTGGTAACATTCTTACATCATTCTGCTGGTCTTGGGTTTATTGTCAGATATTTTAGTGATGTTTGATCAAACACTGTAGAAATTACAGCAAGATACTGAATATTGTTGCAGACTCACTGTTTGACCGATCTCAACACCCTTCGAAACACTTAATATCTGCATCAATGTCTGTGTCAATTTTGTATTTGAACATGTGAAGATATAGGGTAACATGGGGCAAGACGCCCCCTGAGGGAAGATGTCCTCCCTGTGTAGGCTAATTCTAACAAAAACCACACAATGTCACAATTATTTCTCTCAACATTCCTTCTGGCTGCCGCTAATCTCACTCAACTACACATTTCCTTTGTTTCATCATAATTTTTGAAGTTATTTGATAAAAGTCATTCTGACATGAGTTGACCTAATTAGCTGTAGATAAAATCTAATTGTGTTAAATTTTATTTAGACATTGGACTGCCCCTTTAGCCAACTAGCAACTTCGCTATCAGAAAGTCTGACGTAAAACTCTGAGGTAATAATCAGTGTTTCCCATACATAGGCTTTACTTGGTTCTTGATTGCAGCGCTGCGCAGCACATATTCGCCCCACACATCCTCTCACTCGGTCGCCCTCTCTCTCAAACACTGCTGCACAAATCTGTCCAACACAACACTGTCAATGTCGGAGACCCATCTTCAAAACAGTTATTAGCAAGCATGTAAGGAGGCTAGCTAATAAGGATAGGTATTAACTTTGGAAAACAGCTGTCGAAGTTACCACACTGTATAACTGGTAGTCAGTAGGTGCGTTCGAGATAACTGGCTGACTTTTGCCGACTTGACAGATAGGGGAATAAAAACAGCACCGTTGTTCTGACGATATATGCTGCCTTGTCGAAAAATGCTAGCGTAGCGCAAATCGACAGCAGAGTCTATCGAGTCGCTCTGCCCTATTGAAAAATGCTACCTTATGTGTTCCCTTTTCCAATCCTATAAAGTTATAACTCTCACAGTATTATGACATATTCTGTTTTTTGATTATATTATAACATCATTTCAGGGGTAGCATATTCTGATAGACTAATATCCCCTATCAAATAATGCTCCCACCACATAATCATTTTATATTGCACCACTACTCACTCTATGTGTACTGTACAGAGATGGGGAGCATGTGGAAATACTATATTATGCCATCTTTTTTTAAGATATAAGTTATTATTTTTTCCCCCTCTCTTATTGAAAATATCAAGCTTTACAGACAAACATGGCTGCACAGAATCCGTTTCTACAGAATAGGATAATGAGTTAATAAAGCCACAGGGAGCGGCTCTTCACGTGACCTACGTTATGCAGCAACTTGGAAAGTACCCTGACATCCGGGGCAAATTCAATCCGGTTCAATCTCAAAACGTTTTGTACCGGGTTGCAACATTTGCGGATTGAACCACCGTTTCCGTTGAAAAAAAAACCCTTTTTGCTACGTTTTGTCGGAGCTGAACTCGCCCCAGGAACAGGTGTTGTGCCGAATTCTGCCTGCCGAGAACTGCATGCAGCTCAGCGGGACACAAGATCGCGGAGTCAGGGTCTGAAATAATAAACGATTTTGTCCTAAATATTATCATTTAACGCTAAACAACCAGGCAAATACGAACAAGGACCAACACAGGAACGCGGAATAAGTTCTAGATAACAGTTTCTTACCCCAGAGAGGAAGTTAACTTCGCCAGTGCTAGCTTGTTTACCGAACACAGCTGTAACCTGGCGGCACAGAAGGTGGGTGTGGCAGACGAGATTGAGGAGATGGAAGAAGGCATAAGTACCCTGGTAAATGAACACACTCCGCTGCCCAGCCCAGACCCCCCCAAAAAATCAAGACGAAAGGTACAAAAAGACACGAGAAAGAAATCAGCAATGAAAACATTTTTTGAAGCTGTCCAAGCAGTAAGTTACTTTTGACGAACAAGATAAGCGTATGAAACGTTTTGAACTTCGCATAGAAGCCAAAGAAGAAATTGAAAAACTTAAGGGACAAATTGAGGTAATGAAAAAAGAAAACTGCTTCTTGAGAGAATTGAGCCAGGAAACTGCAAAATACAAGAGAAGATGGAATCAGACTAATGTGCCTACCTGAGAAGGAAAATGAAGACACCAAAGAAGTTGTGGTCGGACTCCTAACCAGGTGATTCCGGACACGGTTCATCGCCTGGGAAGGAAAAACGATGCCGCAAATAACAAAATGCCAAGGCCCATCATCGTCCAGTTTGCAACAAGGACGGCCAGGAACGACAGCTGGAGGAAATCCAAAGAAGCAAGGGTGTGCACAGAGCTGAATATCCATTTCAGGGAGGACTTCTCCAAAGAGGATCCCGAAGCCCGTGCAAAGTTATGGCCAAAAGTCCAAGAAGCCAGACGCAATGGTAAAAAAGCGTTCTTGAAAGAGGGGTATGCAATAATTGATGGACAGCGAATTGAGCCCTGATGCATGGGCATGGAGATGTGTCTTTAAAGCTGAGGAAACCTGTAAATGGTCGAGGTAGTCAAAAAAAGTTAAGGTATTTTGGTTGTTGCTATAAAGCTGTTATGTAGGTAACAAACTCATTCCTGCACTAATTAATGTTAAATAGCGCATTCAAAGAAGAAGGTTAACCGTAGAGCAATATAGACGTCTGTTTCGTTTATATCCTTAAATGTTAGAGATTTATAAAATAAGGCCAAGGCCATTTTTTTTATTTTGTAAAGAACAAAAGGCAAATTAAATTTTTCTACAAGAGACTCATTCAGGAATAGCAGATGAAAAACTTCTCACTCAGCAGGAGAAATGGTGCTAATGAATAAAGTTCCAGGCAAGGTAATTGAGCACAAAAGTGACACAGACGGTCATTGGCTTATGGCGATAGTGGAGATATTTGATCAAAAATGTATCTTACTGTGTTTATGTTTACAGCAAAAGAATCAAAAATAGAGTCACTTTGGAAAGACTAGGCTCACTCATAAATGAATGGAAAACTACTTATGAAACTGAAAAAATTATATTAGGAGGCCTTAAACAAGTTCTTATCAAATTGGTTGATGAGTTTCAGTATGCTTTTGTTAAAGGTAGGCATATTCATAACAATGTGAGACTAATATTGGATATGCTTGACTACCAATCTCTCCTAGAATCGGACAGTCTCATTTTATTTAACGAATTTTTAAAAAGCCTTCGATTCCATAGAACATGCTTTTTATTACAAACACTAAAAAAACTTTGGATTTGGAGATAAGTTTTGCAAAATTATTGAAATGTTTTATAATGATATAATCAGTTATATTTCTTTGAATCCAGGACTGACCCCTAGAATAAAAGTGTCTCGAGGAATAAGACAAGGACGTCCAATATCACTATAATTCTTTATTTTAAGTACTCAGATATTGGCCTACCTAATTGTAAATCATCCAGAATTAAAAGGGATTAAGGTTTTTGATTACGTTTAAGTCAATTTGCAGATGATACGGTATTCTTCTTAAAGGATAAGTCAATACTTGGGGAAAACTTTAAACATAATTTCTATCTTCTCCAGGGCATCGGGCTTAAATATAAATTTAAACAAATGTGAATTACTACCACTGTACCAGTGCACAGACAAAGATATGTCCTCCATCCCTGTTAAACATGAAGATAAATATCTAGGCATAAACTTAATAAAAGAAAGAGGTAAAAAGTAATATAAATGAAAAATTAGAAAAAATGAAAAAAAAAATTAATCATTGGCTGATGAGAGATCTGTCAATTTTTCGTCCAAATCTGCTGTCCAAATCTGAGGGTATCTCAAAATTGGTTTATCCATGGCAAGCTTTATATATCTCTCCCCAAAACATCAAAAAGGCGAATTCTGTAATATATAACTTAACAAAACGCACTATATAAAAAAAATCACAACTGGTCACAGAAAATAACAAAGGAGGTCTGAAAACATTAGACTTTGAATCCATGGTAGGAGTGTTTAGAATAAATTGGCCTTTATGTAACAGACTGACTCAGTTTGGTTTCATATCCCCAAACACATATTTAAGAAAATGGGGGGGTTATAATGTTTGCTAAAATGTGACTTTGAAATTAATAAACTACCTGTGAAGGTGTAAGAATTACATAAACAAGTACTACTCTACTGGAAGATGATATTTTCCCACAATTTTACTCCACATGGCTCCACCTTGTGGAACAACAGAACAATAACAATTAATAGGAAAACCTTATTTAACCCAATTTGGTATGACAAAAATATTATTTTTGTAACAGAACTAATGGATGACAGGGGTACGATTCTTCAGTTTAATACATTTAAAGACAAATTCAAAATGCAGTGCTCATATAAGGAATATATATATAATAATATATAAGTAATACCAGTTCCTCTTGTGAACCTAATACAAAACACGCTCTTACAATCAAACGTACAAGTAGTCTTGCCACATTTAAAGATCAGCGATAGGAAGTGCAACAATAAAGCTATTTGCAAAGCCTTCACTCTTAAATTTTTCATGATTATGCAAAAAAAGCAAATATTAAAATAATAGATAATAAATTACTAATGATAGATAAATATTTAAAATACCTGAAATGGCCGATTTCTCCAAAAATAAAAGAAATGCAATTTAAAATTATTAATGGGTATTATCCAGCCGCAGAAACATTGAGGAAAAAGATTCAGATTTGAGGATGACCTCTGCTGTTTCTGTCTGGAAGAGAACATCTTTTCTTTTCATGTCAAATTACATTACAGTTCTGGCAAAACGTGAAAGACTGGCTTAATGTCAGGATAAAGAACATAAATAATTTTGCAGCACAGCAGATTTTACTATACAACGATAACCTGTCCAAGGAAATATGTGAGATGGTCAACATTATCATAATTATGGGAAAACACCATATTCACATATGCACATGGAAGAAGCAAAAACCTGTGTAATTGTTTCAGGAATGAATTAAAGATTTATTCATCTTCTATACAAGTACTGTCGGATACACACCAGCCAATGCAAAAATTGTGTCACACTATGCTGCAATATTTAGTGTTTAATTTAGAATAAATGGATACATATCACCTGGATTACCTCTGTTATGGGTCTGGAGTGATAACAAGTACTCAATGTAACTTATCTGTAGTTATATACAATCACCAATATGTGTCCTCTCAGCTAAAACTTGATAGTTTTTGTTTTGTTTTCTCTGGTTGTTTGTTGGAAAATGAAAAAATCTACTACCTTTCGGATGTGTAACTCATGACAAGACTCTCAAAACTACAATGTATGACATAGTAAAGATATGGTGACACAGAAGGAAGAGCTGAACAATAACTGTTGAATGAATGGAAATAATTATGAAATTATAATCAAGGCACATTATCTATTTTATTTAGATTTTGTATTTTTTTGTGTCCTAAGTTGACCTAACATGAAAGTTTACTATCACTAGTATTGTTATTATTTTTTACTGGAGCCTTGCTGTTCTCTTATGTTTGTATGGTTTTGAAAAATGCAAATAACTTCCTGACGACATTTTGTACAATTGTGAATTGTAAATAAACTGGGGAAAAAATAAATAAAAAATTGCATGCACCTCGCGGGTGATAACGGTCATTAATGCTGAGAAAAGAGAGAGAAAAGATGTGGATGCAAATCTCGGCAGGAAGCCTACAAAATTTCATCTGCCAGATTGGTCCTTTTCAGACACTGTGCTGTGCTCATTGATGAAACGCGGTTATCACCACATATTTACTGAATGTCATGGAATGATACTTCTACTAAGTGTATTAAAATATTAAATACTGTAAACGTTCATAAAATATATACTTCGAGTAATTTATCACCATTGATGAACCCCACAAGGAATATTATAGCGTTTAAAACAGTATTTGGAGTTGCATGCAATTCTCGGCAGGCAGGCAAAACACCGGCAAGTTTGTGGCTCTCCAGCTTTTTACTCGAGATTCTTAAAAAACCTATCCAGAACAAATATTAATATAACAACTTATAATATTAACTGAACAATTAAGAGGACTTTTCAATTAATAAGAAAATAACAGCAAGGCAACATGATCCATTTAATAGCTTCTTTGGAAATTTCAATCATTTGACATAATCTGCAGATGCAGACTGCTTAGTTGTCAAGAAATTGTAGAGTCGTTAAAAAGTACTTTCAGGGCTTGCATGTTGATGGAGATCATGATATGATATGGTAAAAGCTCCAGAACAGCTAATAAATGGACTCTGAGGTGAGATTGTATTATTAGCTGCTGTTTCCAAGGTCAGAAAAAATACATTGTACCAACCTGTCTTTACAATACAGGATTTGGAGATAAAGCTCCAAATGACAGCATGTAAGGGAAAACATTGCATTATATGGACATGTCAATCAATAAAAAACACAGTAGGTCATTTTAGCTTTTAAAATGCCACGGGCTTGGTATTTCCCAAAATATAGGCTGATGTAGGCGTGATGTATCGTGAACCTACATTTGAGTTAGAGAATAATTTTGTGATTTATTATACTTCCTCAAGTTCAGTTAATATTGATGCAATTCCTGCTGGCCATCAACAGGGGTCAGTAAAGGCCATACAGGGCTCCCTTTCTTAAAAGCCTGTATGAAACAGTCGTTCCTCATTATAGAAAGCTTTTGTCCAGATCTCCCTGGGTAATGATGTACAAACTTAATTAATTCCCAGTTTATCTGAGAGTGACCTCAGCTGCCTGGGTCCCTTGTTGATTTTAATTATTTTTGTGATGAAACATTTTGCTGCTTTGCCTTCTCAAATGCCACAACGACCAGTGGTCACATTTGTTTCCAGCTGCTGTGTGTTAATGATTAAACGTGTTATTCCTCAACACTATCGCATAAAAAAACACATTATTTTTGATAATCTACCTTGCTGGCATTTCGCAACCATTTATTTTATTGGTGTTCAGTAAGAGCTTCTCTGTGGTGGTAGATTTCATTGGTTGGATCTCTCCTTCCTACCCAATATTAAAATGCTGTATGCACAGGAACACACTAGACATTACCACGTGCACAGGAAATGATGTCCTTCAAATATGGAAGAGAAAAGCTGACAAGTATTAAACTGGATTGTTACTAAATAAGGTGAAGAATGAGAGTATTTTGTAGGATAAATAGATCAACCCATTGATCATCTATTTCCAAAAAAATATAATAGAGCTCGATTCACTTACTGTAATTTTATGCTTTGCCTGTTTAACCTGCTGGATCCTTTAGGAAGCTATCAGCTGGGCTGTGAACATTTATATCAATAAAAATATATAAAATAAACAGGCCTAAGTCATAAGCACATTTAATTTCAGTTGTAATTCTGTGATATTCATTTAAAATGGGCCACATTAAGTACATTTCAAGTTGGACATTCTGATGTATGCACTGATGGGAATGTGTATTCAGCATTGCTATTCATTATTAGTGGCAACCAAGGACATGTAAACCCATTTAGTGTTTGCTTGAGATTTAAGCAAGTCATTAAATTCTAGGTATTAGTTACAGAAAATGTGAAATATAGCTGTAGCTAATTGGTCAGCAAATGACTGGAAGCTACTGGTGTCTCTTCAGGTCACCTATGACAGCAACTTGTGTTCAAAGAATATATAAGGTCACTCGTCTCATCTTCCAGCGTAATGACTGCTTCAACTAAATGTTCAGGGCTTGTGGGTAGTTGTAAAGGTCGACCTGCTCTGTTTGATTCTGACCAGTTCAAAGTCAGACCAAAACATTCTGTCCATAATGATACGATGCAATGTGGATTCCAGAAAGCATGATTCATTCATTGATGGGTTTGCACTGTGAACACTTGAAAGAAAATTCAGACATGCACTTCCACAAGGCTTATAATATCTGTTGTACGTGAAAACTTTGCTTTCCTATTACCCACTTTTGTTGCAGAAAGTCAGACCAGCGGGCGCAGGGGCATCGGCAAAATTAATGTTGCATTCCCAGTGATAAGGACTTCAACTGCGAATGAATGAAAGAAGTTTAGGGAGTTCATCTCAAGGTGAGATAGCTACACTGGATTTATTTATATTTCTATACACCCTGTGCCTGCAGTAATTCCCCTACAAGGCACTCCCTGACTTTGAAACTAGTTTTCCAATCACATCAGAGTCTAATGCAACTTTTAAACTCCACATGATTTTACAGCTTAGAATACTCAACATATTTATAATCTGTAGCTTGGACGGGCACTGTACAGGTGACATATAAATTTTAAAGCTTAAAGTGGTTACAACATTTCAGTTTACAGAAAGTCATTTAAAGTAAAAACACAGTAAAGGAAGACACTTTTTTTTTTTTTACAAAAGCAATTAGCCTTTTTTTAATCTTACATTGCATTGAAAATTTACATAATAGATTCATACATGTTACAAATAATTTCATCATAAAAAATATATTTCTGTACAAAACACTTTTTTATTCTATATATTTTTGTTTTTTTTCAAATGGTGAATATTTCCAATGTCCCCAGGCAGGAACAGCTTTAAGTCTTTCAAATCACATGGGTCTTATTGCGGTCAGTCAGTAGGAAAAGCTTGTGGCAAAATAGACTGAAGCTTAGAAAAAAATGACATCTGATGAAGGGGAGGACGTGTGTGTGTGTGTGTGTTTGTGTGTGTGTGTGTGTGTGTGTGTGTGTGTGTACACACGTGTATGTGTTTGAAAAAGCATATATGTGTGTGTGTAGATGACAGGGAGGGTCCCATGGTTTTTGGTAGGCACTGTGTCAGATCCATACCGAAAAAAAACAACACAACAACAGCAACAACGACAACAACAGCAGCAGCAACAATCAATCCAAACTGTAATAAGAAACAATGTTACCATAGCGATGCAGTGCGGGACAGTCGCAGCATTGATAAACAAGGAAGCCGCAGCTACCATTGCTTTTAAATCAATAATGACTTTAAAAGGAGTTTTCTGTCAGCTGGTTGCAGTCGGTGCCTGTGGTGACGACAGCAGGGGTTCTTAAAACAAAGTAGATGTTTTCGCCCACCCTGACACCCAGACTCATTAAAAACAACGGGTATTCATCATGTGTGGGACCCAAACTCACTAAGTTCAGCTTTAAACCTTTAAACCAGACGCTTTAAAAGAAAACAAGGACTTTGAAAAAAATGCATCAAAGCTGAAAAACAGTGAGTCGTGCTCATTGATACGTCTATTCCTGTCGTGTGGGGACCAGTTAATATAGGTACAAGTATATGGTGCATTTTCAGGCCCTTACAATATGACACTACTATATGGATGTTATGCATGGTTTCACACAAAAATCAAACATCTTCTTTTGTTTTAGCAGTAGTTCATTGATGGCAGATGAAACCATCAGAAAGGCCAATGGCGTGCAACAACAGCCTCCAGTGTCTTACAGGGGCTAGAGACAGTGAAGGTTGCCAGCTGTACGGAACTGAATCGAATAGGTGGCAGATCAGATCTGAAAAATAGCTACCAGCCAAGGACCATTGAGCTGAGATTATAAGGCTATATTTTTATGAAACAAAAGCAAGTGGGAATCTCAGTGGCCTTGGTTCTGTGTTTGAATTTACTAAAATGTTAACTTGAAATCAAACATCTTCTCCCAAATGGTCAGTTCATCTGAACGCTTCAGCGTTTCTGAAATAAGTCACTCTCTCACTTTAGCTAGTGAAATGCAATGTACACAATTTAAAAGCGTAATTCAAATCTAGTGTGCAATACTTAGGAAGTGCCAAAGGTAGTACAAATTCTTTTTTTATAAAGTGTGCACCAATTAATGATTGATGTGGATTTCAGTATAAGGGCAAATTAAGTTTTAAAAGAACCTTAAAACAGAATTCATGTGATCTTAGACATTTCAATATTAATTTGAGACCAAACACAACTTTAACACAGGGAGGAACTTCTGAACTAAGACCT
The DNA here is from genome assembly GCF_014851395.1 of Micropterus salmoides. Classification (NCBI taxonomy): domain Eukaryota; kingdom Metazoa; phylum Chordata; class Actinopteri; order Centrarchiformes; family Centrarchidae; genus Micropterus; species Micropterus salmoides. The sequence continues at coordinate 16,748,922 of NW_024040817.1, read as the reverse complement.
GGAGGTGAACTTGTGGTAATGACCATTTAAGATTTACAGATCTGATGAATAAACAAGGTTTAAATGGGTATATTTTGCAACTAAATTAGATCATAATTTTTAGTAACTTTTCACAAACAAATCCATTGAAAATATCCTAAAAGCCACTTTTCCAAAATCCCATAATGTGTGACGAAGAAATGCAAACATGAACTGGCATTTCAGGTACAACAAACATTTTCTATCCACAAGCTACATGTTGGGCAGTTCATCAGCAATTATCAACATTATGAATTATTATTGTTAAGATTAATTTTTACCATGATTGTGTTTCTTCTTTTATCTTGCCAGAGACAAAGGAAACATTACCTTTAACCAGAGTCAGACCCAGAGAAAGGTTTGGCCACGTGCAATCAAACAAGTGGGTTCCAGTGAGGGCTGGGATTTCTGTGTTGCCCTGACAACATTGCCGACATCTCTGGACTGTAGCTCAAAAACATTATTTCAGCGTTTTAATGTGCAAATCTCTGTGGCATCGAATCACCAGTTAGGTTCGAAAACAGTGCCATTATTCCAGGTGATCAAATATTATCTGTGTCAAAACGGTGACCATTATGGAGGGCTCGCAACGGTCTAGCAAAAGGGGGGAAAATTGGCAGCCATAGCAAAAACCCCATCTATAAATGCTTTAGAAACTGCCATCTGTGATGAATAATCGATGAAACATTAACTTTAAAGAGCATGACTACTGTGGGCAAACCTTGCATCTCAACAACAATGACAACAACAATACCACTGACACTCGTGATTGCCTCAGTGGGAAAGACAGTGATGGTAAAAGGAACTTCACATTACACAAAATAAACCAATTTCATGTTACAAAGGAACCAAAATACAGTTTGTGACTTCTGTGAACAGCACATAGTTTTAATATATTTAATTCTGATATTATTATTTTTTTCTAAAAACTCTTCGCTATAATCCATCTTTCCCCTTCAGCCCCTCCCCTGTGGTAAATATATAGCACAAAAATATAGGTGGTGAATGCTCCCGAATATATATGCAATAGATTTACAGATCAGAAGATTCTGCAGCAATAACAAAGAAAGAAGATAAGCACTCGCAGAGTGCAGAATTACAGTGGAACTGAGTCCACAATCGTAGGGCTGCCACCCTGTTTGTCTTTCTTTTAGCCTCTCTGTCAATGTATGTCTTCCTGTTTCTCCTTTCAGACAGCCTATCTATGTCTGTCTGTCTGTTAATCTTAATCTGTCTGTGGAGTGGAGACGACGAACGGCGGTCCGCAACAGCCTTAAGTCCCTGCTTGTCTTTCTTGAACTTGTCTATCTCCTTATGTGTCTAACTGTTGGTCTTAATACCACGTCTGCTCTCTGTCTCTCCAAATTTCTGTTAGTGTGTGTACCCGTCATCTTTTCTGTTTGTCATTCATCCTGTCAGTTTCTCTCTAACCTCTCTGTCTGTCCCTGGGTTAGTCCATCTCTCAGTGGGTAGACGGGTAGTGTGTTCCTGTAAAATGTGCTTTAGTGCCAGAGCTTTCTCTGTTTCTCAAAGTCTTTTTCTTTGTAAGTCCATCAGAGTCCTCTGTATCCATTCGGTGTCTTTCTCATCAGAATCCATTTAAACTCATAGGATCAGGAACTTCTTTCCTCAAGGCCATATTCTGTCTGATCTGATTCATTATGTAGAGAGAATGCCGACTTCTCTCAGTAGTTTATTTCAGGTTAGACGGACTCTGATTGGCTGTGGTAGGATTTTAAGATCAAATTTTTTCTCTTGATGACTACCTTACTTTACTTCCAGTTCAGTTAAGAGTAGTCTCCGTCTCCTCGGCCTCCTCTCTTATCCATTGCATGGGGAAGAGCAGTTTATCCATTAGATGAGTCAGTCTCTTCTCATTTGTTCTGTTAGTGCAGGCTCCCCTTTAGACTGCTTTTAGTTTTGCTTCTAATCCCAGTTCAGTTAGGATTATAGCTCCATCTCCAGGGCTGCCCTTATCCTTTGCTTCGGAGTTAGTCTCCTTTCAAAGCAACTTTTGCTACTGTCTGCTAGCATTAGCCATTTTAGATTCTGTTTTAATAGAAAAAGACAAGAGACTAGTAATACCAGCCTCTCTGGTTGTCATGGAGACAGGAGGCTGTCCTGCCTGGTTGTTAGGGTTTTGTAGTCCGTGGTCATTTGAGAAATAGGCTGCTATTCACAACTAGCCAGTCTGGTTTACTGATGGTTTGCTGGTGACAGTGTCTTTAACTGTCAGTTTTGAACCAAGATTTTCAGAAACAGTTTTCTTCTTCAGTGTCTTTTGTGACATCCTCTCCATGTCACACTTTCCCATCTGTGGCCATTTTGCTCCTGCGTTCCTCACAATGAGGATTTGTTCAGTACAGTTGGGGAGACAATGTGGTATAAATTAAATCAGCCCATTTTTATAGTGCAGTTCATCTCCACGATGTATAACCATGGCCAGAGCACTGATAATGTGCTCTTCCTCTCTCCAAGCAACGGTCACAGAGCTGAGAGCGGGTCCTTCTCTCCAAAGCTCTGTGTTAAATACAAAATTTCGGCATTGGGTACGGTGACATGTCATGATATCCGACGAGCAGGTCATGGCTTAATCATTACGACCGGTATTAGAGACAGTAAGCGGGGTTAAATAAGAGGCTGAAGTATAATGGCTGTGTCTGGTTTAGAATCAAATTATATACTATCCATGACCAGCTGAGTCTTCGGGGTCAGAGATGGATAATAACCAGTAAAGTTTTGCGTTGGGTTACATCCTTTTTTTTTTTCACTTGATGTCACATCTCACTGTGAGTTCAGAATGGCTGTGTTGCATCCGTCAAAGGTAGCAGACATTCTGTGTTCACATTTCTTTAAATTTCATTTGTGGACACAAAATGCGGTAAGTCAAAGGAACCAACGCTGGGTTTTGGTTTCAAGTTGACACTTTTCCCTCTGCTCGGGGAGATTAGGTTTCTGAAATGGGACTGAAGGTCTTTTGTAATCAATGAATAGACCATGTCGCTGACGATGGTGAGGTCTGCGTCAAAGCTCCACAGCCTCTTACCAATTGTGGTCCCATTAGATATCTGAGTCATTAAGTTCAAGTGAAGATAATCAATCCTCAGACCATGGTGCAGACAGTATTTAGATTTGGATCGAATCTAACAGCCTTCCCCTCCACAGCCTTGGCATTGGTGTTGTACATGGGGTTCTCAAAGGCAGCCTGGCCGTTGTTGTTTTCATGGACTGAGCAGCCTGTATACTGTGTTTTTGGTGTGGTTCTGTGAAGTAAAAACAACAGTAAAGAAAACATAAACGCACCATTAGAGTGATAAAATTACTGTAACAGTATATTAATATTAACTGGGTAGCCAGTGGACAACAGTGAATGCAGTCTTGGGAGTAGAGGCGTAGTAAACAAGCTTTAAGAAGGATTAGAGAGCGCGTTGTGCTTTTTAGGAAGCCTAGTGAGATTCCAATCAGCCCATCCAAAACTAATTCCTTCAGCAAGCTTTTTTTTTGAGATATTAACAGCAGAACAGAAGTTATTTGCATCTGTTAACAATGCGAACACCAGTCAATTGTGCTTAAATTATATCTCCAAAAAATCCAATTAACACCTCCTGAACAGAACTATTTTGTAGCACAGTTTGCAACAGACAGTGACTTGGCTGTTTCTTAACACCTCAACAACCAAATCACTGAGGCAGGTACTGTTTTCATCAATCAGACAGCTTCTTAAAATGTTAACAATGCCTTTCTCCGTTTTGTTTGACAAGAATACAGAAGTGAAGCAACAATGCAGTGACAGGAACGTAATCTTGTCTATTAAAATACTGAAATTTAACAGAGATTAACATAAATGGGATACACATTCAGGCTTTTTTTTAGCACATACCTTTGTTTGTAGAGATAGAAGCCAAAGCCAGTGAATATTAGAGCGAAGAAAGGCACCAGAATAGCGATAGCCACAGAACTGCTGTTGGTACCAAGCTGAGGGGGTGGCGAGTTCTGACTCTCTGACATATTCAAACCTGCGGCAGGCAAGGAAATGCATCGTCATTGTCCACATATTTAGATTTGATCACATGTTCAAGGGAGAGTTATTGCTTTAACATTACCAAAAGTGTGATTTTGTTGTCTAAAACAAACATTTCCTTCAGTGTTGTTCTGTGTATAAAATAAAAGTCTTCCGGTAGTAGCTTCACTTTATTGTTAGTAGTTGTAGTAGTATTGTGCAGTATTATGATATCTCTGACAGTGAAGCCTTTACAGGGTTGGCAAGAGAGATCCTGCCCACCAGTAAGTGGATGCTAGAGGATCACAATCTTTTTTTCTCTTCATAGCATTTGCATGATGTGAGAAGTGTTCTTCAGATCTTGTTAAATTTGTTGTTATCCCCAAAATGTTTAGTTTTTGGCCAGTTTTTGCCAATTTTGGCATCACTGAAGATCAGTTACTGATAACTTAAAAGGGAGAGACTGCTTTCAACTGTTTGATGGAGATTGCAGATGGGTTTGGATGCAGGTTGAGAGTTCAGCCAGCAAGTCTGTAGAGCAGCTTTTACTCTTGGTGAGACAGAATCCACTGCAAGGCCAACTCAGCATGAGCAATAAGGTCATTGTTGCCAGCAAAGAAAAGCTCCCTGATCACTTTCTCCATTACTAAGGTTCTTACAAGCAGTTCACCAGATTTAGTCAATTATCATTTATAGTCCAAATTGACTTACAAGAAATGCATTCATCATTCGGTGCTGTTACTAAACCTAAGAGACAATTACCCAGTCTTTGCAATCCAAACTGTCCGTAGTCTTTTCCCTGAATGAAACCCTGGAATACGTAACTAGAACCGTCAGGCTCTGCTGACACCTGGAGAGGAAAAGAGGATGTGACAAAGATGGGAAGAAAACATGAGATAAATAGGAGAGGGGGAAAGGTGGGATACATTTTGTGTTTGTGTCAACACAATAATGTGCAAATTCAAGACATATTTCTGAATTTTGATTAATATATTATTTGATTGACAAATACAGTTACATTTACACAAGCTGTCGCAATTGAGTTCTAGACAATGAATATGGCCTGTGGTATGTGTTTATGCTCTTACATTGTAGGTTATAAACATGGGTTTTCAGACATGCAGGTATTTAATGATGACCACTGCATTTAGATTAATTTAGATTTAGTATTTGGTAGTGTTTTGTAATGATCATCTGAACCAATAAGAAAACTGCAAAATGAACTCTGCTTAAACACTATGCCAAGTGCAGCACAGTGAAATGTCTCACGCTGACTGACCTGGATTTCTTTATTAAAATTCAAAACACTGTAGTAAAATGCCTTTACAAAAAGAGGTTAGTACAAAAAGTGTTTGCCTTGTATTTTTGATTAACTACAATGTGAAGCATTTATTATGTGACATTACGTTTTAGCCCTTCTAAATTAATCTAGCTCAACTGAATCTAATTAAGTTGACTGCTCAGTATCCACTGAGACTTACAAATCCATCCATGGTCCAGGAGTCATCTATGATTTTGGCTGGAGAGATGGCTGAATCTTTGAGCTGGTTTCCCTGGTTCACGTAGTTCACCTGGTACATCAGCAGTAACAGCCGGGCCTCAGAAGCCTTATACACTCCTAGAGAGGACAGAGTAAACAACTGGTTTACAATATAACAGCAAACAATGGCTCGGTTGTTACAGATCATTAGCTCTATCATGTCCAATTGCAAATCAACACTGATAAGAAGTAAAATAAAAAAGTTTAAAGAAATATTTCAACCATGTACTGTAACTACCCCAAATATACAGTTTAACTAAACAAGATACTACATTGTGTAAATAAGACAGCTTTATACATGTTGGCAGCCATATTTTTAGCTAGCTGTTTCCCCCTGCCACCGGTCTTTTTGCCAATCTAAGTTGAACATGTCTTGACTCCTGCGCTGACCTAAGATTGATGTTCTCTTCTTTTTTCACTCTCAGAAATAAAAACAATATGCATATTTCCCCAAAATGTTGAATTACTCCATTAAGTATAGTGCTTAGGTAAGGAAAACTTACTCTTAATAACAAACAGTACATTGAAGTTGTGTGCTACTGGCCACTGGCCTTTTGGTGCCTGTGTGAGTGCAGTGTTATTGATCTAAAGCCTCTCCTTTAAGCCAGAAGATGCAGTTTAAAGGTCTGAGAGCTGCGTGGTTTTGTGATATGGTGTTTGTGCACTCTGCTACTCCAGAAACCACTTCTAACTTCAACAGGATTTGTGTTTTAATAGGGTCTTAACCCCCTGCTGACACTGTTGTAGGACCTTGGGAGGTCTGTGTGTGACTAAGTGTGTGAGTTGGGGGGGTGGGGGGGTGGTACAATAACAACATTAATAAGAAGAATGATAGCTCTAGGAAAGTAAAGAAATCCAGACACCATTAGGAAACAGAACAAATGATTCTAAGAGTACAGTAAATGTGTTGATGATAGGAGCTCCATAATACTTAGAATGGATGGGTGTTTATTTATTGTGTGACCAATGGATCAATACAACATCATGAAGTACTGCAACATTTCATGGCACACAGAATGACCATGGCATGTTCTGCCATGTAAAATCACACATACTCTACTGGATATACAGTATGGACGGTATGAGTATAAATATTATAACGTGCCTGAAAGGAGCAGGTCCATGTTGCCGTTGCTAAGGGAAACGTTGACTCTCCCTGTTGTGGAGTTGAAGCTTGTTATGCTCAGTGTCATAGGCTGCTTCCTCCCACGGTAATTATAGGAACCTTTCCATATGTAGTTAGGAGCGAAGACGTCATCTGGAACTACAGAACAGAACAGATTAGAATCAAACAGAACAGATTACAATAGAACAGAACAGAAAAAAATCAAACAGAACAGATTAGAATTGAACAAAACAAAACAAAATTGAACATCATAGGATGGAAATTAACAGATTATAATAGAAAAAAATAGAACAGAACAAAATAAAATCAACCAGAACTGATAAGAATCAAACAGAACTGAATTGAACCGAATAGAACGGAACATAATAGGATAGAACAGAATCAAACTGAACAGAATAAAAAAAGAATTGATCGGAACAGATTAAAATCGAACTGAATGGAACAGAACCAAACTGAGCGAATAGAACGTAACAGGATGGAACAGAATCAAACAGAACTGAGTAAAAAAAAAGAGAACAGAATAGATCGGAAGACATTAAAATTGAACAGAAAAGAATGGAACAGAACCAAACTGAACAGAATACAACAGAACAGAACATCATATAATATAACTGAATATAATCAAAATGGATAGAACAGAATTAAACATAACAAGACAGAAGGAACAGAATAAAATAGCATAGAATCCAATTAAATATAAATTAGAATGATCATGGTCATGTCTTTTTATAGCTGAAGCTAACATTTGACTGCTAAACTTTATTCATGACAGTCTAAATTGTCAAAACTAAAAACATTGATTGATCAATAGTCACAACTCTTCATCCATTACATCAGAGGGCTATCAGTGAGATATTAAATGTTTTGCAGTTTGGGTATGTTGCAGACAAATTAATTTTGACTCCAAACCACAAAATTTGCCTAATTTGTATTGGAAATAGCAAAAATGGAGATATACAGAAGTTATAATCCTTTATCCACATGTGGTAAGAAACAAGATTTCATGGCTGTCTGTACACAGAATCTTGCAGTAGATTTAAGGGCTGCTTCCTGCTTTTATAGTCACAGGAACGTGTGCATACAGTAGTAGTAGTATAGAAAGTCTTTCATGTGCAATTAGAATCAAGGGGTTATTAAATTACAACACAATAGGACAGATCAACACAGAACAGAACCGAAAAAAAGACAACTGAATAAAACGGCAGCACAGAGACGAGCAGAACATCACAGCAGTTCATTTACCTTTCTAAGTGTAGTGAGGAAAAATAAATTATTTACAATGGAAAGTAGTAAAGTACAATAAAATCGACAAGAACATAAAAAGAACACAGTGGAACAGAGCAGAGTGGAGTGAAAAGGAGCAGAGGAGCATTTATTATACTACAGTAGACAAGACCAAACTAAACCAAAATAGAAAAGAAAAGTGAAGAATACACAAGGAACAACAGGGCTGTTCTAGCCTGGAATAGAAAAGACTGTAATAGAACTGACCATTTAGTTTAGGGCTGGGAGTTCCTGTTGCTGGTTTCACAGGTTTCTTCTTCTCTCCAGCTATACACACACACACACACACACACAGGGTCAAAGATAATGTGCTATTAAAACACGTAAACAGAGCTATATGGACGCAGTATGAAAGGATGTTAAAATGTTTTGGTTTTGGCTCTTGTTACAGACCCATCAGCTGATATCAAAGGAAGCTATGTTTATTCAGGGAGTGCACTTATATTACCAAATTAAAATGCAATGTTGGTCACTATTTGTCACACATTAACAAAATGAGTGCGTTAAAAAGGGTCACACAAAATAAACCTCTTTGATGGTTATTTGTAGGCACAGCAATGAAAATAGAGTTCATGACCAATAATTTGGTGTGCATATTAGATGCTTTTAAAAGTGGCCTTAAGGCACTTGATCTTTCAGAACAGCTTCTATCATCGCTTCAAGATGCAGCCATTGTTGCCTACAAGTAAAGGCAAGCAAGGTAGAAGGTATTTGTCCTAGAATCTCAAATTGGATCAGAAAGTGTTCCAATTTTAAAGGCCACCTCAGGGCAAAAGGGTGACCGTCTTGGTGGAATGATTTGAAAGTTGAAGCTCGTAGTTTTTCCTTGTGCAAGGGTGGGTTCATATCTTCATCGGTTAACATTTCTTGATGGATAAAAAAAAATCTAGCTCAATCATTTCTAATGTGCAGGAAAATACACAAATTAACATAGCATGTCCATCCTGGGGAATCTACACCTTGCACTTTGCAATAGTATTGATGGAAGTCTCTGTGATACAATCAAACGCTGCAGAACCTCTACTAAAAGGACCTTGTGGTGAGATTGATTTGTCTATAACCATTTCCAAGGTCAGGAAACTTTCAATCGAAACTTTTAAGCCAATGCGGAAAAGAAGTACTTCCATGGCAGAATGACATGGCAGCTGGGCAAACTCCATCTGCTGATGAAGATTGTGTGATACAACTGAAAGCTCCAGAAATGCTACTAAAAATACATTCTGGTGAGATTGTTTTGGCAACTATTGAGTATTGTATGCTAGTATGTACAAGGTCAGAAAAAGGGTCAATTGTTCACAATCCTCATTTTTGTCTCAATTATACATCACAAGAAGACACTGGTAGAATGGACTAAAAGAAAAAACACAGATAGTTCAACCATCATCCTACTTCTCATAATATGTACAAACATCAAAAAGTGGTATTAGAGATGCAGGCTACTTTTAGAAATTTAAGCTTTTATTTAAACTGGCATTTTATGTATGCAGACATGCTACTCATACACTCATTTTAGTAACTTGTTGACCAAAGAGAACCTCCAGTGACCCCATATTAATCCATAAACACTCTTTACAGTATGCTTAACTTGTAAATGTACCTGCTACGGTTCCCCAGGTTTAAGCTCCACACATCCTGCCTGTCATTGTTTGCTCCGTGTATGCAGTAAAGATGGTAGGGGAAGGAAAATGGACTCCTGGGATGTGATGAATTCATAACCATACTTGTACGGACCTGGTCAGGCTAATCTAATGAAGGATGAAACACCACGGGGTATTGTACTTTTCTTTTTTTTATCAGTGCTGCCAGACCAGCGATCAGCCCTCCAGGAAATCTCACCCTACTCCAGATGGCCAGGTACGCGTGCTGAGCAAAACTTGTACCTGTCCACTCATACTTAATTTTTCAAAACCAGATCTACTATATATGTGTGTATGTGTATATATAGAGAAAGGGATATTTTTTAACCTCGACATATAGGCATCTTTCCTGTCCAAGTGCCGTCACTCTTGCAGACTCTGTGTTCAGAACCTCCCGCCAGGAAGTAGCCATGCTGACAGCTGTACACCAAGGTGTAGCCAAAACCGGGCAGATCCATCCCCATCACGTCCACATGGAGCGGGTTCTCCGGCTGCTTGCAGGCATGGGCTGGAGGGTGGAGAAGGAATTTGTGCACTGGAATTAGAGTCTGACAGACAGGATGGGCGATAAGTTAACAAGTATATAGGATGCGTGTTTCCTACGTATGCACTCAGGTTGCGCTCCGCTCCACGTCAGGTCGGGCTGGCAAGTTCTAGAGGAAGAGCCCTGAATCAAATGACCTGGCTGGCACTGAAATGACACCACGCTTCCGACCTGTGGCGAGAGAGAGAGAGAGAGAGAGAGAGAGAGAGAGACAATGACACAAAATTACACCAATACTGTAATTTAGTTTATTAGATGGGGCTGTCATAACAGATGAATAAGTATAAAATATAAAAATACCACATACAATAAAATGTTCATTCCAAATGACATGGCGTCTGCTTATTTAAAGCATAATGGGTGGGGCCTTGGAAAAATACAGACTGACATTCATGTTGGTGATTACTGTGCAATAACTATGCAACTGCAAATGCATGCAATAGTAAACGATAACTATTTAAATTATATTTTGTTTTTTCTGCGTATCAAATGAAAAATAGGGACTTAATGTCATAATTATGTATAAGGATATCTACAATGAAACATAAATGTATCATCACCTCCATGTTATACCGTTCTATTCTGTTTGGTCTCTGTAAATACTATTACAAAGAGTACAGTCTAGACCTACTCTATATGAAAAATGCAGTGACCTAAGTTCTGTTATGAATAGGAAACTATATAAATAAAATTGAATTCAACTTAAATTTTGCAGAATAGGCTTATACGAAGAGGCATATTCATGCCTCTTTGTATAAGCCTATTCTGCAAAATAAGGCAGCAAGTAACAATTATTTTCATAATCAATTACTCAATTTTCCCGAGCCAATTGTTGACACATTTACGTCTTGTTTTGTCAGACCAACTGTCTGCCCTCCTTCTTTCCTTCTTTCTTTCTTTCTTTCTTTGTAATTAGACAGTTTATTAAGTTGCCTTTTACCACAACAACAGTTTCTGATATTAGCAAGTTAACTACTTGGGAAAGAAGGTAGATATACAGTTTGGTTGGTCAAGAGCAATATCTTACCTTGAAACCGTATGTTCGGTTTAAGGAGCCATAGCGTGGCGTTCCTGGGTTATCACAGCTGGTTTTGGTCGGTTCTGAAAAGAACAGCACAAGTGTGTGAGTACTTCTACCCAAAATCTAAAGGAAAGATCGATTAGCAATAGCATTATATGTTCTCTCTCAACTCTCCTTTTCTCTCCACTGTTGTCATGGTAACAACAGGGTATATGTCCCAGGGTATATATCCCAGCATGACAGCAGGGGGCAGGAGTGCATTATCAGAAAACGAAGCAGGACCTGCTTTGAGAGAGAGCGTATGTGTGTGTGGCAGGAACATCAGCATGTAGAGCACATCCTGACGCACAGCGCGATTCAATACAGCTTCCGAAATGACAGATTCACTCTCCACTTCTCTCTTTTTTCCTGTAGTTCTCTAACTGCTCCCCCCACTCACTGCCCCCTGACTCCACCGCTTCTATACCCTCTCTAACTGCGCTCTTCCTCTCTCTTTCTATCTTTCCATGTCACTGTATCTCTCGCTGCCCACCCCACTCCCCCCAACACCCCTCCATCGTCTGTCTTATTTAAAGAGCAGGCTGCCTCAGCTCAAAACTCATTCTGTTACAGTCACATAGTAATACACATCACACACTAACGAACAGCTGCAATCACACACTAATAAATCACCCAAGCACACACAAACTCAAAGCCCCACGCTTAACATTACATTCTCACTTCACTTCCAAAGTAGAAAAAAATAATAAAGCAGCACTGAGAGGCACTTTATGATTGTGTGTATGCTTGTGTATCATTGTCTCACATCTATATGTATATAGAAATGAAAGATGTCCTTTCCCGAGTAGCAAACTTATGCTGTACTTACTTCTTTTTCAGTAGTTATAGATTAAGTCTACATCAATGAAGTAACACTTCAGAGCAAGCCTTCTATTTTTAGTTTCCTATTTCACGAGGAACGTATGACTTTATAGCAGCTGTAAAGTACTGTATCCATGCCTTATCAAGCGCTATGAAGCAACAAAAAGTCAAGTGTCTGTTCGCATTATACAAAAGCTCTCATTTATTACAATTCATCACCATGCTTGATGTTTAAGCACCTGCTCTGAATCAGACCTGTGAAGTGGTGCTCTAAACATCACATATTGGGTGGTGAATAGACCCAGTGGGACTATTTGTAATGTGTGTGAATATCCCTTCTCATTTTCTTCTTAATCCCCAGATAGCAGCAGCTTGTTTGAAGTTGGATGTGGATGCCCGTTTCTAGAAACCTTTCACTAAATACTGTAAGTTACAGCGTGCCCTGGTGTTGTCTCACTTTTAAGGAGGCACTTTCTCTATAATTTTTGAAAAGACGTTCCTATATAAGAGCCCCACTTTTTAGACATAACTTATTGAATGGTAATTGTTTTAGAAATTGGAATTTTGGCTAAATGTGTCATAGATACACTACTGTATATAACCTTTCTCTCAGAGGCAAGGAAATCAGTGTATTAGGGCGAGCACATTATGTTTATATATCAAATTGTTCAATAACTACCAAGGAAAGCACTGAAAAAAATTCTGAACTTTACATCTTAAGTTGTAGATTCAATGGTTAGGGCCTATGTCCACCAAAGCGTTTTTTGCTGAGGCCAGCGTCTTTTTTCAATTCATTGTAATGGGAGCGCTGTGTTTTTATAACATGGTAAAAACGGCAGCAGCGTGACGAGGCAGTGAGCGTCTTTTGCACGCTAGGCGCTGGGGTGTTTTTTTCCGGTCGCAGAGAGTTTAAAAAATGTTCAACTATGGGAAAAATGCTGCGCTCGTCACTGTCACTTTTTGCCCAGCCGTCCAATCACAGTGCAGGAGGACTGGACAAACACCACACTGAGCGCATCCGATCTTGAACAAAACGATACTACTATATACCTACTCGCCGAGTTCTTTCCTCGCCCGCAAAATCTCATAAACCCACCAGAGAGTCTGTCCTTTCATGTTTCAGACTTCTCTTCATGCAAAGCAAGGGCCAGGAAATTGTGTATCATAGCAACCAGAGCGTCTCAAGAAATAAAAAAAAAAAAAAATGGTACGATCGTCGTTATAAAGGCTCTGTGTGTTGAACCAGGCTCCTTTTATCGAATCATCGAATCTTTGACTATTCGCATTCAGCCCTAATAAAGTCCTATATTTACTGACAATTATGGAATTCATATTTATAGATACATTTCATTAGTGTTCACTGTACGTATTGTACATGTAGAAACTTATCATGTGAAGTCTGTGAAACAGAAGAAGGAATGCCTCTGTTGTCCTTCTGCTAACATATTACTGACTGCTAGTATTTACTATTCAGGAAATACAGATACCATGATACAATCAAGTCCAAAAATGTTGGCAAAACAACTTCAAACAAGATTGGAAATGATTACTATATGTATAATCAAAGATACTGAATCTATCTAACAGTGAAAACAGCAGGAGTTTTTTAAGGAAGATTTGGAAACAGCAGAATCCTTTAAGGCCTGTCCTCCTCAGGCTCCTTTTTCATTTACAAAATTGTCTCAGATGAGCCCCCAGTCACTATTCATTATTATTCCAATAAGTCTATGTAACTTTAACTTTGACAGAACAGTGGCTGCTCTGCGCAGCAAACCCATGAGTAAACTGAAATGTGGCCGTCAACTCCATAACGATAGGTCATTAATTGCCATGATCATTATGCAGGGGGATATCAGACACGAGTCCAGGCTCCCCAGTGAGCCACAAACCAGTCATAATAAACGTGCAGTCTAGCATAAACTAAATAATGCGTTAAGTTATTTAACCCACACAGATATTCAGTCAGGGAAGTAAACATATAAAATAAAAACAAAATAATACTAATCAAAAGAAAACGTGCACAGCAAAGACACAACATTAAAAACAATATTTTGCTTTGATATGTTATTTAGAAGAAGAAGATGATTTTACCTCCTGATAAATTATCATTTTAAAAGTCTGGGGGCTCCACCATCCAGCCTTTTAATTTTAACCCTGACTTTGAAGTGAACGAGACACCACTGCCTGAGGATACCAGGCTATGCTCCAGCTTATGTGGGGATAAATGATTGAGGATATAGTCAGGAACGATCAGTAAAATCTTAGATTAATGTTTGGTGCAGCAGTAGTACTGCAGTTGGAGAAACAGTTGACAGTATTTCAAGATTGTTGACCTTTGGGACTGGGTTTCAAATCTTTTTTTGGTATTGATAAAAATGTATGTGTAGCTCCAAGAATTGAAAACTGTCAAGTACCAAAAGCTGGCATTCAATGTCAGATTCATGATTAGTCTCTTATCAGATCGATAATGATTTATATCAAAATTTTGCCAAATACAGACTATGCTATATTGATTACACAATGTTCTTGTGTGGCTGCTTATGTTAAGACACATTTAACACCTGATAACTTTTTCCTTCTTTTGTGAAACTGGTTTTGCAGCAAAAACATCTGCATATTTCTCAAACTACAGTACCAAAAAACCCCCCAAAAAACTCAGATATTGTTTTGGCCTTACTGCAAAATTTGAAATGACATCCAGCTCTACCAAGATCCAAAGTCATTTTCAACTTAAGTTTTTGCGTTGAGATGGAGTGATCATATGAATATAAAAAATTAAGTGAACCTAAAACTGCAAAAAGTGCACATAAAAATGCAAGGTTTGAATGATTTTAAAAGGAAGCACTGATATTTGGAAAATATTTATCTGTTCTATAATGTACTCCCTGTTTTGTTCGTTAAGTGAACACAAATGGTTAAACTTACCGATACAGCGTGGCTGTGTGCCACTCCAGGTACCATCACTTTCACAAAGTCTGGTGGCTGTGCCAACCAGAATGAGAGGTGCAGCACAACTGAAGGTCACTTCTGATTGGTAGATGAAACTCCGGCCCTCTCTGAAACCACCGACTGGAGTGCCTGGGTCGCCACAAAACTTGGCTGCACACACACATCGACACACGCACACAAACATACACAATCTCATTTCAGTATGTGGTGCTAACTTTGCCGACAAGTAGTAACTTTTTCTCAAGGACAAATGTAAATTTTGCTTCCAATTGTAACTGATGGTTCATAAAGAATAATAACATGCAATGTGTGCGCTTATACCTGGTAATGCATGTGTATGAGAGTGTGTCTATATGTGTGTGTGTGTACTTACGTAAACACTGTGGTAGCATGCCGCTCCAGGTGCCATTGGCCACACAGGTCAGGACAGCTGGGAATGAGAGCTCATATCCAGGTGAGCAACTGTAGCTCACACTGCTGCCCCATTCAAAGTCACTGCCCTGCAGTACCCCATTACTGATGGCAGGGGGAGCTGGGCAGGTCACCGCTATATATATATGAGAGAGGGGGGGGGGGGGAAGGTTTTCAGCAGCTGCATGTGATGCTGCTGTTTCAGTCAAAATCACTGTCCTGTAAATTGACTGATTTAGAGAGATGGAGACGGTTGATTACATCATTGATTACAACTACTGATTTGAAAATTACTTTATTATTTCATAGCTATTCAAATTTGCCAATGCAAATAGTTGTGATTTACTCTTGTAGACTCTCAGTCAAGCCAAGTAACAGACACAATTTAAACTAATTACGGCAATTACAAGATGTTCATGTGACTCATATTATCTGATTTGTTTGTATATCTTTGTTTTCCTCACAAAGGCACTGACTGCATGGTGAGCAGAATCTGCTGTGTCAGCCTTTATGTACCTAGATTTATACAAGGGTTGATTTAGAGCCCAGTTATGAATCCAGCAGTTGTACTGTACTGCCCGTACACATGGGAAATGTTTAAATACCAGTTACATCCTCTGTGTTAGTGAGGGGGTAATAATATACTTCACAGAAGATAGTCAAGAATAGCCCAAAAGTTTAAAGAAAAGCATTTGAGTAGTTTAACAGTATAAATAGTGTACTGTAAGATTACTACAACAATTGTAAATAATAAGTACATTTAATAAACAATTTACCTGTACATATAGGCATATTCCCACTCCATGTCCCATTTTGGGTGCACGTCCTCACAGATGATCCATCCTCCTCCATTCTGTATCCTGGTTGGCACTGGAAGGTGACATTCTGACCAATCGTAAAGTCTTCTCCGTAGCGAAGGCCGTTAGCTGGCACACCTGGATCCCCGCAGTTTATCACTATGGAGATGGACAAGATTAAGATTGCTTTACAGGCATGAGATAATTGGACTTTTAATGCACTCATTACTCTACTATAATTACTCCTGCTTGTATGCCCTTTCGGATAGCTTAATTCAAATGATAAGGATAGATATATTTGTAGAGAAAAAGAGTTGTAGTGAAAGAGGTACTGTGTGAGACAAGGGGGGTAAAGAATATTGCACTCCACTGTGGGGTGCCTCAGAGATCTATTCTTGGTCCCATTTTGTTTTGCTTTTATATACTTCCATTGAGACACATCGCTCATTTTAATGGTTCTCCTATCACTGCTACACAGACAATACACAAATCTAACCTTTAAGCCAGATAACGTTGTGTTTAACGGAGTGTGTAACTGATACTGAGAAATGGATGACTTGTAACGTTCTGCAGCTAAACTCTAAAGTACTAATCTTTGGCCCTGATAACTTAGCAAGCAGATTACAACCGTTTATTGGTCCACCGGCAACCAATAACAAATCTTCAGCTAGGTGTCACATTCAAATCTCAATTGAACTTCGAACCATGTGTCAACAATCTCATTAAATTCTGTTACTTCCACCTAAGAAATATTACCAAAATTAACAAGAGTCTGCAGAGACTGCAGAATGTTCAGAACAGTGCCGCAAGGATCCTGATGAGAGTGCGAAAGTATGACCACATCACACCCATTGTCCATTCGCTTCACTGGCTTCCCGTTCCTGCTAGGATTGAATACAAGGTCTCCCTCCTCACCCACCAGTGCATCTATGGAAATGCATTTTCCATAGATACATTTACCTTGCTTTTATGTTCTTACCTGTAGCACTTTGAGATTTGTTTTAAAGGTAAAGTACATATATACACATAAAATGTATTATTATTATTGTTATAGTATTATAATAATAATAATAATAATAAAGCTTTTTCTTTTCCCCACGTAGAAAGTCTTATTCATGCCTTTGTCTTTTCGATCTGGACTATTAGACCTGCAATGCACTGTTGACATGCCTTAGTCCATTCTCAGTGGCTTGGTTTCAGCAAGTGCAGATTGCTGCTGCTCAAACTTTTTAAAGACCAATCACAGTTCCCATATTATCCCTATTCTTGCCCCTGTTCACTAGTTGCCAGTTAAATTCAGGGTTGATTTTAATTGATTGATTATTTTTTAGAACTTTTAATGTCCAGCATGGTCTGGCTACCAGCTACCAGCTATATTACGGAGCTTTTGACACCTTATGCTCCAAGTCATAACCTGAGATCCTCTAGCCTAACCTTGTTAGTTGTCCCTAGGTCAAGGCTGGTGACAAGGCTTTCTCAGATTCTGATTGAGGACATCAAGCTTCCAGTACATTATTACCTACATACATTAGATACATAGAAATAACCCTCTGAAAAATATACATCCAAAAAGTTTCATGTAAGTATATAACTGTCAAAAGATTTTGTTTCAAGAATCATGTCTCTGCAAATTCATCTATACTAACTAGATGTGTGATGAGATCTTAAAGGGTTTATCCATCCATCCATCCATCCATCGTCAACTTCAGCAGGAATGATATTACATGAGAGAAATTGATCTACAGTAGAAAAGATATCTGAAAGCGACACAGAATGCCTAAGAGACTTACTGCATTATATTCCATAATATTTGGAATCGTCACCTGAACTTTGTGTTAGCCTTTACATAAATTAACATTTCCACCATAAATTGATGCAGAAAAAAATCACCAGAATGCAGGAAATTAACTGTTTGATGTCAGAAATTTTGGTATAATTCAGCATTGAAGATTTCTTTTAAAAAATGTGTTAAAATCTCACCTCGCCTTGATACTCGTGAACCCAATATCATGTCTCATCTCATTTCGTGAGCTAAGTGTCTTGTCACACCTCTAATAATACTTGTGCTTATCTTCTCCGTTAGTGTAATTTTAAGTTGCGGAGATGACAGTGGGTAAGCGAATCTGTGATCGGACTATATGATATCTCCAGATTAAGTTATGGGCTTAACTTCTCATGAATCAAACAACAGTGATATTAAAAATGGCCAAGGTTGTCCTGGGACTCTTTTAAGGAGCATTAGGACTCCCCTGACTGCACTTATAAAGCACTGTCCTTCATAGTCTAATAGGCAGTTTAAATGCTTTTAAACCCACCCCAGAACCTGTCATGCCTGTTAATAGATGTAGTGTAATCTACTGTAAAAGCTATTTCCTTTAAGTCTGGGGATTCTTATAAACTTCCAGGACCCCATATTGAAGAAATGTGGTTTGTCAGCATTTCTATCTCTTTGTTCCGTACTTCTGGACATTTCAAAGCTTATTTCTTTGCAAAGTGCATTGAAGTCAAGAATGTCACTGAAAATTGTAGGACATAAAAATACTGCTAGATCTCTCTTCATGCAGAGTCCCAAGTTAAGTGAATTTCACCTTGGGACACAATGTATTCATGTGTTTAACAAGGTATGTTGTTAGCTATATACCTGTAGCTGTTGTATCTATCGCCACATGCAGGTTTTGTAGTCTGTGTAACATGCAGCACTGATTAACACTTGTTCAACCATGGCTTTAGTCACATTTCATGTGGGAACATAATGTTATGTTTTATTATTATTTACTCTTGGGAACTTTCCCACAGAGTTCAAAAAGCAAATTAAGTAAAGTAAACAACAATCAAGGTTATTCATGTCACCCTATAAAGTCTGTAACAGGAGCATGGAGATTTGAGGCTGATTTCATTACTCAGACCTATACTGTCGCAGAATAATTTAAAACTGTGCATAAAATAAGGTCGCAAAAGGCTGGAAAGGAAACCTTATAATCACACATCAGGAGTTTGATGATGTTTATGGGTTGCAGACTTTATGCCATAGCAAAGCAAGGATTTAATACTCTGATTATTTGTAGTATGTAATACATAAAGCTGACAGTCTGCTCTTTAGCCTTCAAGTCACCCTAAGTATGAGTTCACTTTCAAAATTTTAAACAAAACATGTACTGCAGAGTACTGTACTTATGGAGCATCAGATATTGTTAAAGTAGCTAAACATACAGCAGGTAACTTACTGGTGCAGTTGGGCTGCGCCCCTGACCAGGTCCCGTTGGCCTGACACTGCCTGGTGGTGGCGCCGGTGAGCAAGTAGCCATCCATGCAGGAGTAGATGACCGAGTGAGAAAATGTTGTTCCATCCAAACGAAAAACTCTGCCATTACTGGGAGTGCCAGGGTTACCACACTGGACAGCTGGGGGAAAATGAGAGAATGAGAGAGAGAAAGCCTCGTGCATCTCAGTGAGTTTCAGCTCCATGACTATGGTTATTTAAGGAGACTGTGCAGTGCATGGGTGAATCTATAACTGGGTCGGTATCAAGGTGCTGGGGTCTGATAGGTTGAGGTTAAGTCAAAGTCTCCTCCTACGTTTACAGAAGGGCTGTGTGCCGGACCAGGTCCCATTAGGGAAGCACATCCTCTCTGAAGAACCAATCAGCTCATAACCCTCCGAGCAGCTGAAGTGAACCTTGGAACGGATCCTGAAATCCGTTTGCTCCCTCGAACCTTGTGAGGGAATGCCAGGATCGCCGCAGGAACCAGCTGTGTCACCTACAGAGAGAAACAAGGAGACAGCGTTAGGTCCCTGACCTCAAAACTAGAATCCTTGCTGCAAACCAGCTGCATTTTTACACAGACTTATGGATTTCAAACCCTAAAATGGCTTTTAATTTATCTAATTAAACACACAATAGAAAAAAGATGAAGGAGGAGAGGAAAAAAATCAAAAATTTATCTAAACAATATTCTTTTTCACTTGTATAGATTAGGTATTGAGACAGCATTATAAAGTGAACTCTGAAGTGTGAGTTGACTATTTTCTTCCATTTTTAATGTAAATCACGTTCCCAGGGTACTCAAGTATGAAATGGCTGCTTATTAATGGTCGTGGACTGCACCCATATGTTGGTGATAACAGACATATGTTTGCCTTAAGAGTGTATGTATGTGTGCTGGTGGGTAGATGGGTGGCTGTGTGTGTGTGTGTGTGTGTGTGTGTGTGTGTGTGTGTGTGTGTGTGTGTGCGATCCTCCCTCTGCCCTTGTAGAGCCGCCTGGTCAGCACATTCTGCCTGACAGACAGAGAACATTCCTGGGTGCACGCACGCACGCACGGTCACCAACACGTACCTGCCTGGACGAATACCTTGTTACGGATATATTTCTGGTCACCATTGCCTGTTTTATTAATGGTCTAAAATTTGCATTGGTTTATGTGTGCATATAACTACTGTCAAAACCTGATTAATGTTGGTTTTGTATAGCATACAGAACATGAATGAATATTACATCATACCATTTTTACTGTAATTATAAATTTTGTCACACCATTCACATCCATTATTCACCATTGATTCAAGGTGTGTAACAAAATACTTTGTGTGATAAATGACTCTCTTAAGAATTTCCCAATTGTGTCTGCGATGTTTTTGTGATACTTTTGATAAATAACCAAATTTCACATTCACTCTTTTATATTACACTGCAAATATCTAGAGGCTTTCAGCTAAATTGAGCTTTCACATACCACAGACTCAACATAGAATGACATAACTTCTTTTGTAATGCCTCAGGAATTTGTTTATCAGATGTAAATAAAAAAAAAGTTACATTATGTCATCATTATTTGTGAGGAAAAGGTCTATAACAAGATAAAAGATTTTTCTTTCTGAATATTGCGAACAAATCAAAAACCAGTCAAGGCACAAACACACATTCGTCTTCAGAGACACTACACTATTATCTACACAACTCCCATGGGACAGTCACACACACACATACAGCTCCAAAGTCACCATGCAGCCTCAGGTGTATCTGGTCTCAACAGGGAGAACAACCAATCTACCTGATGTCACTGGTGCAAGTGTGTGTGTGTGCCTGAATGTTTCTGTGGGACAGAGCGTTGTAAAAACTAATCTCTGTTGTTTCCCTCAGGTGACTTTGAAATAACCACTAATCAGTCACACACACATTTATCTACACACACGCACACACACACACACACACGAACATCTATCCGATAGAAAGATCTGCTGTACTCTGGCTTGGCTAAATTCACGGATTACTGAGCTGAAGCTCCTTTGCCCAGGTTTGCAGAAGTTCTCATAAAGCAGGACAAGAAAAAGTACACGGCTACAACATTCTCACTTGTCTGATACAGGGACTTACTGTAGGTGGTCGAGAAGTGAAGGGAGGGAGGACAAATTAAACTGTCTGAACATGATGTCATTTCTTTTAAAATGTGTTTTTTAAATAGCTGTTACTTAGCCTGCAGTGCCAAAACATTAAAGGAATAGTTTGATATGAGTGTGACACACTTATTTGCTTACCACTTAGCTTCAAATATGAAGCCACAGCCAACAGCCAGTTAGCTTAGCATAGCATAAAGACTGGAAGCAGAGGGACACAGGTAGCTTGGGTCTGCAGCACATAATCTCCCATTATACCACACCTTTCTAGCTCGGCAAAAGCTGGAAGGTGAATTTTGCTTTATATTTGAGGGAGCAATGTTAGCGTTTTGCCACTGTTTCTAGTCTTTGTGCTGAGCTAATCTAAAGCTTCACATTTATTGGACATCCATGAGAGTGATATCAATCCTCTTATCTAACTATCAGCAAGAAAGCAAATGACCATATTTCCCAACATGCTGGACTATTCTTTTAAGATTTTAGAGGCAAGAACAATTCAACTGAAATAAGTTCAAGTCTGCAGAATGATGAAGAATTTGAACATTTTGCTTTCAAAGCTGTGCTGCCAGTGTTTTTTAATGGTTTGTTTTTGCAACCAACGCTGTTAAATGCATAGGCCTAATAACTGGAATGCTTGTGAATTTTTTATTGAATTTTACCAGGAAAAAAGTTGATATGTGCTTTTACTATGTTTTTGCTTTTGAACCTCATGTTTTTGGGGAGTCAAGTCTCAAGCGGGTCAAGGCTCACAGCATACTAGTAGAAGTCAAATCCTCATTTTTGTGAAGTCTGACTTGAGTCCAAGTCTGGCAGTACAAACAAATATCTAACATAAAGTCTAAATTTGAAAAGAGGAATTTAATATGAGGCTTCAGGTCTGGACACTGTACCTACTTGGTTAAAATATTTTATGCCCCCTGAAATGTAAATGTGGTAACATAACCAACATCCCATTAGAAACACAGTTTGCTTATCAACAGTCATGGGGCAGTATTGTGGACCTAGAACTTCTACCACAGGCTGGACTCTTATCTCAGCAGTGCTCTAGTACAGACCTGCCAGGTAAACACAATGAATCACTGCTTCTTAAACTATTACCCTCCCTCACCCTGCGTCTCCCCCGGGCAATTGCTGTAAATAACAATGTATTCTTAGTCAACTCGTCTGGAATGTGTTTTCAGTCAGTTTGTTATATAAGCAGCAGCTGGGAGGCTCTCAGTGTGGAGAGCCATAATCATGCCCACAGCCAGCCAACTGAGAACCATATAACTTAGACGATTTGTTTATACATGATGGAAGGTAAGGAGGCTTTCTGTCTGGAGAGACAATCTAGCTCAATAAGTGGTGAGTTATGCATATACAGTAAATCCAGCAGGAAGAAAATATGCTTCTTTAAAGCAGTTTACAGAACAATGACAGTAGTGCATCTATAGCACACAATACTGCCTAAAAATCCACTCACCACAAAAAAACAATACAGCTAATGCTAAGGAAAATGCACAGGGCACATATGCATAAATTTAACTAGTTAAATATTGATTTCATTATTAATTATTAATATTTCATTGCTTCGTCTGTTCATCTGCATTTTTACCCTTCAGTTCACAGTACCCCTTAAGGAGTTAAAACAACAAATGTGTGAGAGCGAATCAGAAGATGAAAGTGTCAAACTTGCTGCAGTAACACCTAAAAGTGGTTTACAAATAGTTGAAAAAGATAACCAGAACAGAAATGCACATGGTTAAGGGTTCAGGGCGGAGGTATATGTAGGTGTAGGGGGAGGTTATGCTCCACAGCCCCTTTAACAGATAGATACTGATATATTCTTTATATAGAATCCATCCCTCCCATTATCCCTCCGACTGAATCCAAAAGGGTTAAGAAAGTGCGCCTGCAGGATATAAAGGCATGACCTGCTCTGTTGAGTCCACATATTTTAGATGTCTCGCCGTTCATCTACAAGTCCAATCTATCTCTCTCTTCCTGATAGGGTGGAAAGTCTATATATTCAATAAAGGTTAAAACGGTTACCTGAGCAGAAGGGCATAGGGGCACTCCACATCCCATTGAGCTGACAAGTCCGGGATGATTCTCCTTTCAGCTGTCTTCCGCCCAGACAGGAGTATCGAGCCGTTGAACCAAATGTAAACTTATCTCCACTCAGCACACCGTTAGGGGGAGAGCCAGGATGACCACAGTCTACAACTAGAGACCCCGGGTGGTGGGGTGGGGGAGAAAGCATAGACAGCTCTTCAACTCAACACATTTTTGCAAGAGTTGCAGTGAATGCTGTCAAAAACAAGAGGCACAGATTCAGAAACAAAAGCATATGTGTATGATTAGGGAAAGATGCAGAAACACTGATTTCTGAAAATTATGGCATGTACTGCTAACTAGCCCACCTACATTAGTTTGTGAGGTTACAGATCAAATGTTCATGACTTGCACTTCCACTGTGTATTATTATGTATTTCACCACTGTGTGGAGCCAGCTCTGAATTGGTGATGGAGTACTATGGCACATCGGCTAGCCCTCATCCTAAAAGCCTTTTTCTTGTAACATTTAAAGTGAAAACATTCTAACTATGTAAGCTAACCAGACAAACATGAAATGTAAAAATTTCTCGTCTTAAATTTCCCTTAACTTATTTATAATACTAGAACTTACTAGCTATACATTGCAATACAACATAGCACATAGTGAAACAGAGGAACAGCACTGTTTCTTTATCATCAGTCTATTATCTGACTATTATCTCAATATCTTGTATTTAGCCATCATGCACATATTTAAGACTCCTTTGACAGGATTCTCATTTTAAGTGGGATAAATTAAAGTAATCTGGATCCAAAAGTTTTTAGCCAACTCACAATATTAACTTAGCTTAGCTTAATTAGCCAGCTAGCTACAGAGGATACAGCTGTCATTTCAGTCGACAAAATCAATTCATCAGCTGGAAATGACAAACCTGCTTCCTCTGTCTGAAACCAAGGACCCAGTCTTTTGGAAATTACTAAGAATATCGTAAAACTACAAACTACATATGTGCCTTTCGAGAATGGAAAGCCTAACAGGTGTCGCAAGAGTAACAGTCAATTCTACCATCATCTGTGTCCAATCAATGTCATGGTAAAATGACAGAAACAGAAGGATCAAACTAACCTATACATTCTGGTAGGGGTTTGTCCCACTGTCCAGTAGGTTGACAGGTCAGTACAGGTGAGCCAAAAAGGTAATACCCTGGGTTACAGTCGTAGAAAACCACGGTGCCAAAGGTAAAGTTCCCATGCTCTATTTTACTCTGTCGGATAGAGTTGGCTGGGATACCTGGATCAGAGCAATTGACCACTATACACAGAGAGACACAGAGACGGACACACACAAATACACAAAAAGAGAGATAAAAAAAAGCATGTGTTATTTGGCATTAACCAGAGAGGGCCATTTCTCTCCCCCCTCTTGCTTTTCCCAGTTAAAAACACTGGGATTACAGCTCTGTAAAATAATATGGGGCATAATAAGGAGGTTTTGGGGAAGAAGGAAAAACTGATTAGGGCTGGTGTTTAAAAGGGTAGTTATGGCAAATGTTATGTGATGCTATAATGAAGGCAGGTTTGTATGTCCTGGATCCGGCACCCATGCAGTCTAAGGGCTTGTTTTCATTACATTGCAATTTTAATTTTACACAACTCATTGGCACTTTATTCTGTTAAATGGGCAGAATGCTGATAGCCCGTGCACGCTTGTTGCTGTGATTGTTAGAGAGCCATCACGGCTCGAGATTAATGTGTCACTGAAAACAAAATGTTTCCTTTTACAAGGCTGGAGCCAGGAGAAAGTTAGAGGGATGTAGAGGATTAAATCTACCTCAAAATGTCAAGGCAAAAGAGTGATTTTTAGAAAAAGAAATGTATCTTTCCTGTCCAGGTAAAATTAGTTTTAGGTTTAGGGTGGCAGAGATGTTGTGAAATGAAAAGGGTGGGGGCGAATAAGGATGGTTGCTAAAGGGAAAGAAAGTAAGGGTAAATCAAGATAAAAGTTGAGGTGGTATTAAAGGTTAGGGAGAAATAAGGTTAGGGGTGAATACACTTAACTTTTCTCCCCACCTTTACACGTTGGGGGCGGGTGGCTCCACTGGCGGTTGGCCTGACACTGAGCGCGTGCGGGCCCCTCCATTTCATAACCCCGATTACAAACAAAGCTGACCACATCGTTGAGGTTGAATCCATTTCCCACCGTACGACCATATATGGGACTTCCTGGATGGCCACAGCTTATCGCTATAAAGAAGACAGCGTGAGTCATGGATACATGTAATTGCATACAGATTTCTCATTACATTTATTATAAATCTACTTGAGATCGCTCATAACATATTGGCACAGCTTAAAGGATTTTAATCAATATTAGATCCCATGAAGAGACACCAAGAGACCAACAATGTGTTACTTCCTGTTCACACATACAGATTCAAACACTCAAGAAGTTACAGCCCGGCTCCACCCCCACATTTCAAGACTCAAAAGTCTCCCAGCGGCACGACAGGGAGAAGTTGAGCAAGGTTCAAAACCCGACAGAAACAAAATAAAATCCACAAACACTGTCTTTGTTAGTCTTTTCACTGTTTCAATAGTCACCAAATCTGGTTTGGTCAAAATAAATCCTTTATTCACCGTGTTGGATGAGAAAAGAAACAGCTGTTATTTTGCTCTTCTCACTGATTAACAGTTTCATACAGAGTTACTCACATGCACTAACATCCATGCGCAGCCAGACTGGCTGTATAAACAAATCATGGAGGCTGGGCCTCAGATGGCCTCAGCTGTGAAACTTTCATTAAATGCTATTCAATCAAGAGTAAATGGGGCATTTTCAGATGCAGTTTACTACACATTTGGTGTCCAGGTTCATGTCAGTACAGGACTTTCTTTAACAGCGACACCTTTACAAAATATGCAATATATAATTGACATGTTACTGACCAGTTACTTTCAACATGGCTATGATTTACTTTATTCTGCATCCTGGGTGAATGTTTCTGTAGTCCTATCCAGCAGTGCTACAGCATTTTAGCAGTCCATCCCACACAGTTACAGCTGACCAGTCATGTGATTTAGATGCAACTATGTTTGGTAATTGTTTTTGGCTTTCATAACCCATTCCCTCATTTTATCATTACATTACAAAAATCCAATTCAGTGAGATTGATTGATTGATTGATATGAAAGCCACAGAACGACACGATTTAAAGCAGACAAGAAGATCAGAGGCCATGTAGTTGTCTGTCTAGAAAAAACACAGGAAGGACAGATATGGACCAAACAGCTATGCCATTCCTAGTTATCCATAGATATTTATCATATGACTGAGAAGACATAGCTGTCTCAATTTAGGGTTATGATTTTGGAAATATTAGTTCTCGCCATCTACGGAGTTAGCTCTGAGTGTTCTCTGTTGTGCCATTGTGCACCATAATTATCCCTCCTGTTAACTTCAACCACTGGGGTTATTTAGAAGTTTGTGTGTGCCACTTGTCCTCATTGAGCTGACACTGGTGTTTTGATGTTTGTGTAAACAGACAGTTTACAGTTACTGCTAGAGAGGAGAGGAGAGGTGGTGAGGAGAGGTGAGGAGAAAGACAGACTAGGTGGGTAGAAGGGGAGAAAACCAAAGAGAGTACTTGAGGAGAAGAAGACTAGTGAAGATAAGAAAAACACAACTGAGGTGAGGTGAGGAGAGCAGAGGTGAGACGATCAAGACAAGAGAAGGCAGGAGAGAAAGGGAAGAAGACATGGCCTTTTTTCCACTTGATCAGTGAGAATCAAAAGTTTGTTTGCATGCCTAAGATACAAATTTATCTGACACCGTCAGCATGCCCTGCAGCGACACACACACACACACACACTCATACATACGCTCATCATCATTCTGTGTTTGTGTCTCTAAACAAGAGCCTCTCATCTCCATAATTACAGTATAATTTGGCTGTAAAATGATTTCCCTCAATAACTCGATGAATAACCTCAATAAAATCAGCATAGCACAGAAACACCAGATACACAGATGGATACACATTATCCTAACCGCATAGACACAGATGCATGCAAACCCCAAACACACGTACATTCACAAAAACATACTATCTGATATAAAGTCACTACACAGAACCTTTCTTTTTGATATAAGGGTCATAGTCAAAAAAAATTTCATAGAGGAAATAAACTCACTTTAATGCCCCTTCTACTCTGAAAATGCAGACAGTATGTCACCACCTCCGTCATTTAAACATGGTTCTAATCTAGTGAACAAACTGGCTGTCTCTTTTGGGAAAAGGCGTAATTGGCTTGAGATGGCACTCATCATCACCACCTTAACTGTGCCCAGTTGCTGCCTAAAAACATTCAGGACACTCACAGCAAGTGACCAATTTTAGAAGATTTTCACAGTAGCCTGGGCACGTCAAAGCTTTCTATTTTATCCTCAAGCAAAGCTATTTATCTCATTCAGACCATACTGGCAGTTAGGTCCTCTGGCCTTTTATATAAGAGCACTGGCGTGAATCTGCAGAACCTCCGGACTAAAAGGTGAATACATCAAGACAGAGATATTTCTCTAAATACAAACCTTAAGCAGGCTTTACTCAGTATGGAATCACTTTTGAACAAAAGGTTTAGCTTAAATGATTGTATTGCCCTGTTTTAATTTGGACTTTTCCACCCTTGGATAAAATTTGACTGGGGTTTATCAGCTCTACCAGACAAACTCCCTTGGTGGAGACCTCGGTGCTGTGTTCATAAACAATGTTACAGTTAGCTACACTGCTGTTACAAAATATTTAGTAATTTTTTTCTGATTAAATATCTGTATTATTTTAAATGACAAAATCAATTTTGTCAGTATTCCTATCAGGCGTTTATAGTTATCACTTCACAGAAAAAGAGGTCCTCTAGTGGCGAGCACAACTCAATATGTCTGTTTTCAGTTATTGGGTAGTACTACCACTTGTGTGAAAAAAAAGTTGTATAAAGCTCAAATGATGTGACTTTAACCAATGTCAGCCTGAAGACTACAAATTTGAAAATGAAAAAAACCCGGGGGTGTGGATAAGTCCGTGTATCTGAAGCTGCTCCTCATCTCTGCTTGAGACAGCTACATCGGCTGGTACTAATAAAACGAGTTACTGAACTCTTTTAAATCCCCTCTTAAAACATACTTTTATAGGAGAGCCTTTCCTGATTTTAGTTGATTTTAATAATTAATCTATTTTTCTTTTTTCTGTAATTTAAGTTTCTTCCTGCTTTTACCGTGTATCTTATTAGTTTGATGTGTTTTATTGTCTTTGCTGTTGTGAAAGCACTGTGTAACATTGTTTTGAAAAGTGCTCTATAAATAGAGATTATTATTATAATTATTATAACACATCCAAATCGCAAGTTGCATTGTGGGTAATGTAGGTGCCAGGTTTTGACAAGACAGAAGAACAAGTGGAATAAAAAAAGACAACCATTTTAATGTTTCTTTTAACTGCTCATCGTGAGTCCGATAATGTTAACAGTGCAATGTTAAATTGGTGGAGTACTATTTAAAAAAAAAAAAGTGAGAGGAAGACAAAAAATGAAGGTCTTTGTTTGTTCATTTTATAAAACTAGATTATTCTGCAACTCAGTGTTGGTCACATGGTGTAAGCATGCAATGACAAGGAACCCTGCCTTCAATTGTCATTTGGTGTTATAAATTCAATTGTAAAGCTCAGAGTCTTCTGCTCTCATTGTCTTTTCGTTTTGAGTTTGAGTTTTGAGAAGACAGAAAATAATTCTAACAAACGCATCAGCACATACATATGCAAATGCTCACACAATCGCATAAACCCCAAAGGGTAATTTCCTGTTAACATTCCCTGAATTTTTACTGAACCATAACAAAGATATGACTTCAGGCGGCTTTTTAATGATGTGCTAGATCACATCATATCCAAGGCTACACTCGCCTTGTCCTGATCTAAAGAAGGATGTCAATGACCATCAGTGTATTTCTAATTTTAAGACAGTTGGCAAACATCTATTTGATCTACTCTTCTCCGTCATTATCAATGAAAACCACGTCGAACCAAGTTTCCAAGACCATTTTCCTCCTTTGGCTGATTTACTTTGCTCAATCAGGACTTGTTGGCTCCAATGCCAATCCCACTGCAACACCTTACAAATACTGTATGACTTAATTTGTCAGACATAAGGCCATTTTCATTACTATGCCTCCAAAGTTATTTATAAGATGTTTAATAGTGATTCTTCAACCCCACAAATAAAACACCACAAATACAATATAGAAAATAAATTTCTAAAACAAAACAAAATTCTAATGAAAATGCTGAGGACAATAAACCATATACTCAAATTGCCTCTATTTAAAATGACAATAATTTGGTATCTAACAAACAGTGAAATGTATCAATGCATATAAAACTAGTTTTGATTGCAGGTGATCATCATCATTAATGGGATAGAAGATTTTGGAATTTGTGTCACTAACCCACACACTGTTCATTTGAGTGTGTTTAATGAACCTTTCATACATGGACATGTAAAGTGGTGTGTTTTCCAAGCTAGTCAGTGTGAGTTAGTGAGTATAGCTGAGTGTGTGTTCACACAGGGTTCGGGTCACACAGGGTTTTGGTAAAGACTAATGCAGTCTGTATGTGGGTGTGTACAGTATGTGAGTGTTTGTATTTTGTTGACAGCTGTTCAGACCACTAGGTGTCTAGGAGGCAGATATGTGTAGAAGAAGGTTTGGGATGATTTGTTAGTTACGGTGTATCAGGGGTGCATGTGCGCTTGTGTGTTTTCCTTACATATACAGACGGGCAGCTGTCCAGACCACTGGTTGTCTTGGAGACATATTCGAACTGATGAGCCTATTAGTCGAAAGCCAGGCAGACACTGATAGACGACGGTATCACGGTAACCAAAGTTCTCCCCTATCACCTGGCCATTCACAATGCCTTCTGGGATCCCACAGTGACCAGCTGAAAGACACAGGCAGAGACACAGAGGACTCAGACTATGGGTAACACTGTCCAAGAGCTTGTCTCCGAAATGTTGCTTTAAATATTCTATTGTTGTTGTGCTGACTTTTTGCAAACATCTTCGTGCATACATACAATCAGCAAACCAGTTATATTTTAATCAGGCCTGGGAATTTTAAACAGATATTTTGTGGGACATTAAAATGTTGGAAAGCATGGGAATTGCAGCTTGGAACCTGTTTTATCCTGTGTATGAGACCTGTGACTGAGCAAACACATCCGATGAAACATCAAAGTGGGAGCACCACAAGCACTCTATCTTCACAAAATATCAGTAACTCTGTCATAAATTGGATCGCCTGTCATTTTACGGTTAAGGCTCGGATG
Organism: Micropterus salmoides; assembly: GCF_014851395.1. Classification (NCBI taxonomy): domain Eukaryota; kingdom Metazoa; phylum Chordata; class Actinopteri; order Centrarchiformes; family Centrarchidae; genus Micropterus; species Micropterus salmoides. The sequence continues at coordinate 16,717,930 of NW_024040817.1, read as the reverse complement.
GTCAGTTACCCCCTATTACAGTTTCACAGCTGTGTCGCTGTTCTTTGCATTAACTTCAAAGGATCTAATTTAATATGAATATGCCACTGTTCTTTGAAAGAATCATATTTTAACTGGTGACAAAAAACTAAACAGGATTTGTGGGCCTCTTTACTGATCAGATTCAATCCCAGTGGTCAATTTAATGCACAGTGCTAATGCATGATGTTTTACAAAGCATTTCACAAAGTAGAGGACATGTGTATTTTCTGTTCTCATAGAGTTTGGATTGAGCATTTATTTAATTCTTTACGGAAGATAAAAGCTGCACTGTGTCCCTGATGTCAGTAAATGCTAACAATTTCAAAGACAGCCAGGGAAGTGGGGGAGAATGGGAAGAGAAAAGGTTGCCTTACATCACCGTTGTCTTTTCACATTGTCTTTGAGGTGTTGATTACTGGCGTTAAAGGGCATAACTCAAGTGAGTCACACTTTGCTATCTTGAATGTGTTGCAGAAAGTTGTGTGCTGAAGAAAGGACATGAGTTTGAACTTACACAAAATTCAACTTGTTTTCAGAAAGTTACCACACAGTTTCAAGTGTGCTTCAACTTGTATGCAGGCAGTGGGAAATATAATATTAATACAAATATTTTTAAATGTCTTTACTGATTTGTTTTATGATCGACTGTGAAATGGTCATTTTACAACCAGATCATTTTAAATAAGCAAAACAAGTACAGTAAAGTGAGTTCCAGTTTGAAGGATAATAAGAAAAGTTACTGAACAAAAATGCTGTTTATAGCACTTTTTTAGGGCTCAATTTATTTATTTTTTGACAGAATGATGCCTCCTCATCAGTCTAGGTTAAGTTTCATTGAACTTTTCCTTTATAAATTGCATCTCATATCCCCCTCAGTCTGTGAAGTATTCTGGGAAGCGCTGTTTCTACTGAGGCTTCATGAAGAAGTGACAGCACCGTGTCATAACATCTGTTACCTCTGGCTGGCACACTGACAGAAGAAAGTAGCTATTTTCTCTGCCTTATATACAAACAACAACAAAAAAAAGACCATTCAAACCGAAGGATCAGCAGAAGCTTGCTCATGATAGTCCTGCTTGTGAGGTGGACGAGGTCAGGTGGAAGCAGCTGGGCAGCCAGATGAGAGATGGAGGGCACATACAGTGCGTACCTTTGGTACCTGTCCTCATTAGATTGACTTGAAAAATCACATCCTTCAAACTCCCCTTCCAATTATCGATGTTTCAGTGAGTGTATATGTGTGTGTGTCCTAAGCCTTAAATTTAAGTCAGAAAATGACAGTTTCTAGATACACTGTAATATATACTGCATGTTTGAATACATTAGTGGTTCTAGTAGGTATATACCTAAACATCGTGTTTCCGTTCCACTCCAAAGCCCAGATGACAGGCACTCTCTGACAGCTGACCCCACCAGCATGAAGCCGGGCTCGCAGGTGAAGATGGCTGTAGCACCAAATGACGTCTGAGTACCAATCTTCTTCCCATTGGGTGGAGATGGCAGCTCACCGCAGGATATAACTGAAACATAGAGGAAGACAAGCAATTTAAAAGCAGAAAATTTGAGTAGCTGGTAGAGTTAATTGCTTTCAGTGAGGAATGCTACCAATGCCGGTGAGCTGTCCCATAAATTTGGTACCAATAGTTTTTTTTTCCTTTCATTTCTAGGAAATGACTGGTGAAGAAAATCACAGTACATTTTCAAATGTCACAGCATTTTTTAAAGAAAAAAAAAAACATCGATTCAAAATGTCATGGAATCCCCAAAGAAAAATAAGAAATTACAAAAATAAAAAGGGTCTTTCAGGGAAGAGCATGGATTTGAAGAACAAAATGTTTTCTTTGTACAGTAACTCAGTCATCATTACATGTATGACTAGAAATTAAATTAAAAAAAAACACATAATACACCTATACTTAGCAAACAGCACGTTTGAAATGAGAAGCTTTTAAAGCAATTTTTTTTCTGCTAAAAAAAGGCACTTTTAGTTGTGTTACCCCCTGCTCCATACTCACAACTGTTCATACTATAAATACCAAAGTGCTGCCTGATGTCAGTAATTTTTGTTGTCATGGCTCATAAACTGGCAGACGTAATTAAGAAGTACATAAAATATGCTGAGGTCTCTTGGTTTGAATTCAAATGCTTAATTTGACATTTCTGTCTAAGGGTTGGATTAGAAAATTCATTCCAATCTCACATTTAACCATTAAATATGATACAGTCAAGCCAGTTAGCTTAGCTTAGCACAATGACTGGAAACAAGGGGAAACACTTAGCCAGATACTGTCGAAAGATAACAACAAAATCTGCCTGCTAGCACCTCTAAAGGTCACTAATTATTCTGTTGTATTCGATTTGTTTAATCCGTGCAGAGAGTGAAGTGTAAAAGCAACGATTTGCCGTTATACAGGGGGTTATGTGCCATTTCTTGGTGGGACAAGTTACTGCTCAGACCCCAAATAACCCCTAATTTTTATTAAACATATGAAAGAGTAAATGATTCCCATTATTATCTACTGGTAATGGCAAATTTGGCAAAGTAAATACTTACTCTCCCAATGCCTATATATTCTATATACAGTATATATGTGATTAATGGCTAGCTCATTGCTGATATTGTCTTCTGGTTGCCGTAGTCATCATATGTCTTTGTTACTCACCCTGGCAGTGCGGCCTATCATTTCTCCAGCTCCACACACCATTGGGTAAGCACTGAATGTGGGCAGGGCCTAATCTGTAGTATCCTGGATCACAGGTGAACACAATGCGAGTTCTGTATTCATAGTGCGAGCCGTTGACAATCCTCCAGCGGCCGTGTTCTAAAGAAAACGACCCAATGCTGGGACATACCACCACTACAAAGATAGAAAGAGTGTAAAGATAAAATAAAGCCTCATGAAATTTGCTTACATTTAAAAAAAATTTAAAAACACAATTGCCACTTGTATCAGATAGTAATTAGCCAGATGAGAGTGGGGCCAAACCCTGGTAAAATATCTCACAGATGCATAATAATGACTCAATTTAAATAACAATGTCCTAGCCAAACATGGCTGCCACTCATAGCTGTAATTATATGTTGCTTACAAACGAGTATATCCTTTTTTCATTTTATGATTTGTTTTTTGTAACTGATGCAATGAAATCCCCACTGTAGTGACAGTGTTTGCATTTGTGCCTTTACTATTAATTATGTCCAAATTAGTAACTCTATGAGATTTGGTATTTATATTGTTGGTATTCCATTGATATCTATGTGTTACTAACCAGAACATCGTGGTATCTTATTGTGGTTGCTCCATGTTCCATCAGGCTGACAGATGGCTGACGTCAGCTCTTTACTGGACAGTCTGTACCCATCGTTACAAAAATAGGAAACTCTTGTTCCAACAGAGTAGTCAGCTGTTAAAACGCCGCCATTTATAGGAGCCTTGGGTGCCCCACATGAGACAGCTAGGGGAGGACAAATACACACTGGTTAAGAAGACACAGAAACCCTAATGCGTACTTAGGTCTGTCAAGTAGGGAAGCTTGATGCGCACTTTGTTTAAAATGTTTCTGGGGGATTCAAAGCCACTGAGTGTTTTGTATATTTGTAAACAAGCCCAAATATTTTCTACAATGAAGCTATCAAACTAAAAATATACAATCAAGAGATGCTTGATATCCAATTCCAGTTAGTTCTAACAAAATGCATCCATCTTGTTGAACATGCTGCTCCACAGTCCACTGTGGTTTTAAATAGACTGGTTTGTAGAGCACCGCACCGTGTAATTACACAGTGTCGACAATCTGCTATACATCCTTCATTTGACTTTCTATCAATACCAGCTACGAGCTGTGCCTTCCTATGGTTATTTGATCTATGGGGATTAGAAAATAGCAGGTAGAATATTAAAATATCATTAGGTCTTTGTGGGCCACATTATAGTATATTCTGAATATACACATAAAGAAAGAGAGAGAGAGAGAGAAAGAAAAGCCACTAACAGTTAGGTGAAAATAATAGTTGTTTTTTTAACTAACCAGAAGTTCAATTTTCTCTATGCAAATGGGTACCAATTACATGTGACATTCACATATTGTAACCCCCTTTATATGAACAATGCATCATGCATTTTACTCACTTGAATGTAGAATATATCTACTCTAGAGAAAAAAGAATAAATTGTGCTTAAAACGAAAAAAAAAGTTTTCTAGCATAACCTACATCTAATCTGTCAGTTTTACTGTTTTAACAGTATTAGGTACATTAGCTACAAATTAAGTTAGAAATAAACTTAAATTTATTGGCCATCAGGTCAATAAGCATTCAATTTAAATGGTATTGGTAACATGGCAGAATAAAGGAGCTGCAATATTCCAGCATCACAACCTTAATCTTGCACCTCAGCCTTAGGACCAGGACACAGAGGGAAGGACAAGTCACTGTCACCGCTAGCTAATCTGAGAGATCTTCTTTAATCAATGTCTTAGGTGCAAGGACTTATGTTTCAACACTGGGAATCTGCATCAATAACAAAGCTAGCTTACATGAGTTGTAGCTAATAAAACTATGCTAATATTTTTATTCTAATGAACGTCAAAATATTTCAGTTTAGCTTTAAGTATACACACATTCCATACACAGACAAACAAACACACCTTGACACGCAGGTACAGGAGAGTCCCACGCGTGGTAGCCGAGTGATGAGCGGCGGCAGGTTGCTGTGGCGTTGCCTATGAGACGGTAACCCCGGTCGCAGGCCCAGCGTACCACGCTGTTAACATGGCCGCCGCTTTGAGAGGAGATGGAGCCGTGGAGCGGAGAGTCTGGGGTTGAGCAGTACAGGGCTGGAGTTGAGGAAACAGAATTAAAAGATTTGATGTGACTTCACATAGTGCGGTACTATGGTTCACTGCCACTAAAACAGCAACAAGGCAGAAAAACAAACCTAATTAACAGTAAAGATCAAGGCAGATGGCAACAGTAATCAGTGATACCATAACTTTAGTATTTTTACTACAATACAAAACAGATGTTTGTGCCTCAGTCATCACTGCTGAGACTGAATTTATGTCTGCATGCAGGTGTAAACTATTATAACCATTAACTGTATTGTAATTAATGTCTTACTTACAAGGATTTAGTGTTACTGACTTGCAGTCTGGTGTCATGGAATTGCAGATTGTGATAGTTTCCTAAAACATTCATTAATATAAGTCACTACTATTTTCATGACATAATAGGAGGCCCAGACAAAATGGACTAATGGCAAATGTATAATTTTTTATCAGTAAATGATCATTTTCACTGACCACAATTATGGCTTTGATTGTGTATTTTAAACAGCGCTATTAGAGGCATGAGATGGAGTAGGATCAATCCAAGTACAACATCTAAAAACACTTGTTAGACTAAACTAAACAAAAAGTTCAGAAATATTAATGACCACATTCATAATTGATTATACCTTTCCAGCACGTCTTAAAAAAGCAAGTGTTTGAGTCAGTTGCACTCTATCCGACAAGCTGCATGAATGCTAAATAAAATAAATAATAAGTCTCTCTCGGCAGAGCTTTCATATTGTACAATCAATGCGCAGAGTGACAGCAGATGTCAGACATCACCGGACACACTGCCATTAAGTTAAGCACTGTCTAAGTTTATAGATTATGGGCATCCTGAATATGGCAGCAGATATGGGTTGTTATACACTGATGTCAGTATTTCATATGATAAATTACCAGTAGCAGTTTCATTATGTTCCTCAGTCATAGCATGCAAAGATTACCCAGGCTTGTGTCCAGTTAGATGTTGACTTGGGCAAGTTGCCTGGCCTGTAACTCTCGTCTGTTTTATATGTCCTTCTAGTCTGCCACTGGTGCAGTATCATCTGTGAGGTGGCTTTTTGAGCCAAAATCACCAAGCACCACTCAAGAGTTAGTGAGTGAGCATTGTTCCTTTTTACTGTGTTTTCCTTGCGTTGGAAAAAAAAAAATTGTTTTATATAGTTAAAGCTCTATAACAGAGCTTTTTTAAAAAGCACTAAAGGTTTTGAATCAGTGCCCTACATGCTGGCTTCAACAAACCAGCAGGCAAAGCAGCCAGCTGGCTCTCATCAGATCCAATCCAGGCTCAGTATAGTATATTTTAAAACTTATAGTATTAGAATGCTGATTTCAATCATACAAGGGCATTTTTTATAATTAAATAACAAAGTTTACTCTTAAAACAAATTAAGTTGGTATGTCTTAATAATGAGGAAACTTTCATCATAATGTTAGAATTGTCTCTTTGTAATTAAAAACTTAGAATTTTTGTTTGTCTTGTTGCAAAATACCGGACAAATTGTAGTGAAGTGAAAAAAATTTCACAAACATTTACGAAGTTGACCCATGATATTAGTACGCTTACAACATATATTTAACAATCCTTGCCCACATTAATCACAGCTACATTACCAAAGGAGGTTTCTCAGTGTGAGAGTTCTGGGAGGCTTTTCTGTTCTTATTCAGCATATAATTCATCATACAGAACAGTGGTATTTTGAAGGTTAAAGCTACAGCCTCCTGACGAGATGGTGTATAGTGGAAAAGCAACCTAAACAGGAAATACTGTCTCCTCTCCCTTTATTGTCAAAAAAGCCCTTGAATGAAGCCCTCAAGCCTCATTACCCAAGTGAAGGTGCTTAATGCCTGTCAGCCTAAAGTTATACTTAGCAGGCCCAGGTGCAAGACTGCCTAAATGCAAAGACTGCTGTAAAACAGCATCTGTGCTCATCAAGCTTTCCTTGTATGATAAAAGTTAAGAACTAACCCATAATGCAATTTAGTAAACTGCTTCAGGAGACAGACAGAAGTGAGGTAGTAAAACGTAAGCTAAAGATTAAGAAACAAAAAAATGGGTGACATAAAGGTACTGATAATCTTTTTTTTAAATGGACTTTCTCCACACAAAATTACGAATTGAAAAACCTTCACAATTTCTGCACAAATTATTGTCTATATGGTGACACAACATTGAGGTTGAACAACTCCTCCTAGCGTTTTCACTCAGAATGTGTTTTGTCTTTCAGCTCAGTTCAGTTTAGTGTGCTTTATTGGAATGAATGTTTCATTTAAACAACGTTGCCAAAGCAGTTTTCTTTCTGTCTGTCTCTGTCAACCTCCTTATTAACATGCATTATGATGATATAAAGTAGTAGTAAAATAAAGTTGGGATACATACTTTGGTACTCACCAACATAGCGAATTTTGAAGCCTTTCTTGTTTGTGCCGTGGTCTGAAGACCAGCGGACCAGGAACTGGTGACCAGAGGTTGTGAGGTTAAAGGGTGTTGGCAGGTCACCGCTCAGCGTCGCCAGAGTGGGACTGTTGGCTGTTGGACCTGAGGGAGATCAAGACAGAGACAGAGGAAAAGCAGGAAGAGAGAAAGAAAGAGAGACAAAGACAATGATTGAGATAAAACAATTTGCATTTGTTATTTTGTTCTGTGTATAGAGTATAGAGTATATTATATGTCCAGTTTCTTAACACTTTTAAACCTTCGATACAAGAGTGTGTCCCTGTGTGTGTGTGTGTGTTCTAACAAATACTGAACTTCTCTAGCTGAATTCTGCATGTCAGCGTCTGCTTTTGAGCATGTTTTTTACCATCAAAAATCTCCAACACGTCAAACTCTCTCTCAGTGTGGAAACTTTCAAAAGTAATGGTGACGTTGTATCCTTTCTCTACAGTTACGCTCCACGAACACATTTGGAGGTTAGGGTAGCTTTCGGGCCAACCAGGGCTCAGGATGACGCCTGATGAGTCATATCGCACATCGTGGGCAGGACATTGGACTATGGACAGAAGAATGAAGAGAGGGAAATGCTTTTGTTAAACGGGTACGCACTATTTTTGTTATTTTCGGTGTTGTCAATATCAACTATTTGAAATATTCATTAAAACTATTGCTATTGTAGTGACATACACATACACACACCTTGGCATGTTGGAGGCGGTGCATCCATCTGTAGTCTTTCTCCTAGGCGACATGTTAGAATTTCACTGCCAACCAATGAGAATCCAGGATGGCATCTGTACCTGATGATGTCACCTGGTGATCATGTCACAAAATCAGTGGTTAGAAAGCAATGTTGATATATATAGTATATATGGATATAGTATACAGGCAGTGGTGAAATGAAAATTCAGCACTAAATTGAGGTTTTTGAACTTAACTTGGATCACCTTATACTTCCACTCCACTTCAGACAAAAATGTTGTACTTTTTACTCCACTACATTCATTTGACAACTACTCTAGTCACTTTACAAATTAAGATTTTACATAGAAAAAATATGATCATCTTATCATTAAATTTTATTTGAAGTGCAGAATCACCATGCAGCATGTTCCCAATATACTTTGCAATTAAAAACAATACACAGGAAAAACAAATAAAGACAACCCAGCGGTGAATAAACTTGTTAAAATCAGTTTCACCTTGCCCATCTCTAACAATAAAATCACACTTAGACATTAATGGATCAGCAATAATAACCTAATAATCTAATATATAATCATAAAGCACTCAGAGAGATCATTTACTTTTATTTCTGATAGTTTAAGTACATGTATAATGATTCTTGTGTACTTTTACTAGAGTAACATTTTCAGTGCAGGATTTGTGGAGTATTTGTGTTGTGTAGTATTGTGTGGCTATTTTTATTATCTATTTAAGTTAAGGTTAAGATCTAAATACTTCCTCCACATACTTCCTCCACCACTATGTACACTGTATCATTATCTGCACTGACAAAACCAAGTGAATTTACATTGAGTGTTGCATGTCCGTATTCACTGTGTACACTAAATGAGTATCAAAAAAAAATATGGAGAAGATGATATTGGTTCCCATGTTAGGTACTGGGAAGTTACACAAGACTCAAGTCCTTCCTTCCATCAAATTGACATATCTAGAGGCAGTGCATGCAGGCAGGCAACTCACCTATCTCCAACTCGCCATCCTCCATCAGCATGACAGCATTGGGCACTTCTGGAGGAGGCTGGCAAACCCTTAATTGGTAGGCTAGAAGAACAGACACAGCAGAGTGAAGAGAGAGGACAAACAGAGGGACCTTAGATAACAATGTGTGAGAGGAAATGTGGTCAGTAAACCTAAACTGGGTTGGTCAAGACAGGGGAAAATCTTTCTTTCCAATGCTTCCAAAGTCATGTATTACACATATTTAAGTCGCATATAGTCAGTTCTAAATGTTTTAAATGGAACTTGCTGGTCTACGTGCACTAATGTGTAAGCATCCAGTTGTCTGTGCCTGTAACAATTGCCCCGAGAGTTGCAGCGAGAAATCTTTAGAAAACCAAACAGTGACACAACCTGGTTTCTCTGGTTTATTCTGTTTTATTTAATCTTTGTTGTTTCAGTTTGACTTCACTTTTTTAAGTTCAGATGGTCAGGTCAACAAAGCATGGAATCAAAAACAGGCCGGCTACACAGATACAGCACTGCCTTGAATCATAAAAAAGGAACCGACTTCACAGCTACTGAGCTGAAGGCTGTAATCAATATTACCGCATGACCATAGATCACTCACTAACAGAGAGAGAGAGAGAGAGAGAGAGATTGAATACAGACAGACAGACAGACGCAGACAGAGAGAGGGAGAGGTAGGAAGGGCTGAGGGCTATAAGTCAGGATGAAATTGACATGAAAATGAGACCTGCCAATAGTATCTCCTGCGCTCATGCATATCAAAGCTCTGTGGTCTAGGCGTGTGTGCCAGTATGTGTGTGCATGTTTGTGTGTGTGCATGTGTATGTGTGTGTGCAGCTACGTCTATGCGCCTGTGCGTGAGGGGAGAGGTTCACTGTGAGAAGTCATTGATCTCACTAAGCTCCAAGACCTTTTTTTATAGCTACTTCCACATTCATGTCACATTAGTTTTCTCAGTCTCACGTCCATGACAACATTATCCACCACTGTATAGTCCTTGTCTCCGTAATGAAGCACTTGCATTCAGAACCTTGACCCACATGCATAAACAAATAGACAATGACATAGATAAACATCCCCAAACATCGGATTGATGCTTCCTTTGGGGTTTATTTGGCATTTCAAATTTAAAATTGCACTTTAGCAGCTGTCTCAGATGCAAACTGTGACATTCTGAATATCAGCGGTGTCAATGAAGTACACTGAAGAAGAAATTTAGGAACGTTGTCCCTTATTTTGACAATTTCCTGCTGACAAAATACAAATTCTGCATTTATTAACTAATAATTTAAGTCATCTTTACACTCCACACACACTGAAATAGAGTGTCCTACCCGCTCACATTGTGGTTACCTACCTTTCACTCTTGCCAGACTTTCTTGTTTTATTGTCTAATAATACAGAAGTGACAAAATAATGCTAATAACCACTGCCATACATGTCACCCCGCTCCCTCTTATCCATCTTCCCCTGTCACTCCCTGCTGCACATCCTCCAATAACGCAGAAATTGAAAATAAACTCGAATCCATCAGATGGAACTGTTCCTGTGTGAGCGTGACAGCTGACAGTTAAAACCTGCCACGAGAAATTCATTAACAACGTGACATCTGTCTGCATAAGGAAAGCCTGCTAAAATAAAACAAAAAAAACTAAACAAAACTATTTGACATGTTTTCACTAAAGAGCAATGAACAGAAACTTTTGAGGAGAAGCAAATACAAGCTCCATGAGGGAGATGGTGGAAGATACAGTGGTACATGCATATTCACATGGATGTGTGTGTGTGTGTGTGTGTGTGGGATGGGAGATTCAGGCAAGGAATGACAAACTGTGTTGCGAAGGGTAAAAAAAGTACATAAAGTTAGACTCATTAGAAGCCATTCTGTCAAATTAAAACTTCCAACAATCCAAAAAAAACCACAACTTTTCAGAACTTAACAATTCTGACGAGGATGTGGAATATAAGAAGCATTTCTTTACTGTCTGGTGAAAACACTGCATTGCAAAAATAAAAAGGTTTTCAGAAAAAAAAAAGTATTTTTGGTTTGATGACAAAGCATTATGACGGCTCTCAAGAGTACACGAGGTTCATCCGAAACCATTTTCTTAACTTTTAGAAACCCTGGTATCTTTTACTTCAAAATAAATTATGGTATTAACTTTTAATGATTTGCCCATGACATTGTAATGACTTTAAGCATACAAAATCTGGCTATGTTTATGTAATGACATGTGAGGTACCTACCATAAACACTGGACTATACACATACTAATGAAAATGTATACTTTCAATGTAATAATGTGACACTATAGTATATCTATATCTAAATGTTAGACAATGTCATATTCATAGACATTAGAGATTACATACTAGACTGCTTCCAAACATTATGAGAGTTTCTTAAATGTATGCAAGTTACTATACTACATATATGCAGACGTTCCTGCTTTTCCAAAAAGGTAAGAGAATACCATTTCAAGCTTTCTTCAATGAAAGACAACACATTATCCCTTTTAATGGTCAGCACATAAGGGATTCTTCACAATTCTTCACATCTTCAAGTCAAAGAATGCAGTGCAAACTTGATAATTGGAGTTAAATGTTTTGACACTGACAGTAGATGGATGCAGACAAAAAAAAAAGACAGAAGCAAAAGCGTCTAAAGATTGATGTTTGCAGGCAGACAGGCGAAACAAGAAAAAAAAAAGATGAATGGGGATATTTTCCTCTTAAACAGAGTTTGAAAACAAAAAGGGAATCTAAGTGCAGCGAAGGACCACAGCAAAAAGATTGAAATGAAATGAAAAACTGAATGGCATAGACAGTTTTGACACGGAGAAAGAGCAGCTCAGGACCAGCTAAAAATACAATTTCCACAACTCTGTGGAGGGAAGGTGACTGTGTATGTGTGTAAGACGGCAACATAAAATAACAACATTTCTATGGGAAGCTATCGTACAAAGAAAGACTTAGTAATTTACACACCTTCACTGAGGACATCGTTTCATGGAAATCTTAACCTGCCGGTTTACTTTTTCCTTTTATTTATGATAAATTAGTTGCATGACTACAGTACCAATTAAAACAAAACTAATTTAAAAGTAATTAGAAAATCTAAATCTAAAAAATAGTTTCTTTAGATTGTGTTGTGATTTTCTTGTGTGGTTGAAAGTTAAAGCTATTTCCATTAAATATGATTCTTTAGAACAAAGGAAATTATAACCGGAAGTAAACAATGATGTGACAAAATTGATGTTCACTCAGAGGTTAGGTTACAAGATAACCAACTCTGTGCAAAGCTACTCTTCCCTGCAACAATAGCAACACTTATATCTCATACAGCATTGCTAATATGTTTACTTGACATCATTGATCACTGAGGATCACACGGATTCACTGCAGTATTTTATTAACACACTTGGACAAGAAACCAACTGGAGAAAAAAAGGGTTTTAATACCTCTCAAAAGTGACTCACACATCAAAACATTTGCTTAAGTATTGCACGACTCATTTGTAAAACAACCTGCCATCATTTTAAGTATCTGGAAATTGACGTAGCAGGAGTAGTGGCATTCAAAAAGGCCTCAGTACACTCAAAGATGAAATCAGATTGATAAAAGCTTTGAAATGTTGACCAAACACCAAAGTGGTCAATAACGCTAAAGAGGACCTTTCTGCAGAGAATAGCAATTCAATTCATAATACAACAACTATCAATAGCACCACTGTGGCTAATACATTATTACTGTGGTAGGCTGTGCGGCTTCAGTCAGAAAGTAAAAAGTTCCTGCAGGAGACCAAACTTCATGAGTCAAAGGAAGCAGGTCTGAGTGGAACATAATAAGGATGAAGTTGAAGAGAGTCTAACAGCAAACAGATCGATGCCATCACTGCAGCTACAACTAATGACAGCATTATAGTTTTAACACTACCACACAGGGCAACAAAGCCTGCAGAGAATACAGTTAATGAGGATAACATTTTTACCTGAACAAACACAATCAAATGATGTTTCCAGTTTCTGTATATTCTGTACATTTATATGCTCACCACCTCTGTGACAAATTTGATAATGTTGTTACTGTCTTACCATGGTAGCTTAAGACAAAAAAGCCGGCTCCAGAGAAGTCAGAGTGGAATTTGATGAGGATGATGTTGGAGGTCGAGTAGACAGACTCCAAAGCTGTGTTCCCGCTAAACTGACCAATCTGAGGAGATGATTGATCTGGACCATCCCTACGAACAAACAAGGAGAGAAACACACACACACACACACACACATACAGAAAGCTTGTGTTAAAAGGGGTACTTAGAGACTAAAGGCCCATAAAAAATTGGATCTTTCTTTATAGAACAATGGGAGAGAAAAGGCAACCCAAAACATAATTTGAATAAGTTATTGCAGTCATCTCTGACAGTTAAATAGCCATTTGTGATCAGGAAATGGTTTCCTGAGGCTAGAAATGAAAGATTGGTGAGACTTGATGATATTTATGAGACAAAACCTGGAGCTGCTCAATTGACTGCAAATGGGGTCGGACATTGTGTGACAAAGCGCCAGCACCCATAGTGATTGTGCATGGATGTGTGCTCATCTTCGTTCTTAAAACAACCCAAACTACAATGTCACAAGGCTCATTTAGATATAAAACATTCAGACTCAGATTCCAAGTCACTTATGAAAGAGCAGCTCCTTTTTGTCTTTTGATAACAACACAGTTTAAAGCCCTGGCTCTCTTGTTCTTGCTTAGGGATGCTCGAGTTTATCAATATTGATTGAACTGTCGTCAGAGTGTAAGAATAACAAATGTGAATCCTGTTGTAGAGTTTGCTTTACGCTTTTTATGCCACTAATATCAGCCTGGCATTCATGAAAAGTTACACAATTACCACAGAAGGCAGACAGGAAGTTATCTCTCAACTGGCAGGTCAGGCTCGCTGTGCAATGTCATGATCATATTTCATCTTTAATGCCCGACCCACCAGCTGTCAGACTGAAACTAACCAATAGCGGTCTCATTACCAGTGATTAAAAAGTATCATCATCAAGTGCAATGAAATTATTATTTCCTGCTGTTAAGTGTTTTTGGATGAGGCCAATTATACCTGTCATGTTATGTAAGGAATGATACCCTTCTTTGATTGATTCATGCTGAGTGGTTCAGAGTCATCAGAGTAGTTTCATTCATTGCTTTCCACTCCTGAGTTGCTGATGCAAACACTCATTTGTGAGTGCATTATGGCAACATGTACAGTAAAGAGGAGGCTTTAGTGTATGGGGTAGCACAACACGGGGTAACATCTGTGACATATATGATGATTCTTACTGTGAAATCCTGTAGTACGCCTCCCAGTATGAGACCAATTAGCAGACTAACTGACTGTCAGGTTGGCTGGCGCTGGACTGTGGAGACCGCTGTGAAAATCACACCTTTGCCACTGACACTGTGCTCTCTACAGGAAACCAACTTTGTGGCTGTGTGGCTGAGACTGTGAGATTTGAGTGTGTTTGTGTGTGGTTATTTTCTTTGCTTTGCGTGAGTTCAGCAGTTTGTTCACTTTTCCGTATAACTGACAGCAGGGTCAGAAACATGCTGTGTGACCAATTCATGGCGTCCGCCGAATCGGCTGTGGGTGGACGGCACATGACTCAACAGTGTTGTGGTGTTTGGTGTTGGAAAGACAGGATGCATATTGCAATTATGTGCTACATCTATGCACAACAAGATCTACACACTAAACAACCCACACTCCAATGGTTGAAGAAACAAACTGTTGAACTTGATAGTATTTATATCCAGTAAAAAGCTGTTATTTGCAGCTAAAGATATGCAAAATGTTTGTAGATACCCAGCAATCTTGTTAACACAAGTAATCTAAAGATGTCATGTCGGGTTTTTGTTAATATTTCTTACTATTTTCTGACAGACTAAATGATAAATCAATTGAGGCTGAAGGATCATTCCTGACCTAGTAGCTATGTTAAAATAAACTAGTAATTTGCAATGTGTAAAGATAAATTTCTGGTCATGTCTAATTGATTAATCAAAAAAAAAATCAAAGAAAACAATAGAGTAATAGAGAGTTAAATGATCTAATTAGTTGCATCTGTTGCATTACTGGTTGATTGCTTCACCTTAAATATAAAAAAAAAAACTACTTATTTGACAGAAAATAAACAATCAGACAGTTGTGAAAAATGGCTCCTGAGACATTAAGAGGCACAATTAGTGGTGAACCCTTGCATTTTTATTTTCAGCTGAATTAGAACCTCTTAAAATAAAGTTTTCCCAAAGGCAAGTTAGACCTAACCGGAGAGTGTGGCACATAGTGTTAGATGCAGAGTCATTGTAACTTACCTCAGGTCACTTGATGCGATCATTAATTCTGTTAGAAAATAATGTCACCTTACAGTGTTCAGTGTCTTGGTGTACCTGTCTTTGTCTAAGGAATAAGACTATCAAAGTATTACATAGTCAGTGTTGGACACGTATGGGTCATCCAGGTGTTTGTTGGAAAAAGATACACAGGGTAGATAACGTTTTTAGTTATAATCATCACAGGGCTTCCTGTGGACTGTGGAAACAGCCAAACTTGGAAATCTAGAAGTCTGACAGCGCTAACATTATGACAGGCTAACAAAAGTACCAGACAGACATTTGGTCCTTCTGTGTTGGGTCTAAAAATACACCATTTGCAAGAGAATGTATCAGCAGCACACCATGTCTTACCCTGCTGCTGTTGTGTTTTCCTTGCCTAGCACTGCCTCTCCATGTCTGTATGCCAGGTGACGTTTCTAAACTGTTGATGCTGCACCCTGCTGTCTATTTATAGCAAACAGGCTTTAGCTATAGAGAAGGGGCAGCAACATGGCAACCATAGAAATAGATTGTACAGTCTATTTATGGTTCTACTGCCACCTTGTACCTGCAGAACACTATCTAACATGGTGTCTTAGCACCATTGAAACACCTGCTCTCCTAAAAAAGAATATTGAAGAGAGAAGTCAAGGCTGGGCAGGTAGGGAGAGAAAGATGTATTTTATAACTTATAAGACAGACTGAGACTCAGAGATGGAGTGAGGAACAGAGGGGAGGAAAGAGAGACGTATGGGTAAAAAGAGACGGGCGAAACATTACAAGAAGGACATTATGTCACTTTATATTCAAGGAGAGATGTCTGTAGTCATAGTAACCCTTGCAGGAATTTAGCCAATTAGTGGCTAGCTCTGAAAAGATGTTAAGGAGCATGACATCCTGTGTGAAAGAGAGAAGGTGTGTGTATGTGTATGTGTATGTGTATGTGTATGTGTGTGTGTGTGTGTGTGTGTACCAGAAGTTTTCCGAATATGTGGTACAAATGAAATGGCTATTCAGTCAAATAAAAACCCTTTTTTGGTGAAATAAATCTTGATAAAGAAGGAAAGGATTGGTAAGAAGTAGCACATAAGAATTAAAGATGTGGAAAAACTAGAACTAAGACCTGAAGAAGTAAATAAGTAAATAACACCTACCAGACGGTTATGTAGTCATATATGGGCTCAGTGCTGAGTACAGTAAAATTGATGTAAATCCCGTGTCCAGGAGGAACTCTAACACTCCACACACAGTCCTGGAAGTTGGGGTATTCCTCGGGGTGCCCAGGAGAGTAAATGGTTCCATTTAAGGATGTGATGTTGCCACCACAGAGAGCTGTGAGACAGAAGATTAACAGAATTACCCCTAATAAATTACCAGCAAATTAGTATTACCATTGCGAAGCTTGAGAGAGGACACATCTCTATCAGTCATGTAATGACCATTGGATAACACCTTAATACCTTTAATAAATTGTCATTACAGTTTTATTTCAGTTCTGCACCACAGGTATTCCTTGGGAGTGTAGGTGTTGCTTTTCAGTGATGTCATACGATCACAGCTGAGAGCTATAAAACTGAATATTAAGAGTTTATTTTTTTTTTTAATTAAAAAGGGTCCTTATGGGTCATTGAATGAGTGTTAGTGCTCCGAAGTCTAGCCTTAAAGTAAATAATAAAAAAACGTATTAGATTACTTGGCAGTAACTTGGATAAAGTTAGAATAAAATTTAAATATATATTATTACTGCTATAAAATAGTTATTTTCTTATTTCCTCCAAATTTAGTTTATACACTTTTCATTTTAATTTCATAGTCATTGTCATTCAGTTTACATTGCTGTGTTGAGTTACAAGTTGCATATGCTTTAAAATGTTTCTTTTTTCTCACTTTACGCTCGGTGCGACAGTCAAAATCAACTGATTACACTGTTTAATAACGGAATAATACTCTAACATAGTCAGGAAAGTGATAATATGAAACACCATTAGCAATATTCACCACAGTGATGATGTCGAAATTGTCGTGTTGAAATGCTGTTAAAAAGCATTCACAAGTGAGGGTGTTTTTAGGATGGCCAGGGGAATACATGATCTAAAAAAACCCTCCTCCTCTGAACTGAAAGAACAGTTTACCAGTACACAGGTATATTTTAATTTTCTTGGGATCTGGGTACACGATGGCCCCATGTTCCAAACCCCTTAGCAAACATATATACTGTTTGTCTTAAAAAGTGAGCTATTCAACATTAGCAGAACTATCAGCAAGGAAGTGACTAACACGGCTTGTATTCACTTCACAATACAGCATTGTGCAATTTCACATCTAGCTTATTCAAATAGACACATTCTGACATAGTAATAGTTATAGCAACAGCCTATATTACCTTCACACCGTGGTAGAGGGTGATTCCAGTTCCTGCTGATTCCATGTAAACATGTGAGTGAAGCCTCTCCGATCAGAGAATATCCAGGCAGACACTCAAATGACACAGTCATCCCAACGCTGAAATCTGTGCCAATCACAATGCCGTTTCGAAATGGCCGAGGATCTGGGCAACTCTGGAGCTGGTAGGCTTGAGAGACAATAACCCAGATTAGTCCAGGAAAATAGTAATAATCCATGACTAGATTATAAAAATGGTCCAAGAGCAGTAGTAAAATCAAGCCATTAACAGAAAGAGACGATACATACATCCATTCTACCACTGGTTAAACAATAGTAAGTCAGTACAAGACATCTACTAGATAAACCACGTAGGAAAACATCAAAATGTAGAAATAACAAATCAATATCAATCAAACTAAGCAGTCAACAATCAGTCAAATCCAAACAAAGATGGTACAATTAATCACAATATACTTTGGCTAAACTTTACGGGTCTTTACGGGCCAATGCTACAAAATAAATTTAAGATCGCGACCACCAGCTGTAGCTGCCAGTCCAAGAGGTTGAACCCATTTTAAACATCCTGTAAATGGACTGAATTCTGTCCTTAACTACTCTATGTTAAATGATTGTTCTCCTCCTACTTAAAAGCTGTTTGTCAGAACTCATTTTCATACAGTGTGCAACTGAAACACTGAAATATGAAATGCTGTAGAGAAACTGACAAAAAAATAACAGGTGCAGATGTCTAGATATAAATTAAGATTATTAACTTTTTGACAAGGGTACCATGCACCACAGAAGCTTGTACTTGCCACAGTAGTCTCAAATGAAATCAAACAGTCTGCCATTTAAACGTTTTAGTCACAGTGACATTTCACAGCCAAAGTTACTAGAGTCAAAGGTTTGCATGACTGAAGAGACAAACATGACTGCTGCAATAATAGTCCTGTTTTAAAACACTTTGGCAGTTCTCCCGTGATGAGATAAAGGTATTCATCAGCCACTGTAATTTGCACATTAATGGAATTAGCCTTAACAAATTAGTCTCTACAAGATTTGTCATAATAAATATAAAACTGTTCAGAACCTTTTTAGTGTCAGATAGAATAATACAAAACTCATCTCATCACTGAAATGTATCCAAAAATGTAATTTTTTGGCAAGTGCTTTAGAAGTGCTTTAGATGCCAAGACACATTTTTATCATTCCCTCAATGTAGATCATTTTGTTGTTAGTCACTCCTGAGAGATTAAGTCACAGTCAGACAGTTGCATAAATCCACTAACCAAGTTTCCACAGTGGCAACAGTTGCTGTTTTCAGAAAAAAAAAGCACAGTCATGCATCTGCTCTTGTTTTCTTTGCTTAGCAAGTGATCAGTGTGCACAAAAAGGCAGGAGAGGAAACTTGTAGAAACAACATTTACCTTGATATGTGATGTGGAACCCTGGTTTGTTTTGTGAATAGTCGCTGTGGAAGAAGAAGCTGGTCTGGTGGGTGGTGCTGAACAGAGGCTTGGGGATGACTGGACCGCTGAACCGGTCAATGACCGAGCCCGTCTCCAGGGTTCCACTGCGGATCTCTAAGTAATCATGGATCGCCTCAGTGGAGAAGTTCAGAAACTGAAGATGGATACCTGAGAAAAAATGCATGGCTTATGACATTTACAGCAATCAGCAAAGCTTGACTGACGAGAGGCCAGCAATAAAAGCAATTGTAAATGCTTCTTCTGCAGCCACTCATCAGTCACATGGATAAAAGCCACTAACACTGATTGTGAGGTGGTGAGTGAATAAATCTATAGATAACATGGATATATATGAAGGGGGAGGCGGACACAGACAGAGAAAACAGATACACAGAGAGCGAAATGCACAAAGTTGACAGTGTTTCTTACCAAAGCCGACAGGTAAGTTGACTGTCCAAGTGCAGTCTAATCCACTGGGGTAGTTGCCGGGGTAACCGGGACTTAGAATCACTCCACTTACATCTGTCATAGACCCACCACACTGGGCTGGAGACACACACACATAACATAGAACGAGTGAAAAATAGGCAATAGTGGTTCAGTGAAACACATCAAAAGCAGGAGGCTGACCTCGCTGAGTATTGCAGACATGCAGGTCTTCTCCTTTTTTAAGACACTGCTACTGGCTTTACACTTGAGTATGTTCAACCTGACAATTTGCGTCATTTTGAATAAAACATTAATATGCTGAGTCTTTAATAAATACCCTTCTTGAATAAATTACCATTGTGCAACTAGATATGTGTCCAGGGCTTGTTCCCTCTAGTTTACCTCAGAGCATGCTGATTCTCTGGCACACACTGCATGTTTATGGCAGAGTCTGACGGAGCTTTGCATCAGTTTAAAAGCTTAATCGTATTCTGCACAGAATACTAACTAATCAGCTCATCACAGAACAGTAAATTGATCAAACAACTTCTTTTTCAGAGTCGGAGCAGGCAATGGAGACCGCTTGCATCATTTCTGCAGCACTGAAGTTTGGCCTGTATCTCCTGTATATCCAGACTGGACCACATGCATGTGCATATTTATGTGTGTGCGCGCGCGCACAAATTTACTGTAGAAGAACACCTACCAAGACATAGTGGTACAGGGTAGTTCCATCTTCTAACAGGTCCAGGCATGCAGGTGATATGAGCATTGCCCTAGAAATATAGAAGCAACCACAATCAATTATCATTTAATAGGTAGGAAATTGCGCTTTAAATTAGTTGGCCTAAAGGTGCTTTTTTATCTACCAAATAATAATATCCATGCAGTATAGCTGTATACTGCACAAAAAATGGGCAGACCACACCAGAGACATAGATTATTCAGGAGTTGTGCAAACCACACCAGAGTTGTATGTTTAGTATGAGCTGGGGAAACCACCTGAGAGCAGGGTTTCCTTCTGATTCAGTTTAAATAGTTCTTGGTTTGTCCAGCCAGGGGATAAAACGAGTGAATGATGGCACATCAGAAAGGGTGAGCAGCCTTTAATGATTTCACATACATATCTAGCAATCATTTTACATTAAACAACTGCAATGATGATCCTCCAGTTCTTCTCAGCTCCTCAGTAGCTGGAATAGATTTGTGCACAAAGAAAGACACAGATTGTATACACATATAATAGGGTGCCACTCAAAAATAAAGTTTATAATTTTCATCTTCCCACCCTCCAAATGTGTTAATAATGTGACAAAAACTAAGTTGACAAAATTTTAATGTTTTCTAATAATATTTTTTTTTAATAAGTTTTACAATATTCAACATTTTCCGATTTTATCATGTAATATTAACTTTAATATCACAAGTTAGAATAATGTAAAACTCTTCAAAAAGAAGACACATAGCTGCTAACAGTTACTTCATAAGTTAATAATAAACACTTAAGCAGTGTCCAGAGAATGACTGTATTGCAGCTTAAAAAACAGCTACATGTGTTTTGTTGTAGGCTAGTTCTCCAGCTCACAGAGTAGCTGCAGATTTCTATGAAGTGGACGAAACACATGCACATGTAAACCAGATAGACTTTCAGATAGACCTTAATTATGGAAGTGTTGAAGTGGCATAAGTGGGCGGCTTTGACTCAGGGTAGAACGGTCATCGCCTTAAAGGAAGGTTGGAAACCCGAAATTGCTCCTGGGGGCTGTGCCATCAGTGTGTGAATGAGTTAATTTCTGTTTCTGATGAGCAGTTGGGTCTCTGCTCATAGGTGGGTGAGTGTGATGTAATGAGTACTTTGAGTGGTCGAAAAGACTAGAAAGGTGCTATACAAATACAGCCCATTTACCATATGTGACAGTTCATTCGGAATTGGGTGGCGAAACCGGAAAATGTTCAGACTGTAGATCACCGAGCCCGGTGGAAAGCTCTGAGAGCCTAAATGTATACGTCCGCACTGCGCTCCAACAAATAGAAGCACCAGCTGCAGAAGAAGCTCTTGTTAAGTGACCTCTCTTGAAGTGTCCTTCTTTACTGTACCAGAAAATAACTGGTAGGTGGCGCTAAAAATGAGAATAATTAAGATTAACATGGTGGTGCAGTGGTCAGCACTGTCACCTCACAGCAAGAGGTTCTGTGGATCGAGGCCTAGGCTTTTCTTTGTGGGGTTTGCATGTTCTCCCTGTGTCTGTGTGGGTTCTCTTCATGTTCTCCTGCTTCCTCCCACTGTCAAAAGACATGCATAGGTTAATTGGTGACTCTTTGCCCTTAGGTGTGAACGTGTGTATGACTTGTTAGCCCTGTGATTAACGGGCAACCCGTACAGGGTTCACCAATGACAGCTGGGATTGGCTCCAGCCCCTTCACGACCCTGCACAGACTTAACTATACTACTGACTACGGCTGCAATAGTGCTAACCCCAAAATATTATTCTGATTACATAGTATTTAAACCAAATAATTAACACAAATCAGAATATGAAAACAGTTAAATGATTAAAAACTAAAATTATAACAATACTTACTCAAGGTTTAATTTACTTTGGTAGAGAAATTTTGAATGAAATAACATTTTATGGCAATGAAAGTAAATATAAAAGCATTGAGCCCATTGAGCTACCAGTAAATATTAATATATCTGAATGAACTTCTCACATGCATCATAAAAGGAACAGAATGAGGGGGTGGGACCTGGAAAATGTTGGGGAAAAAAATTGGACATTACATTGAGTGGCACCCTAACATATATGTTGTACTTTTACCTGAAGAGAGTATCCTTGTTCACATGAAAACTGTACGACGTCTCCCACCATAAATCTGTCTCCTTGTCTTATTCCGTAGCTTGGAGTCTGGGGCTCTGGACATGACTCCAGACCAATGGCTGTTAAGAAATGTGAAATAAATATGTTTGTAAAACTTTCAGTTGTCATGTATATATAGCAATGCCACAGATAAAGCTGTGTACTAGACAAATATGGTACCTGTATATTCCAGGTGAAATCCAGCAGCTGAGACACTAATATCAGAGCTGAAGCTGAGATAGAGGTTGTTAGATGTACTATTCAGGAGAGGGGGGATGGTGGTGCCTGAAAGCATGGAGAGAGGAAGAGAGCAACAGAGGATCATGATCACATTTTTCAAATGATCTTAGTTATCTGACAGCAAAGGGAACAACAAAGGCCTCCCAAACCTTCATTTTGTTTTTGTTTTTTTGTTTGTGAAGTGTTCTCGAAGGAGGGAGAGGGGAATTACTTTTATATGAGACATCTGTTTTATTTGAAACCACTTTTAAAATGTTGGCTTGACCTACTTAGCGTGGCAAGGGAAAGTACAAAGTAAAAAAACAGGACTGCACTACTGAAGCAAAGCTGGCACAGTGCAACAGTGTAATCCTGTCAGGGCCCTTCACAATAACATAGTAGATGATGTACTTTAATGTAAAGGGATATTAACCAACTCTAATATCTTTATCAGTGAAAATGTAATTGTCTTGCATTAAGATGCAACAGTAGTAAAAGTATCTTCTGATACTAGCCACATGTGGAGTTTTTAAATTTTGTCAGAGGCCAGTGAGCAGCGAGCAAAGCCTTATTTTGATTTACATGCTGTTTTGTTGTTCAGAGGCAGGTGTGTCAGCAAAACTTACAAAGGTACAGAGGCATTCCTCTGAATGAACAGTGAATTAGGCCAAAGGATGTTATTGGTTGCCTGTTGTGAGGGAAATTAATTAGTACATTTTTGAATAGTCTGTGGCCCCCCTGCTGGTCACATTCAATACTCCAGAAAAAATCTCATTCATTATCATATCGGGGAAAAAAAGATTTTAATAATAAATGATGAATGATGATGAATAATTAACTACATGGATTTAACCATAACTGTTGTTTTAGGATATATGACAGTATTAATTAGCAGTTGTAAATAATCACAGTAAAAAAAATGCATCATTGCCCTGCATGTATTTACACATTAATGAATTTTTGTATGGAAATAGAATCACTCTCAAAGTCATTTCATTGCCCATAATGTAACCTCTTATCCAGTTTGTCATAAAGAAGTCAAGCCCTTCCATAGATTATTCACTACAGCTAGCTAGATAATCAGAAGACTTCCCAGAACATGCTGACTCCCTTTGGGCAGCTGCTTGAATTACTTCACCTAGAGTGAACACATCTTTTGGTTGAATATGAGTTGCCGGAGCACTGGAGAAGAGGCACTTCCATGGAAATCAGTGCCAATATTTGGACTAGCCACTCTAATGGCACACTAATGTACAACACTCTTTTTGGGATTATGAGTTCACTTTTTTTTTTTGAAATATTATTATTATTATTTTGAAATATTTGACTATATTAGTAATATAATATAATAAAAAACAGTGGGTAACATATTGACACAGCATGTGTGCTGCTGCTGGTGTGTGGATTAATAGATTTTACCTGCCACAAAAGACATTTCACTGGCTGCATAAAAGGCATGCAGAGCAATAAAACATCATAGTGATAAATCAATGTAAAACTTGCAATAAGGGTTTATACCACTTATATGATTGCTTTATTATCAGTTGTAAATATTAAACTCTACCATAAATGTCATGGGTTAAAACAAACATCTTACATTACCTTAGGTATAAAATATACCTAACCACATTGTGTAGTAAATTTTGGGAGAATTCAGAAATGCATTGTATTGTTTTGGAATTAATGTGACACATCATGTCATAAGTTGCTTAGGAAATATCTATTCTTAGCAGAGCATTACAGAGTGTAACGGGATCAATTAGCTATGCGACGACTTTTTCTCATATGTCTTTCAAGGAATCAAAGATAAACAGGCAGGTGTCACTGTGTGTGTTCCTCAGCTCCTGCAGGGAGACTCAGACTGGAACCATTTTAACTGCACTCTTAGCAGGGGGCCACATGCATCGTGTACGCCTCAAAACACAACACACAATGTTTTTCTAACTCTACTGCATTTAACTGTCAAGCTATACAAGACAAGGGGCTTCTTCTTTATTTTGTTACATAGAGTATGAATGCATGTAAAGGGGCCCTGGCCTTAAAACATTTTTATCCCTATATACTGAAATCAAACTGCAACCACCTACATCTGAAATTTTATTTTGATATTTTTTGTTACTTTAAAATTCAGTTCAGTAGTGTCCCCTCTTACTACTATCACTATCAAAATTGTCACAACTAAAATATTAATATAACTATATGCTATATTACAACAAGATCATTTCCTAATGCTTAGTTCTTGCAGTTTGTCTCACGCTTAATCATTCATTCATTTGCCAAATTACTTTTTGGCAAGAATGGCCATCATATGTACAACACTGTACATAATACTGAAAAAACAGTGTACCAGAGTAGCTGCCCAGTCTTGGTGCGTGGTTGTCGGCACCATCGTAAAAATCCAAAGAGTCCCAGTTATGCTCGGTGGCAAAACTCACAACTTGTATCTAGACAGGCAGATAAAGACGAAGAGAAAGACACAGATTGTTCTTGTTAGCTCATGTTTCATTGTCTTCAACAAAAGCACCTGTATTGCTCATTCTAAAAACAAATTCAGGAAGAAAGTAAAACACATGATCTGTTAACTGATGTAAATATCTAATGAAACTGAACCAAAAAAGTTAAATGACACAGAACACACGTACTCAATGTCAAGAAAAAAAAAACGCAGCGAGGTGTCTGTCAAATATTTGTATCAGACTCCATTTTGTATCAGAGGCATCTTTGTCTTTGTATTTGTCCGTGAGAGCGGTTTAGCTTACACACAATCAGGCATTATCTCTCACGATTAGATCCTATCTAGTTATCTCTGGATGGGCCCTCTCTCACAAACCATCCATCCATTCATGCTTCTAATAATATCTTATCTTCCTTGACATCCTGCTTGCTCAGCTTTTAAGCCAATGATACATAGGTCAGCCAGGAAGCAGCGTGCGACTGGGACTACCTGTATTCCAGCCCCTTCTGGAACAGAGACCTTCCACACACAGTTCTGGTTGTTGTCGTAGGGCTCTGGATATCCAGGTGACAGGATGGTCCCTCGACGAAAGGTCAACACCCCCCCACAGGGAACTGAGAGAGAGGAGAGAGAGCAGAAAGGAGACCAAAGAGCCTGAGGCCAGGGTGACAGAGTGGGCATAACTAGGCTTAGGGCCTCGGAAACATTGAAATGCTATCTGCATATCAACTGTCTGAATTTGTTTTGAATTGTTTTAGAGAGAGTAAGTAAGTAGAGAGTCCATCGTATGCCTGAGAACGTATCTTAAGATGCTACTGCACTTTGAATAGTCATATTTACCTATGCATGTTGGCAGGGTGTCATTCCATTGTGCCAGGTTGTCTGGAACACTCTCGCACCGTATAGCAGTAGAGCCATGCAGGACATAACCAGGGTTGCACTCGAACTGCACCAAGGAGCCAACTGCAAAGTCATTACCGAGACGCTTCCCAAAGCGCGGCTCAGGGACTGAACTGCACTGGGTGGAGCTGGTCCTTGGTACAGCTGCAGAAATAAGGAAGATTCCACAACCATTAAAAAACTTTATTGATGACGATATATATGGCCATGGCTCTCTCAATGTGGCTTTTCTGGTTAAATAAAGGTTAAATGCATACAAATGAAAAGGTGGCATTGTATGTAAAATGGCCACTTCTACAAAATACAAGAGCTAAGCAATAGGCCCAGAAAGTTACGGTTTGTGGGGTAGTAATTACCACTACACACACCTTACTGCTATTGTGGGAACATAACAGAAAATGTCTGTTTTAATGATTCTGGCAACAGTAATTTTGAAAACATATATACATACATATAAGTACTACCACTAATAACAATAATGATATTAAATTTGAATATAAATAATAACTTTGGCTACTTGTGATTGGCTGACCTTGGTAGACGAAGTGAAAACCCTTAGCAGTTTCTGGTCCAACTGTGGTAAACTTTATCGTGATCTGATTTCCCGAACTCAGAGGGAGGGACTCACCTAGAGAGACAGAGTCAAAGAGAGAAAAGATCTGAATTAAAGACGTACAATACGGTTAGTGCTCAGGTTGTGTATCTGTCCATCCAGCTAACAAGCCATCAATTCATCTTTACCAGAGTGGGACCCAGAGAGAGAAGACAGTAGCGTGTTTTGTTGAGTGGGTCCATCGTAGATTTCCACCACGTCATTTAGAGATGTCTGGAACAACACAAACTGACCAAAGAGGACTGGAGACAAAAAAAAAAAAAAAACGAGTTGATGAGTTAACCACACCTGAATGGTCGCAAAGTATTATTTCATGCCACTGTCTGTGCCTGACCTTCTAATAATAAAATTAACTTGTAAAACCTAGTTTAAATTTTATTAAGCTGCCATGTCGACTTCTATTTGAAGCCAACTACTGGCACAAAATTACACATCAGAACACTTAACAGTCAAAACACCACCTCATCTTCATTACGCCCCAGTCGAACAATTCATCAGCTGGCTAGAGTGTTTTTCAGTGTTGTCAGCTAGTGTGAGATGCTGGTGTTTGCCAAAACTGACTTACTTTTGTCAACATATGGCCAGTAGGGCAACATGTTTTTTGTCTGTCTTGTCTACAGTATTTCAGGCAGTTAGAGTTGAAAGAAAGGCGTATTGTACAAGTTGTAACCTGTCAAACCCATGTGCCAGAAACCCATGTTTTACTCAGTTTCAGCATGATCAAAGGTGAAAAGGCTGCTGCAGTGGCCAGGAATTAAACCCAGACCTCCCTATAATAGCTGGAGATTCCTCTGCTAAACCAAGAACATTATAGTGCAGCTGTGGTGGCAAGTAGCATTAGAAGCCCCCCGGGTCGTCTGAGGCCCCGTATTTACTTAAACCAGTACAATTTCCTCTGTCTTTGTTGATCACTGTGTCAACAAATCATCCATAAGTTGCCTTAAGATGCAAATCTGGAGGTGTTGTGAAAATTTGTTTGTTTGCAGCACATAGAAAGATGTCCTTTAGGTTAAATCACATTCATTTCAGCCTCAACGAAGTCAGCCCCCCCGACTACACACACATGCGCGCGCGCACACACACACACACACACACACACACACACACGCAACACAAAACTTCTCCATCTCCCTCTCCCTCTCCCCCTCTCTCTGGCCCCAAAGGCTGAGGTGTAAAGGATTAAATCTGAACATTGCCAAGGATATTCCGCTATAAGAAGGTCACTGGTCACTTTGTACAAGGCTGTTTCTCTCTGTGGAG
This sequence comes from Micropterus salmoides, assembly GCF_014851395.1. Taxonomy (NCBI): domain Eukaryota; kingdom Metazoa; phylum Chordata; class Actinopteri; order Centrarchiformes; family Centrarchidae; genus Micropterus; species Micropterus salmoides. The sequence continues at coordinate 16,689,974 of NW_024040817.1, read as the reverse complement.
TTCTTTGAAAGCATGATCCGCATTTTGCTAAAACATCGCTCTGACTCACAAAAAATACCCTGTCGGCTTTCATGTAAATCCTCGTTTCATGTTAAAGTAATGTCAAAGAATACAGAGCAGAAACAAAACATGGGATTTTCAATTGCAGTTGAATTGCCTGTGCAGATGCAAAACAACAAATCATCAAGAACAGAGTTTAGCTCTAAAGGGTAGATGATTCTAACCTCTTGTACTTACATCTTATAGTTATGCCATCGTCGTACATAAGGAGGTGTTTAAGGGCATGCTGTAGAGTGGTTATAAAGAATGACAACATACTGCCTGTCAGCAGAAATACTTAAAAGCTCCCACCATGTATAGATTTTAAGAAAATCAGAGTGATTAAGGTTTCCATCATTCCTTGCTGTAATATCGACATACTGCAGAGCAGGTGGATGAGTTCACATCTTAAACTGTCTCAAAACAGCAGCAATTTCAGGCGGGGGGACACACATGTGCCATAATTCATACGCAGATTCATAAGCATTACATGGAATAGCACACTTTCAGATATCACAGTAGATTTCACTCAAAAGCCTGCTATTCAAGGAGGCTTTTATGCATTGTATTTTACTTTGTAGTTCTGCATTGCATTTTATTGCGAAGCACTTTGTGATTTTTATCTGTGAAAGGTGCTAAACAAATAAACTTTACCTACTTACGTACTTACTTGTTACTGAGATAACAACGAACAACATATATACCTTTAATGCCAACACTGAAAGACACACAAACAAAGCCACACGCATATACGCGCACAAGCACACACACACACACACACACACACACACAGATAACAGCAGTGCTGTCCCACACTGAGTTAACCACATGGCTTGTTGGATGTGAAATCCTTCTGCACTGCATTCACGTATACCGGGTTCAGTAGTCCATGTTGTAACATGTCCAGCAAAGTTTAAACCAATCTATTTTTTATTTGAAAGGATTCTACAACTCTTCACATCAGATGTAGAAACCTGGTCATCAATCCCTGTAGAGCTGCCATGCCTCCTGATAAGCAGCCTGAGTGGGTGTCCTCAGCCATATCCTCATTCAACAGGAGGTATGGCATCTCCACAGGGATGAAAGCCAAGGGTTTTCCCCACCTGGTGTTAACACTGAAGGAGCCATTAGTATGACTGGTGAAACATCCATTTAATACCTGTCCAGTGGTTTGCTTTCAAATTCTCTTCTAATCATTAAACCATTTTGATATTGCAACATTGAGCCTGTAACCTTCAATAGCTGTAAGATCACAAATTATAGACATGTTTTGTTTTTTAGAATGACAGCTGCTTCACAAATCTGGGCATGACGTAAAGCACTTACACAACGTAACAAAACAATCTCTGTCTCTCGCTCTGTGTGGGAGGTTCAGGGATGCTGTCTGTGTGTCTTGTACAATATGTAGGCCAACCAAATGTGAGCTCCTTTCAGTCAAAATGTCTACATGGAGCTGAGAAGCTGGCATTCCAAAAGCTGCTATGCAAATATAATGAGACAGAAACTATCATGAGCCTCAGGGAAAGCTGGTATTTATTCATAACACCACAGGGCATAATTGGACATCATATCCACCAATTACCGATTGTTTGTAAAGCTCAAGTCAAACCCAATGAGTTAGCCATTGTAATAATCAGTAAACCAACAATTTAAATGCCAATATGTGATGTCATTATCAGATATTAGAGACACAAAAGTAAATTTGCACATTTTGAAAATTAACCAATATTTATAGTGTGACTACATTGGCAACACAATGCCAACATAATGTGCACCTGCTAGCTTACTAGTAGTGTAAGACATTGCTATTTCCAACAGTAATAATATTACAGTTATTAATCCAAGTAACACTGCGTTGACATAATGTTGACATGTATGCACGATTGCACGGCAGATCAAGTCGAGAAGCGGGACCTTATGTTGTTCAAGTTGGCTGCTGGCCAAAAAGCTAAAGGAAGAGTGAAGAACGAGGGAGATAGGCGTTCTTTCAACAACTGTAAGTATTGCCCTTATTGTGAGTTTGTCACAGTCAAAGATGCAAAGAATATTGTCGTCTGTTGTAAACTTTGTGACCAGCAGAAAGTTTTCAACCGCAAAAAATTCTACATCTAAGTTATTGGAGCATCTGCTAAAGCAGCACAGCAACGTGAAACTTACAGAAAGAAACTCTGGCGCTGACCGGGAGGCCGCTACTGCCAGTGATGCATGCACTCATCAGGGGAGAGTGGCGTTAAGCAGGAGAACACGAGTTAAAAAGCAGGGAGTGACATGCTACATTTTTTTATTTCAGCCAGTGGCGTTAAGAAACATTATATGTTTTGTAAAAACACACTCATTTCTGCTCTTATGAATATGCTTATTAACTTATTACAATTCTGACTAACTTGCCCAACACTGCTGCTGATGAAGACAATGTCAAACTATTTATAAAGGTCAAAAATAAACTTTAATGCTTTTATTTTTAAGTCCTACACATATTACAGCTACTGAGCTTGCATGTCAACCAATCCATCTCCATGACAACTGAGCAAACTCCAATTGCATGAAGACCTATGACCTATCTAAGCTAGTAAGTCGCCCTTGAGTTGGGATTGTTGTTTTGTGAAACTACTATTTTCCAAGGTCAAGAATGAACTTTAATGCTCAACTTGATTGTGGCATTAATATGAACATAACTGGAATATGTTACAGATAAAATATATTCCAACAGTTCAGGTCAGGTTATAATCAAATCAAACCAGGTTTGTGCCCGTGTGCTTTATAACAACACAACTGAACAAAAAAAGACATAGGTACTGAAATACATGCATAAATACATAGTGCACACACTATCTAACTGGAGAGAGAAGAACTAAACGCATGTAAGAAAGTGTGAGGGGAGACTCACATTTCCTCTAATGTCCCCAGAAGCCCAACACAGCCTCATTTAATGTGAGGAAGCCCCTACAATATGCATATTATTTTATGATGCGTCATTTATGTCTGACTTAAGGACAACCGATCAAAGTGGCAAGATAAAAACAGCCTCATCTTTGAATGTCACTTCAATGGTGAAACTCTGACCTGGAATCAAAAACAAATGGGCAGCGGGCACTTTTTGATCATGTGCAATATCTCTACTTGTTTTCAGGGGTTAAAAACCCCAAAGGGCTCCTTCAGGGGGCTCCCCATTAAAAATCAAACACGTTTTAATGTCACTTTGTTTCACAGTAAAAGACTAAAATTGGAGAATGTCAAAGAAAATTGTGATCACAGGTTTCATTCTCGACTGTTGTCTTGACACCTAAACTTTAGAGCATTATACATTTGCATTTGAAATCTTTTTAGGAATAAAGAATAAATCCCTTTAATACTGACAGCTTTTGTATTGAAATAGTTTTACTCTAGCACACCCACAACAGATAACTAACAATAGATTCATACAGGTACCATATGTAATTCTGTGAAATATTAGTATTCACTTGGTAAGATCCTGTTGAATAACTTGTGTGTGCACTATCCTGTGTGTGTGTGTGTGTGTGTGTGTGTGTGTGGATGGACTTACCAAACTCTCTAGGTACAGATATAGAGTAGACACATGTCTGTCCAGAAGTATAGTTTCTGGGGAAGTTTGGAGATAAAACAGTCCCTTCTGATCCTATAGAACGACTTCCACAGGGAGCTGGAGACACACATGTGCACACAACACATAAAGCCTTACATTATCACATACATAAAATATAAACAATTGTTTAACTAAAATAAACTGTGAATGCAGGGATGATTTAGTCCAATCTGTGTTTTAGTGTGTGTTACCTTGACAGCTAGGTAATGCCCTGTTCCATCCAGGTCTTCCGTCATCCCCCATACTGCAGGTTAGGGTAGAATAGCCCTTGAGAAAACAATTACATTTAAATGTAAGACCCACCATTTAACCAGTCAACTAACAAACCAACCAACCAGTGAAGTAACCAGCCAACCAACCAACCACCCACCCATCCATCCAGGTATTTTTTTTTTTTGTACCTGCAAAACATATCCGGCCTCACAATAGAAGGTGACTGTAGAGCCAAGCTTATAATCGGATCCCAGCCTGGTCCCATTCAGAACCACACCTGGATCGAAACATGATTCCCTCAACTTGGCTGGACAGAGAGAAAGAGAAGGAGGGAGTAAGCGAGAGAGGGGATGAGCCAAAGAAAAAGCGACAGGCACACATAAATAATAAGTCAAATTAATAATAACTAAGTCCCTGTCCGTGTCCCCATAATCAAATGCGGCAGGCATTCCGTTGGCCTTTTTAACAGTCTGTTTGACTTAACTGCCGTTGCCAAAGACGGAGCAAGAACCATAACTTCATCTCCCGGCTTTTGAATGCCAGATGAAAACTTGTAAATTATGGCTTTGGCCCCCCCTCCTAAAAGATTAGCGGCCACCCTGCAACGACTTAAGTCCTGAATCCACATGAAGCCGATGTTGATTCTTTTGTGCAAGTGAATCAAACTCATCTCTCTAACAGACTATTTCAACAGACACTAATTCAGCGTGGACTTAATGTTGAGAGCAATCATTCAATGAAAATCTACATCAAAATCTATCAAAATCAGTGTAGGAGACTTAACTGCTTATACATTTGCATTTAGGGGTAAGGCGGTCTTTGTTCAGAGTGAAAATTAAATATTTCTTAACACATCCTGGAGACATTCTGTCATCACAGGAGTCATCTGAAACATTTTGTCATGTTAAGTGTGAAAACCTTAAACAGTATTTTCACAAGTGAACTTGCTTATGAAAAACAGATAAGAGAGATAACAGCCCCTAATGCAATTACATCAAACAGAGTAATTTAACATTATTTTTCAACAATTGACGGTTACAAATTGGCTCCCAGATGGAATGTGTGTCTACTTTCTGTTTTTTATTTCTCTCTTTTCATCAGAGAAAGACATCCGTGTGTTGAGTCTTTTTCCAGGTGGCATCTAGTTTAAGACATAAATCATTAGATACTGAATAAATGACGGGGAGCTGCTTTCGCTTCGTTGATTGTGATAATATTGTAGTTGTGTTTACTTATCATACCAGAGTCCCTCTGCTGTAAATATTTTCATACAAACTTGAATCTTGAGAAATTGAGAAGCTATTCCAGCACTAAACACTACACAGCATATAAGGAAGCAGAACATTTTACCTTTGTATTCCAGGTGAAAGCCAGTGTAAGAAACAGACCCATCACTGCGGAATGCTAAATGCATGGTATTCGAACTGCTCTCTATCCGCTCTGGGAGTTTGCTGTCCTGGAAGCTACCAATCAGAGGACTGTTGCTATCCGGACCATCGTAGATATACAGGAAGTCGTAGTTTGGCTCAATATTGAAACTTGACACAGATTAAGAAAAACAAAAAACACATAGGGACAAGGGGTAGCAGGAAGCAGATGGGGAGAGCAGGGGCACATAAATATTATTATTTAGATTTGTTTTTGTTTTTCATACTAGAAAGCATGTGCAGAAAGGACCTGAGAGTGATGTCAGCTTTGCAGATTTAAAGAGCATTTTTTTAGAGCACTGAATGGTAGATATCATAATTTCCATTTTTAGAAAAACAGTGTCATGGTCCCAAATGGTTTTCAAGCCTTCATACAGTAAAAAAAACAAAACAGAAGCTACTATTGACAGTTTTTGATATACAGTTTTTGAGAACTGATATACAGCTTTTGACATATGTTGCAAAATAAACAAAAATATATTTGCAAACCCTGTATCATCTGATACTGAGTTATTATTTCTTTCAACAGCCCAAAACTGTTTAAAATGTACCAGACAGACATTCATTGTCGCCAGAGGATGAATCCTAATGATTTTGGTGATCTAAATTCTTCTCTAGCACCCAAAGGTCAAATTTTTCACATGGCCTAGTCCATTCTCATTCCACATTTGTTTGGTTTAGAAAGACCGCAGCTGAAAATACTGTCTTTCTTATCAATTACAGCCCTTTCTGAAAACCATTTGTGCTTAGCACAACCCATACTGGATAAATACATGTTTCACTATAAAAAAAATGTCAGTGGACTTAGATTGTTAAGCAATAAAACTGGTTACCTGATGAAGGCCAGCGACAGGACGTAGTCAGAGTTGACAGCGATGAGCCAGTCACAGTCCTTGGAGTGAGGGTAGGGATGTGGGTAGTTAGGAGACAGTATAAATCCATTGGAGCCAGTTAGGTTTCCTCCACATGGAGCTATGATGTGAACACAAGCAAAGGTAAACATTCATTCTACTAAAATCTTCAAAAATTAGAGAATTCACTCTAGCTCAACCATGCAGGATGAAAACAATTTTAAAACAACAATTTTAATTCACTCAACACCATTTTCATTATTTTTAAATCAAAAACAGCAGTATGGAGTGAGGTCGGTAGGATAATGAAATAGTATTATAATGCATGTATTCAGTAACCCTCTTCTAAGTCACTCATTGATGTGTCCTTGAGCAAGGTAGAGAGCCCTAAACAACTGCAGTTCTGTATGTTGTACACCTATTGTACTGTATGTCCCTATAAATATACTGAAGCTGGATATTTCACCTATGCAGACAGGCGGGCTGGGCTGCCAGTAGTATCTGTTATCCACTTGTATACAGGTGATTTTGTCATCCCCCTGGAGCTCGTATCCTGGGTCGCACTGAAAGGACACTGAATCCCCCGGCTCACGGCCATCTCCACTACGGCTGCCATTCATTGGTACACCTGGGTCCCTGCAGGCCGTAGCTACTGAGCCTGGACAGAGAGAGAGGGAGAAACCAAGCGGGGACAGGAAGGAAGAAGAGGGAGTGGAGGAGAAAGAGGGGAGAGCAATTATACAAATCTGTGTCTCACTGGAGATCTAGAACTATCATGCTAATGCATTAACTCAATGTAAAAAAATCAGTACTAATTAAAGGAACTGCTTCCTATCCTGTATTATGAAATATCTGTTAAGATAATTTCTAGCTGGAGGTTTTCAAGTAGAACAATTATGCAGATTTGGATTCTTAATTATGTGATTGATAATCAGATTTGTACTCCAATGAAAATCCACTAACATATTCAGAGTCATAGAGAAACAGCATCGGTCCCTCTTTGGCAACCTGAAAACCTAGTACAGTCATCACAGTCTCGCATTATAGACAAATGTATACAAAAATGATACAGGGAGGTAAACCCCTAACTTTTCTCATTTTAATAACATTACTCACTGGAGAACTGAATAGCGAATCCTGACTTGCTGATGTAAAAATCTGTCTCAAACTGAACAGTGACAGTGTTCAGTGTGGAGTGGATCCCCTCAGGTAGCAGAGACCCGCTAAGCTCTGACAAAGACATTTCGTTCTCAGGTGGTCCATCCCAAACCTTCAGCATGTCGTGGCTGGCTTCTGTGTCGAAGGACAAGAACTGAAGACTGTAAATTGTATGAAAAAAAAGAAAAACAAGATTATTATTAACAGTGTAAACAGTATCTCTTCATCAAATCAGAAATGTATTTTGCTCAGAAGAAAGAAAGGCTATAGCTATATATATATTTTTTGTAATCTTTGACACTGTTTTATGGTTTGTGATTTAGTATATAAACCCAAGAGAGATAATTTTTCAATTTTGTTTCAAAACCATTTTTTACAGGATCATACGAATGTCAATATACCTATTATATGAAATAATATGTTCAGTATAGTCGTTCAAACAGGTACAACCAAGCTGCAATTACAGATTAGGCATACTCAGCATTTGTATCATCATATTCACACTTATCGTACACAATCACATATCCAGATTAGCACACTAACTCAGTGGGAATTATTTTTCCCAGAAAAATATTTAAGTAACCACATGTTATTTAAACTTTACTACTGGGGAGGTCCCCCGCGACCCTGTACGCAGGATAAGTGGTTGACGATGGATGGATGGATGGATACTGGGGAGGTGCAGGGTGGCCCACATTACCTCACAATGTTTCCTGAGTCCACCTCGATGGTCCAGGTGCAGCGTAGATTATTGTCGTACGGAAAAGGGTATCCAGGGGAAAGAATCCTCCCTGAAGACTCACCTTTAAAACGACCACCACACTCCGCTAACGGAATCAAACACACATGTAAGAGACATTAAAGACTGTTTATATATACCAACATACTATACCTTTATCTGTCAGATCACCACAAATGTGCCAATATTACAAATACCATCAATTCAGCCAAACAAATAGGCGTTTGATGGGTGTGTATGTGTGTAATTAAGTGTGTATGTGATGTATGACAAGTCAACCAGTTATCTGTCTGTGACAATTGTTTATCAAGGTAAACAGATCCACTGGGTGCACCTCAGTGGCCACTGAGCAGTGATTAAACGATCACCATGGAGACAAATGGATTTGGAAAGAAGCTAACTCTCTTTCTCTGCGTCCCTCTGTCTTTCTCATGCGCAGAAAGAAGGAGGAGGAAGAAGAGGAAGAAGAGACAAAGTGCTGATCCTGCATCATCCCTAAAGAAACCACCACACGTTATATAACAAAAAATAATTCCCCCTTCTCTCTTTGTCTCTCTCGGTTATATATTTTCACAATCTTCATCCCCTCTCTGCTTCCCCTCCTTCCCCATGTTCCTCCTCCCTTAGGCTCCCCTCCCTCCTTCAGTGGAATATATTATCTCGAGTAATAGGAGCAATATTCAGAGTTGGGACAGAGAAAAAAAAAGAGAGGCGAAGAGGCAAAAGAGAAAGAAAAAGGAGGGAACCAATGGGGGGGAAATAGAAGGAAACACTATGAGTAATAATAAGAAGCAATATAATATTAAGACTGGAGGTTAGCTGAGGTCACAGTGTGTCACTGCTAAAATATAAAGTCAGAGAATATCAGCCAGTGGTTTTTATGAGTCTTTCATTATTGATAGTGAGAAGGAGGAAGACTTATTAAGCTGAATCAAAAATCAGAAAGTTCAGAGGCTGCGATGAAGGAAGAAAGGTCCTTAAAACACTGGGCTTGCTGTAATGCTTATGTGATGCTTATAGCGCCCATCTGGGGCACAGCTGCAGCAGCAATTTCGTGTGTCACTCTGTATAGGCTTAACATTTGTTTGGGTTTAATTAGAGAATGTAATCATTCAACCAAATACCTACTGGAAAGGACTGGAAATGTCTCCAAATAAGTTTAGAATACTTTTAAAATGAAAGCATGTTAGGCACTATATACCAACATACTGACGCCATGTGTGTTTACAGTATGCATGTGTGTTAGTTCTGGAGCTCTGATGTTGCATAACCGGTAAAAGACCATTATTGACCTGTTGACATCAATATTCTGAGCTGTGGCTTGTAGTTTATAATCAGTTTGAAGGTCTGGTAAATGAATTACAAAGGTAATGGCGTTATAATGGAAAATTTAGAAATATGGTTAATACTCAAAGGAGAGTTGCTTTCGAGTAGGTTTTGTCGTTTCCAAGCGGATAAACACATCTGATCAAAAACACCCCCCCCCCAAAAAAATAAAAAAAATACAGGTTTGATCTAGATGTGTTTGTACATGTGTGTGGGCATGTTTGAGTACAAAGCACAGCATCGGGGGACCAATAGGGCAGTCTCCAGGAACAAAGAGCAAATCATCCACTGCAGGAAAGGAAATAGATCAATTGGGCAGAGGGCATTTAGGTGGTAAACTCTCGGCATTTCATTGAGACTTTAAAACTACCGCAGTGTGTCATCTCATAAGAAAATCAACAAGGCTATTCCACAAGAAATTGGCCCCCACCTGCTTTCTTTCCAGATTACTGAATGAATATCCTGGAAGCAGAGACTTTGCATAAAGCAGCAAGTGACTCTGTACTATGTTGTAGAGCACAATGTAGTACAGTAATGCTTCTTGGTACTTAGAAGGTGTATTTGCGCCAGTAAATTAAATATTCCAGCTTGAGAACAGCTTGATGATTTTGGACAGAAAAACACTCAAAAGACACAATGTGTCTAATAAACTGTATATAATAGATATTTATTCACTGAATATATCCTGTTCCTGATTTTTACCTTGTGCAAATGTGAATAAAGCACTGTTTTACCTTTGAAAGGCCGTGGGCAACTGTGCAGCTATTCAACACATCCAGTAATGTCAGTAGAAGTATTAAGAACCACGTAAATCGCACAGCAAAAAATGCAGCAATACCAGTGAAAGCCAAGTCAACAATGAACCCTCAAGAAAAAATATGTGAACCTTTTTGAATTTCATGGTTTTCTGAATACATTTGTCATAAAATGTGATCTGATCTTCATATAAGTCAAGGGTATTGACAAACATAATGTGTCTAAAATAATAATACAAAATAAATTCTGAACAACCAAAAAAAGTCATAGTGCTTGTGGAAAAAGTATGCGAACCCTTGAGTTAAGGACCTCAAAAAGCTGATTGGAGTCAGGTTTTAGCACACCTGGAGTCAAATGAGTCTGGAGGTGTGGACTACTTTGGGTGTTTCTCAAGTCTTTTAATTGCATCCACGTTTCCCTCACTTGCGTCTTTTCCTTCCTTTTTGGATAGACGCAAGGAAACCAAGCACGTGAAGCGACGTCCGTTTCTGATGACGCTGATCACAGCTGGATCAGCTGTCAGTCGGCTCTAACAGCTGTAGAGACTATTGGTGGAGTTTGTGTCTGCACACATGTGCACGGTGTTGGTACTAATAAAGTCTCACAGTTATCAGTGCAAAGCAGCATGATTCTCCATTACCTGTTTAACAAACACCTGCACATGAATAATTATTGGTTACTGTACGTCCTGCTCAGAGACACAGCATCATTTCTACTGGCACAATGCTGATATTATCTGCATTTATATTTAGTGATTCTGATTGTAAATTTGTTCTTGATTAACCCAGAATATGATCAGTGTGTCTTGGTATTTATTAGTCTAAATGTTTCAGGGAAATTGAAATGATGTAACTCATATCAAAATCGACGCTCACTTGTAGGCTTTCTGTTTATTTCCTCTTCTGATATCCTTTAACACTACTGCCTGCATTTTATTTGCAAGTCACTTGTCACCGATCGATCACTGCATTCCATCATGTCAGTCCAACATATTTTTTAGTGCAGCGCTTTCATTCACACTTTCATCAGCTGGTTTTACTTGCGGAGCCACCAGCTGCTTTCATCAGATGCTTTGCTCGCTTCATTAGATACGTGTATTTGGACTAAACACAGGAATGACCAGCCTCACATGTGACTGAATAGAAATGACGATAAATTATGTAAACCATGTTTCTTGCTGACAGACTCTCTGACTCTCTCTGACTTTAATTGTCTCCATAATAAAAGCTGATGGGAGAAATAAAAGAAAGAATGATCTTTCTAATAAATAAATAAAGTTGCGTGTGGGGCTTTTGTTGTTCAGACCTACAATGAACACAGATTTTAACATAGTGACAGTGAATCATAAAACAAATCAAATATAAGACTGTGCAGCGATACACTTGAAATTAATGTTATCTGTCCTGATGCATCAGATCAGTCCGATAAGCTGCAGCGTCCAATCAATATAACAGTTACCCAATAAGGGGGTGCGTCGGTCATTAAAAGACTTCCGCGAAGGATGCACTGGTGTGTCCTCGCTCATAGCTCCTCAGAGATCGCTCCTCGATCCTCGTTCCTCAGAGCGCAAATAAGAGCTTTGGGACGGCCTGCAAGATGGTGGAACAACTTCCGGTTCAAGCGAGGATCGAGGAGAGAGGAAACGACAAATAAGAGAATTGAGCAGCACCTTTTGACTGATAAAAACCCTGCAAACTTTTGGAGTTTGTCCTGCACAAGAAGCACATTATTTGTGAGCCATGCCTCGCCAAAAAGAGCTTTCAGAGGATCTACGATCAAGGTTACAAAGTGATTTCAAAGGACTTTAGAAATTCATCAGTTAAGCAAACATTCTACTAATGGAGACACTTTGGGGCGGTTGCTACTATACCAAGAAGTGAGCGCCCAGTCAAAAATGACACAAAGAGCACAACGGAGTTTCATCAATTAGGTAAAGAAACAATGAAGATTTGAAGCCATCAGTGGAACTGGCTAACATCTCTGTTCATGAGTCTACAATATGTAAAACATTGAACAACCAGGGTATCTACAGCAGGACACCACGAAGGAAGCCACTAACTACTAAAAAGAACATTGGTGCACACCTGACGTTTGCAAAAGAGCACATTGACACTCCACAGCGGTATTGGCAAAATGTTTTGTGGACTGATGAATCTAAGATTGAAATATTTGGACGAAGCACACAGCACTACATCTAGCATAGAAAGGGCAAGGCATATCTTTATGAAAATATCATCCCAACCGTAAAGTATGGTGGAGGAAACGTCATGATTTGGGCCTGCTTTGCTGCATCAGGGCCTGGCCAGCTTGCAATCGCTGAGGGGAAGATAAATTCCCAAGTGTATCAGGCAATTCTTCAGGATAATGTGAGAATGTCTGTATGTCAGCTGAAACTGTGTAGAAGTTGGGTAATGCAACATGACAATGACCCAAAACATCGGAGCAAGTCCCCAACTGAATGGCTTCAGAAAAACATAATCCGCCTTTTGGAGTGGCCAAGTCAGAGCCCAGATCTCAACCCAATAGAGATGCTATGGAATGACTCGAAGAGACGTCCAAAGAATATGACAGAGCTAAAGCAGTTCTGCCAGGAAGAATGGGCTAAAATTCCTCCCGAACGATGTGCAGGAAGCGCCTGGTTGAGGTTATTGTTGCCGGGGGGGTCAACAAGTTATTGATTACAAGTGTTTGCTTACTTTTTCCACTGCCATTTTGAATGTTGAATGAGCGTGTTCAATAAAGACATGAGGGATCAGAATTTATTTTACGTTATTATTTATACACATTATATTTGTCAAGACCCTTGACTTAGATGAAGATCAGATCACATTTTGAGGAATTTATGCAAAATAACATGAACATGGGCCTCTTCAAAGTGCAGCTTTGCATAGCAGACATACCGATGCAAGAAGGCAGAGGGTTATCCCAGGCTCTCCTTTCGCCTGTCATACACTTCAGTGTGGTAGCCCCATGCAGAGTGTATCCAGGCTCACATCTGTATGTGATGCTGCTCCCAGAGAAATGGCCCTGGTCATTGACCTTGAAGCCGAACTGAGGCACACCTGGGTCCTCGCAATGAGACAACTCAAAACCTAGAGAGAGAAAAACAGAGAGAAACATCTTTACAGTGTGTACTTTAAAAAAAACTTGCTAAGGGACATCTAAGACCCACTAGAGAAACCAGAATTAGTGTTGTTAAGATGCACAGCAATATTCCCTATCTGCCTCACTCAAGTATTCTGTTTATGAGCTTGCGGAGATCACACATCCTGTTTTGTTAATTAAAAAAAACAGGAAAAGATACATGAGACTTACCAATATTAGGAATGATACTTGAGCATGTATGCACCTTATCCAATTTAATGTTGTTTTTCACAGTCTGCCTAAGCTCAGTTTCCATGGTAATATTCAGAATATTCTGTTTATTCATGTGAACAATTTTGGAGAGTGGGATATAAAGCGGTATATAAATAGCTTATCCTCATAAAACCTTAACCAGGATTTGATCTGCAGTATTACCTGGAAGACGAGGTGCGCCAAGATTTGAGTTATCTCCTGGAAGACTGCAGTAGGTGCATGTCTAAATCCTTAAAAATGGCAATTTGCAAAGCTGTACTTTTACCATTTAGCAATCTGAACACATCACCCATCACCCTGTCGTATAGTGTGAATGGTTGCCCATCTGAAATTGTTCTCTGTAATTTTATATCTCTAAAAGATCATCATGCATTATTCATCAAATCGCACCTCTGAGTTTTGTTGAATTTTTTTATACCAAACTCAACTATAAACATAGTGAGGCGTACTGTAGATTTTCATAACTATGAACCAATAAGGCTGCTGCAATGTTTTATAAGCCCATGTCTTGTTTTGTTTGGCAAACTAACTCCTACTTGCATCAGTTTGAGAAAGCTGAGGTGCACAGGAGTAAGTAATTCTCCGCTCTACTCTCTCAGCAGAGAGACAATGCAACTTTAAAACGCTATGCAAATCACCCTGCGTGACTCCATTTAAACAATTAGATTTTCTAATTCCAACTATGCATCTAAGAGAGCACTGCCAAACGTGGGTGTGCTTTGGTAAACATCAAAACGCACCTATAACACTCTATTCTACACTGAAATCAGAGCTCTCTGAAAGCTTTGTTAATCAAATGTGAAAAGTTTCTTGTGATCATCTCAGTGGTAGAATTTACAATCATTTCTGTGATGGTTTCACAAATGAAAACCATTTAGACTTAAATTAATTCCACAAGTATGTTACATTTGTCAGGAATTAGTACAGCTGTCACGTGGCATTTAATTGCTGAATTGATGTGACTTCCATACTGATAAGCTTTATTCTCTTCTGGTGTCATTGTCCACTCCAGGGTTACTTAATTTTTATCAGCATATAAGTAAAAGGCATGTAGCATGTCCTACTTGTTATAAGTTAAAGATTTCAGAATACATCATAATGCAATATAGCACAATGTAAAAACATACAGAAAACCACACTGTAGTTTGACCTAAGATGTAATGTGCTCTAACAACATAGCCGCTACCACCAAATGTGCCTTTTGTACAACACAGAGTTAAATGCTACACACCACTTTGAAATCCAGTGTAAAGCTGTTGCTTTTAGACCGTACATTAACTAAACCACACACATTCAGGTAAGTTGTGTGCATGTACAGGTTTATACTTCTTAGCTGTGTGCTCTTACTCGAGTAGACCAGTTTGAATCCTTCTCCTGTACTTTCTGCATCACTGTAAAATTCCAGCCAGAGATGGTTTGAAGTGGAGATCAGCGTCAGGCCCAACATAGAAGATCCTGTGAATGCTCCAAGCACGTGGGCTGTGTTGTCTTTACCGTCATAAATCTGGAATAAAAACAGCAGAGATGCACTTGAGACACACAATAAACATAATAACCAACCAGTGATGCTCGGGTTTAGTTTTCAAAGGCATGAATAGAGTCTTTTATCATAATAACTGATCAGTTTTAGAGACAGATGTCAGGAAAGAAAAATGACAGCGGAATCACCAAATGTGTGTGTATATGTGTTTACCTTCAGTATATCCCCTTGGGCAAGATGAAAGGTTCTAGCAGAGATGTTGATGCCTTTCCCAGCCTGCACCTAGAGTGAACATGAAATCCAAATTAGATTAATTGACCAACAAAGTAGACAACATGTACTCACAAATATTTTAAGATAGTTAACTTCCACTAATTGATTAGTGATACTGTGAATGAAAAACCCTTAAAGGGGTACTATGCGATTCTTATCCAATACACTTTTTGTTAAACTCGGCGAATATTTCCGCATAGGTAGGTAGCTCTCTGTTTTTCACGTGCTCTGAAAAAAAATCCGTTTTTCCTACACAGGCCCTGGATCTGTAAATTGAGCACAAACAAAGCAGCAGGTGGCGCGCTCGAAGCAGTGGGAGAGAGAATGTAAACAAACAGCGGTACATTCGAACATGCTTAACTTCTTACGGGTCTTTAGCTGTGAAGATGACTGAGAAACAGCCATAGAGAGAAAGGTCTGAGGAATTGTGAGACAAGTTATATGACCAGGCGAGGGGAAGACACGTGTTAACATCTGTGAGGGGTTTGGATGCTGGATAAATCTACGAGATTTGAAAGGAATGAAAACCGATGCTGAGGTTGCTCTGTTTCTGCTGGACAGGTGAGTAACGTTAGCTTTGCTGTTCCACATAAACGACAGCTTCAGTATTACAGTCTTGTCTGTCTGTTGTCATGTTTGTGATGATCCCAGCTGGTTAGCTTTGTTAGCTTAGCCGCAGCGGTCAGTATGTGTGCGGAAGAGGAGAAATAGACAGAGCGTGTGTGAACCGGTGTGAACAGAGCCCTGGTAAATAGAGAGAAACGGGTCAGCAATAAGGCTTGTTCAGCAGTAAATGTACAGTAGAAGTTATAGTGGCTGGTGAATAAAGACTGCAGCTTCTCAGGACTAAAGAGGGGCTCCCCTATGTTGCTGCCAACTGTTGAATAAAGTGAAGGAGGTTAACCCCAAAGTTAGCTTAGACTTCGGCCCTGGAGATAAACAGTCGCTCCTGTGCTTCCCAACCCTTTTCAGTCACAGTATTTTTGTACAAACTATTTCAAATAACTCTAGTTTTTTACACTTGTGTTTTGGATGCTTTGTTTGTGAGCTTACACATATTGTTTGTTTGATGATGTTTGTTCACTAATTGTAACTGTTGAAGCTCCTCTCCATAACCCTACCGATAAATAAACTAGACTCTGTGTCTTAGATTTAGGCTTAGAAAAGTATTTTGCCTCAATACATATTTAAATATTGTCAGGCTTGTTGTCACACCTTCGACAGTACTGCTAGAACATGCCCTCTTACTGAGGCTAACGTGCTCTCGGACAGCAGAGGCGGTGGATTCTGCTATATTTCAGCAGAGTAGGACTGGTTACCATGGCAATGCGCGTTCATTAGTTTGCTTATCAACAAACTCTCTGCAGAATCGCATAGTATCCCTTTAATTAGGATATACAGAATTCTTACCTGGATGCTGTAGATGCACTCGTGATTGTTGTCGTAGTTCATTGGATAGTTCGGAGAGAGAAGTATCCCTTCATTGTTTATAACTGAAGAACCGCACTCCGCTGATGACAAACACAGAAAGAAGAGAATTTAAATTGCATGTGGGAAAATGCAAACATTAGTCATGCCACAGAAAATGGCCAACATTTAAAACTCTCATTGGAAAGAAATCTTGCTTCATGTAGCTTTTTCCCCCTTCTTAACCTTTCAGTCCCACAATACAAACCTTTTAGCCCATAGCAAGAGTAGTTATAGAGAACACTAGCTGTCCTTGGAGTGAAAAGATTTTTTTTCATCTTACAGAAGATGATGATTCCTTTTAATTCCAGTAAATGGATGAATACTTCTAATGTGTGCTTATGTGTATGTGTGCTTGCAATTTAATAACCCATTGTCCGTCATCTACTTCAGTTGAGGAGAACGGGCAGGTAGTAAAATTCAGAAAGTAATTCACCTAAAGATACCTTCTCTCTGGCACTTCTCACATGTGCCCTCTGTCTACAGTATCCCTCCCTCTCTCCCCCACTCTGTGTCTCTACTGGTGTAATAGTCATATTACAGCTGTCATATCGTCAATAAATCACGCTGCTACAGTTTCCATTTAGAAAATTACCTCTCCACCCTCTCCCTCTTTCCTCTTTAACTCCCCCACTCTTTCTCTTTCTCTGTCTTCCTCTCTATGAATAGTGCCTCCTTTACCCTCTTCTACTTCAATCAACCCTCCTCTTCTGCTTCTCCCAAGTTTCCTCTACTCCTCTCTCTCCTCCTTGTTTTTCCTGTTCATCTTTTCTGTCTCCTTTCCCTTAACAAAAGTGCTAAATAGAAGATAATGACCGGAAATAATAGAATAGTAGAGAAAAAAAAGCCAAAGGCACATTTGATTATCTGTGAAAACAAAGACTCCTCTTTGGTACCTCTCCAATTCCCTTCTGGACAGTACTTTAGGAAAACAATATGTTTGACCCGATAGGGGGTAAAGAAAGGCACATGTAAAACCACAAACACAGGTCACCAAAGCAAAACGCCTTTAGCTTCAAGTGTCTTTAAATGATCAGTGTACTTCACTTTACACAATGGAGGCAGAGACCAAAGCAATCAAACAAGCAAAAGTTTGCACTGCCAAGATATTAGAAAACAGCAGTCCCTTTCCTCTTCTATTCACTCCTCCTTTGTGATGTGCACCACATCATGCAGCGATGCAACACAACACACAGGAACTAAATATAGCAAATCGCAATACACCGTAGAACACCAGAACGCAACACCACTCCCACCTCTTTGCATTATCAGTCCTTGCACGTTGATGACAAAGAGCCAAAGACATAAACACTGGCACTGCAAACACACATGCAATGCTGAAAATAAGATTGTTGAGAAAAATGTTCTCACCAGCAATCTAAAATTAAAAAGTTATATACTGTATCTGCTCTTTTATTAGAATGGGCTGGTAATTTTTGTCTTTCTGCACCTGTATTTTCCCACGCTTGTCACAGTGTTGCTGAAAACATTCCTGTGAAGGAGTGCAGAAACATTCAGTTGTCTGTTTTGCTTTTATTACTGCCCTCTATTGATTCTACATCTGCACACAAATCAAATCTCATTTTACACTTTTCTGCCTTACAAAGAAGCTGAAGTTCTGAGCACATGGAATTGATACTCATGCATAAATTCACGTCCTGCATCTGTCTTATTTTAAATATTGAGAGACAGTAGGTAAGCCCTGATGGTTTAACCAGGGAACAATTGTAAGACCAATGTCTTGGTCAAGAACAATGACTGGAATACTGCTAATACACCCTTAACTCAAACACAGGAGACCAGGCAAACAGTGTTGAGACGGACCCTCTGTCACCATTTTTGCTCAGTTTAGACTTAGTTTTGTTCACTGTATTTATTCTTTTATGTTGTGTTTTTCTCTTTCAGTTACTTGCTTTACCTTCATGTTGTGTCATCTCCTATCTTATAAGGGCAAATAATGTTGTGTGTCCTAGCTTTTGAAAAGAAGCTGCCCAAGTTTATAAAAGGATAAGCATTCAGAACTTTATCTCAGTCTTTTTCAGGCACGTGATTGGCAAAGGGCAAAAAAGCAAGAAAATATACCGAGTCCCCCCCACACCCCGATAAAACTGCCGGCGGCTCTATTACAACATGGATGGTAAAGCAGGAGCTATGACTATAACGTATTTGGTGGATGTGTTGCAGTGGGAAACAAAGACAAGTGTCTAATACACTATGACATCGCAACCTGTCTAACCTCTCTAGCCTAATTATGATTTTGTATTCATTTTTTTCTAAATGTGCAACATGCAACATGAAATAATTGAGTCTGTAACTAAATAATATAACTACTAACTTTCACATTTGTTCAGTAGAAGTTAATAGATTATTTTTGATGAATAAAAGACAGCAGCGAAGGTCGCTGCCTGTTTAAGACCTGGTGGCCTGACTGTTAAAGAAACGGTTATATTATTCAGGAAACTCAGATCAAACAGCCACATCAGTCTTCATCTATTGATAAACGAAAAGGTTTGACATGACATTTCAACTCTGGCAGCGTGCGGGCGTGTGCGTGAGACTAGAATGACCGCAACAGTTTCACGGGATCGCGACGGTTACACAGAAGCCGTTGCCATGGTTACCTCACGGTATATAAACCCTGTCAAAATAATTCATAAGAAATTAATTTATAACTTGCCAAAACCTTTAACATAAGAACAACTTAAAAAGCAACCATTCATACACCAAAGTGTAGCCTATATAGCCTATATGATTGATCAATCCACAACAAAGTCAAAGTAAACAGTAGACCTGCAAGCAATAATCAAAACATACCCAATTTATCCGATCCTTATTGTCAACTCAGTGTTGGGCCAGTTACTCAGAAATAATACAGCCTAGCTATTACCTACTAGGTATAGGTTACTCCTCAAAAAGTAATATTAGCTACTCTACTTAGGCTATTACTGGATGATGCCTAATGCCATTCCCTCCCGATGAGTATGAGATGAGCATCACGGGAAGTACGGCCAGAGTTTCTTTCGGAGTTTCACGTTGCTGTGCTGCTTTAGCTGATGCTTCAATTAGCCTAAGTATAAATGTAGAATTGTTCGCGGTTAAAAGCTTTTTGCTGGTCGCACAAAGTTTACAACAATGTTCTTTGCATCTTAGACTGTGACACAATACCTCTCTCTCCCTGTTCTCCATTCTTCAGCTGACTTGAACAACATAATGTCCGGTGCCGCTGAGCTGCAGCGCAGTCGCGCATTCAGGTCAGGGATGGTGCATTCAGTAGCGCAGCGTTACTTGGATTAGGAACTGTAACAATATAAATGTTTTGCGCAGGTGCGGAATGGGGAGCTGAACGCAAACGAACATCCTTGTTGATAATTGGAAATCCTTTCCATTTCACTTAGCCAGCTCCTATTTTTTTTTATTACAGATCAGCAGCAAAGCAGCTCAACATGTTTACTGGTTACTATGGGTTATTTTCCATCATCTGTTATATAATTCTAATCTTATTTGTCCTGTGAAACAGGAAATAATAGAGAAGGTAATACACAGTGACTTCACTGTAATGATAACAATAGAGGACAAACTAATTACAGCTGTTTGACAATTTCAGTAATTGCTAGCAAGACAGTTTGTAAGGTTCAACATAAACACAGCTTGGTATTTCTTTGAACAGGTGCACTTTACATAGGAAAATGCTATATGTGAACCACTTGCAGTTTACAGTGCTTGGTGACAGAAAATGTGACATGTACAATTCCAAATGTCAAATGTCTTTAGAAGCTTTTCTTGGCGACGAAAAAGCAACAAAACTCGAAAAATTTATTCTTTTCACCACTAAAATAAAATGTGCATAAATATTGCTACATACCGACACATCTCGGTAAAGGCGAGCTCCACATTCTCCGCCCTCCTCCCAGGCAGATTAACTCCGGCGCCCCCTCTAGGCGGTATCCCATATTGCAGGAAAAAGACAAAGTGTCTCCAATGCCAAAACTGTAGCCGTTTCTCCTGCCGAACCGAGGCATCCCAGGGTCCTCACAAGGCTCCAACGTATATTCTGCAGAAAATAAAGTGAAGTCGAATACATAACACACATATGAATAAATATGACAAATACACCCTGATGGGTCTGTAGTGAAATCTGCCCTCTCTACGCTTCTGCCTAAAAACCAAGTCCAGAAAATAAAATGATCTAGGCTGATTTATCTTATACATGCAGTAGAATTATATAATAACTAGAAAATTTTAATATATTTTAAAATATGTGTTTTATTTAGTGATTTTGTGAACCACACTCAAATTTGAGTGTTGCCTAAGTGCCATAAGAGTAAGTGAGGGGTTATGCAATTCGAGTGTCCTCAACTAATGGTGTTAAAGCAACAAATCAATACCCATCACTCTCAAACTCCTGGAAAATCCACTCTAATATCTCAAATAAAACCAACAACATAACCATTAAATGTTAACTGAAACATGCGAACAGCTCATGGCCATGATCGCTCTCTTTATGAAGAAACCCTTTTCAATAATTCAATAACTCTAAACTAAAATTAATCGTGCATGAGAACGCATTTACATTTGTTGCAATTAGTACAAACATAGTTGAATCCATTGCGTCCTGAAACGCACTTGCTGATTTTGTGTTTAGCTTGGTACAGCAGGGGATTTATTTCCAGTGGGCTTAGACTGATGATGTGATGGGTATTTCAGAGTGTGCTGCAGGATGACACAGCCTGTTGAGCATGTTGAGATTGGCAAGTCACGTCTCTGGTGACACCTCCCATGTGTTACATTCTGAGTATCAGCTTATGCCATCTGGGACGCGGTAAATAGTCCCTCAGAGTAGACTCCGATTCAACTGCTCCTTATCCAGAGTCAATAAGAGAGCATGGAAGTGGCAGTTAAGGAAATGATCTCGATTTATGAGTGGCAGATATAACCTTGGACTTTGTCTTTATTCTGCCCCAGAACCCTTTCCTTAATTTTAGAAGAGGGTGGATTGGGACAGCACTTGTTCTCACAACACCGCCTTTGAGGCAACAAGGAGTTCATCTCCATCTCTTCTTTTTTCATCTTGTGTTGTTTAATGGCAGATTACATTCAGTTTAATGTTGTGTAACCTCTCTCCTCTGTTAAGCTTTTTTTTAAGCTTTTTTTCTTGAGCTATTCACAAGGTTTTATGGGTAGTCCTCGAGATCAGTGGTGAAATATCTCTGTTTAGAGGAAGATTGAGAGTAAAACATTCACTTAACACAGCAATAGTGTTGCATTGGGGGGCTTCGCCATGTAGGGTTTTGTGAAACTGTTCACATGTGGGACATGTGAAGTCACCAAAATTTAGAAGCAGAGTACAGACTTCCGGCCCAATTTAACCTACTCCCGAGGTGCATGGAGAATGGGAAAGGTCTAAAGAGATCAAAATACAAGCGTTGCTGGAGTTTTAAAGTCAACAAAATGTACCCAAGACTCCCTGTAAAGCAGAATCGATACCACAAGCTATTGGCCTATTTCTAAACTGCCATTTAAAGCAAAGGTTTTAGAAAAAGTGGTATTCTTGACAATTTTCAGCCATTGATGCTTGTTGGTTGCAGGCCACTGAAAAAGCTCTTGTCAAAATCTCCAATGATATCCTGATGCACTGTGTTTTGCTGGACTTTACTGCAGCTTTTGACAGTGTTTATCACTGTACACTGATTGATATAAGATGACAAATGTAGGTGACTCTGACTCGTGGTGTCCCCCAAGGCTCTGTTTTGGGTCCTATTTTGTTTACATTCTTCAGTATACATATTTTTGTTTACATTCTTTAGTAGCACTGAAGAGTTACTACACTACACACAACATTTTATAAGGAGGGAAAACATTTCCGTACTAGCCTCTAAATCTCATTAAACACTGACTAAACCAACTTTACAGCTGGTTGATTAAGTCAGCTGTAATGCAGCATGTATACAGCATATAGTGCAACGGTGCATCAGCACTACACAAGTTGTCACCAGCAAATTGACAGGAATTTGGACTCTAAGACTTGGTCCAGTTACTCATTAAATGTATATTTTACCACAATTATGCAGATCTAATTCAATCATCAAGACTTTTATTTTTTCATAATTGCCTAACCTCAATCAAAAGCAGGATGGGAAATTACCTCAGAGCATTTAATCCTAATAAAATTGTTCATAATATGCTCTAGTCAGCCTTATCCCTAAGGTGAAGAAAAAACGGGTGTCTCTTTAATCATTTGTTGGATGATCCATTTGAAGATCCTTTTGATCATTTTTGAGTTCTGCAAGGTCAGGCACCCGCCTACATTAGTGAGCTAATTCAGCTCTATATCACCAGATCACTGAGATGTTCTGATCAGGCACCTGAGGACACCTTTAAAAAGCATCTAAAGACTCACCACTTTATATCCACTTTTCTTTAGTTTCCTATACTTCTATAGTGTCTGTATTTTATGTATGTTAGTTTTTTATCTACTTATTTTGAAGCACCCTGTGATAAGGTGCTATATAAATTAACTTAACAACATTTCCTTAGTAACTTTACTACCTGAGGTAAAGCTGAGACTGATCATTTACCACAATTAATTTTAAGAGAATGTAACTGTCTTTATTCTGGCAGAAATGTTGCTCTGCTGTCTTCTCTTTAAAGAGAAATTTTACTGTGGTGTCTTGGATCCTCCCTCCATGAGTCTCTAAGGTGAAGGCCATGCTTAACACTGTTCATGCAAAATTGATACTAGGTGTCTACCTTCACTGTTTTGCATTTATCCTGGTTTGGATTTATAAACTTTATACAGCCTCCAGTATTACTCTGAATTGATCCAGTGTGAGAAGTAAGAGAGAAAAATCAACTTCTTGGATTGTCTAAATTCAGGGCAAATTGAATCTAGACCTTGTTGCAGTATAATAATACAATATGACTATAGTCAAGTAAATTACCAGAGAAAGATATGTTGAAGCCCTCGTATGAAATGGAAAAGTCAGAGATGAATCGTAGCTGGGCTTTGAAGTTGCCATAGAGACCAGCATTGATGTTGCTAGGCAACTCATTGCCGGTCAGGCGAGCCAGTGGTTGCAGGAAACTCCCGTTCTCAGTAACCAAGAGGTAGTCATGCTGGTCCTCCAGATGAAAAGAATTGAACTGAAACTGGACTCCTGTTAGAGACACAAACAGATGAGTAGATGGATAACAGAGAGAATCTATAGAAGTTTACTTTATTCCTAGCTCATCAATATGCAACCATGAAATAATTGAACAAAGCACAAATCATTTTACAGTGGGATTACAGCAGACTCAAATTATGGGCTGATAACATTTTAAAAGTGATCACATACCAACTTCTCTCTATATTGGCACTAACTAAAGCCATAAATATAAATATGAATGTAAATATGCCCCTCTGAATATTCTATAAACCATAAAGAACACTAAGAAATGTAATACAAGTTTGTAGTTGCAGTATAGCAGTAGCTGCTCTAATGTGTTTGCTACTTGCTACTGTCTCTCACTCTGTCTCTCTCTATTAAGGAGTGTGAATCAGTGTGTGTCTCTTGCCTTTCCCGTGGCTGACTTCAACAGTCCAGGTACAGTTGAGAGATGAAGGGTAGCTGTCTGGATAGCCAGGACTAAGGATGGTTCCCCAGGGACCTCTAACATCCCCACCACATAGAGCTGGATAGATTGAGAAAGACAGATTAGGGGGAGAGAGAGAGGGGGGGGGAGAGAGAAAGATGCGCAGAGACAGGGGACAGAAGGAGAGAGGTTAGCATCAGTTTTTTTGATAGCTAAAACAGATAATGTTTCCCCGTACCACTTCTAGAGTAGATACACACACGCATACCCACAAACAAATGCTATGAGAGAAGGAGAGACAGACAGAGATGGATACAGAGAGACCCTTTAAAACTTGTGGGTAGAAAGGTCTGTATGCATTGACAGCTGTGAAATTCCAGTTTTCTGATTTATTCCTCCCACTGTTGCACAGACATAAAATAATGATATAAATGATGTAAAATCCGACTCCCACTGGAATTATAAATAAGGATAAATTTTGATATAGTTTAATGTCCCTGAAACTAACTAAAGCCTGACAATGATTAACTGCATAGGTGATTCTGGTCATTCCTTATATACTGTATTTTGACAGCGCATAATGCTGAGCAATTGACAATACTGTGATTATGTTTAAAGAAATTTATCAGTGTAATTGCTGGTATTTGAATTATGCAAACTTATTTTTAGTTGTTTCACTTTAATAAATAGAAGACAGCTCTTAAACACATCTATTGTAGGTCAGTAAATGAGGCAGCAATGATGACAGTGTCATGTTGTGAGTGGCATGGTCACCAGACAGAAACAGCTCTCGCATAATTAGGGTAGCACTCTGAGTAGCCAGGGCTTCAGAGGAGCTTTCTGCGGACATACAAAATCTCTTTTAGATGTAGATACACTGAAGGTGAATGATAGCACCTCTCTCCAAAAGAACAAAAGGTACACTTCAGCTTCTCTGCTCTCATAATTAGCTGAAACTTGCTCCATGCTGTTAATTTAGTGTATCCCATACAATACTGTCCTCATGAGTGTATTACTGGGCATGATCAAACTTGATCAATCACATTTTAATGCCACTTTGTAAATACATATTTGTCTGGATTTGAATGTTTGGAATTGAAATATGTTGTTTTTACCATTAATAGCAATCATAGGTTCTGCATAAAACCAACTCAAAATCATTCAAGATATATATGAAGTGGTTATGTTGTGAGCCAGGTAATTTGAAAAAAAAGTTTAGAAAACGACATTATTGGAGTAATGGGAGTCACTGGTTAAAATGCAAAGTTTGTTGTTATATAACAAGAGACCATCTGGACAATAAGTGTACATTCTTTTACTGAGAAGTGTGGGGAAATTGAAACCAATTTGCAAGATTTTGTTGCTTTGGGATGCACAGTCTCTGAGCTAAAAATTGTTTTGAGGCAGAAAACTGAGACATGAAATAAAATCTCAAGAAAAACAAATGCTTGAATGTTATTTAAGGTAGTTTACACAACCGCACAATTCACAAGCTGCATAGAGGGCAACATCCATGAAATGTCTTTTGTTTCTGAATTTTTTTTTTCTGTTAATACAGTTGGATTTTAAGTGATTCAAAGCAGTGATATTCAAAGCAGCGAAGCAGCGCAGGTATTTCTACTCAAAACATTTTGAATCTTACAGTACAGCCTCAGGATGACCCTGCAAGTTCTGCACATGGTTCAGCTGTGCACATTGTTATGCAGTAAGAGACCTGTGCTCGCACAGAGGGGCTCAGAGTTGAGACCAGGTCCAAAAATCTGTTGCTCATTCGATGCATACTAATGCATGCATGTGTTGCAAGGTGCTTCATTTCTGCTCGCTCCAGTTGGTTCATCTTATAGCTGGCCGACCGGCCTGTCATTTCCTTAAAATGAACCTATAAAATGTCATAACATTACCTCAAAAGTGCAATGGTGGCAGAGCAGCTGGGAGAAGGTCAAACCTGAAAGTTCTGCAGAACTTTCCTTCAGGATGACAATTAACCATGTCAACTCTCAGAACTGCAGCCCAGACTACAACGTGTACATACCCTCTGCAATGGTGACCCCGCTACAACCATATAAAACAGGCCAGTCAGACATTGAAAATGTTCTCGAACTACAACAGAGCATCAGTATCTTTACTCTCAACCACCAGAGTTTTTACAACATCAGCATCCCTGAAACAAAGGTGAGGAGTATGAATATTTTTTAAACTAAACAAATACACACATACTGTATACACACAGCCTGACACACAAAGCTTGCATGTGCGCGCACACACACACACACACACACAGTACTATTAATTATTAATACTTTTCTGCCAGGAAGCTCTTAATGTTGAATGCTGAGCTATGTGAGCAATTTGAAACACTGCATTACATCTCTATCTCTGCCAGTTTCTTTCCCTCTATCTCCTTCTCATTCTCTTTCTATCTTTCTTTTAGATCTCCTTCCATCTCGTCTTTTCCTCCACCTCTATCCATTCGGAGGTCTTTCTCCATTCTCTCCTTCATTTAAATGAAGTTGGGTTCCACTGAAAAATCTATTTCTGTACTCCAAAAAAAGGTTGACAAGATCATTTAAATCATACTATGATTAATTTAAATTCATGTAACGGAATCCCCCAGCCTGGTTTATTGAGGTCATTCTTTAAATATAAACAGTAAATAAATTATTTGGGTATTTTTCAAAATCTAGTAATTAATTCTGTCTGTTTAGCTGATGCAATAATCTTGTCATTGTGTCTTAAATTTCACATATCACTACAAAAAATTAAGGAATATTGCTATTTTCATGTTTTCTAAGACAAGTATGAACAACATTTGATTTCTGCAACATTTTCCAGGGCTGAGTCGGCTGCCTGTGTCCTACTAGAATACATCATGTACTAGGTGATCATCAGGGTAGACCATTCCTCACCAACCACAGAAGAAAATAGTTTCTATATTTCTATAGGAACATACTTCGTAAACACAGTCTAATGGCATTCAATCCCACAAATTCCAGGCAGAGTGCTTGATGCTTATATGCTCAACTGCCTCCTCGGAGGAAACCACTGCCATTCCCTGGAACTGTGCAATTCAAATGTGGTTAATAAGTGAATGAGCCAACAAGCCAAATCAAGCAAGCCGCCACAAAACTGATGCAGCAGTGCCGCATCTCTCCTTTCCCCCTCCTCTTCTGCTTCACCAAGATTGGAATGAGAGAGACCAAGCCCCCCACCCCCTTCCTTGATTTGAGAGAGAAGAGAGAGGAGGTGACAGCCAACACAGGCTCTCGTCAACCTTACCTCAAACCTCTCTGTGTTCACAGGTTCACACAGGAGAGGAGGTGACAGGAGGCACATGGATAAAAGCACCCCATACACACACACACACACACGTATATGTGCTGACATTACACATGCGCGCACACACGTATATGTGCTGACATTACACATGCGCGCGCGTGCGCACACACACACACACACACACACACACAGTACATAGCCACAGATCTCTAATCTTCTCCTCAAATCATCCCCTATCAGTCACAGCAGCCTTCACTGCAAATTGCCCCGGCGTACACCCAGGTGTGTGTGCGTGCGCGCGTGTGCGCGCGTGTGAGATTCAACCAGTGGTTTTGTCGCAGAACAACATGTTCTATATGACTCAGCTCCCCATTTAAGGATGGAGGGCGCCACCGCTGATCTTTTTCACACACCTCTGCTTCTTTGTATCCTTTTCTATTAACTAAACATTCTTAATTTTGTCTCAGAAATGTTTAGTTAAGTTAAGTCTCTCTGAAAAAAGAACAAGTTATAAAATGCATTATTTGGTAAAAAGGAATCTCATTTTTGAGAAGTGGCCACTTCACTTTTCAATCTTCAGTGACATCATTAGCAGGACTGCAGTCACGTTGACCTTCTGCCATGTCATGTCAGGATGTGATCCCACACAGTCTCGGCACCAACATCCAGGTGAAATGTTGTGTGAATTTAATGTATTGGTGGTAAATATAGTGATCATATAATAATGTAAGTAAAATAAAACTAACTTACATCTAATGATCAATTATACAGAGCAGAGGATGATGATGTTTAGGTTGTCAGGTTAGTAAGTTATCAACATACATTATCTAAAAAGGCATGGCAGTCTTATCTAAGTCTGTATACAATAGTTTGGAGATTAATTTGAACATTTCATTACTTATTTAAACATGCCATCTCATGTTTATGAAGGTCGGCTGCAGCAGGGTACTTACCGTCACATGTAGGTAAGGGGTGGCTCCACCAGTGGTTCTTCTCACATACTAGCGGCTCCTCATGGCTGAGTCTGTAGCCAGAATCACAACCAAATGATACAGTGGACCCGATGGAGAAATCCTGTCCATAGCGAATACCATTGACAGGGATACCAGGGTCTAGGCATGAGTAGCTGTCCACTGTAACACCTGGAAAAAAAAAAAAAATCAGATGTCTTAATAGTATGAACACACATAAAACTAGACGTTTATCTTAAGTTTGATCTGCCTAATCAGAAACTCACAGATGCATTTGTTTCTGACTTACTTTCATATAATATTTTGAAGCCAGCATTTGATCGGCTGTTATCGGTGGTAAACAGCAGATAAAGAAAGTTGCTGCTGCTGAACAGGAACTGGGGCACCTGGGTACCATTAAAGGAGCCAACCAGAGGAGACAGGAGGTTTGGCCCATCATGGATCTCCAGAAAATCATAACCCAGCTCTGTCTGGAATCTGAGAGACAACAATATCAGAACATCACACACTTTCTTCACATAATGCTGGATCTGTTTGCAGCCTTCATATGCAAACATTACAGTGAGAGCTTGTCAAGGAAGCATAAAGATGTTGTTGTTCTAGCAGTATATTCCTTTTGAGGTGCTTGAACTGAAAGCTCATAAGGTCACTTGAATCACTTTGATGACCAACTGGTCCTTAAAAACTTCTGACTCTACATCCTATTTGAAATGTATACTTTCTGTATATGTTTTTTTGTTAAAGTTTACGTGCAGCAGGAAGACAGGGGGAAAAAAAGTTTAAGAGGTCCAGTCTGTTAAGCCCTCTACCAATATTGTTAAATGCACTTTACAATGAAATAAAACTGAAACAGAAACTCAAACCAATGAAAAATGATTTTATAGGATCCTCAAAAGCCTTGCTTCTATCACCAGTTCACAGCTCCAAGAACATATAACATAAACCAAAATATAACCCGGCCTCACTGTACAATCCACTATTAATTATAGGGTCTATGAAATTTAAAAGATGATTATTATATTCTTGGTGAATCCCCATAAACTTCAAGTCTTGTAAATCTTTGCTTGTCAGAAATAATTGATAGTGATTCTGAAGAATCTGCACACTTCTGCCCGTTCAGAGCCCTGAGAGTCTTGAAAATATGCAGAATCAAAGAATTATGCCACCCACCTGTCAAATGTGATTTTAATGGAGCGTCCAGGTTCTGATTCAATCACCCACTCACAGCTGAGGGAATCTTTATAGTAACCAGGCCACCCAGGAGAAAGAATCACTCCATTCGGGGCTGAATAGTGGCCTCCACATGGGGCTGGAGAAGGAGAGGAGGCAAAAAGAGTGAAGTTACAGAAGATATAAAGGAGAGAAATAAAAGCGTTGAAGCTGTGCCCTTTATTTGTATCAAAACTAGAATAAAACTTTTATTCAGTCAATATTCTTGTTTGAAAGTTGGTTTTCTGTAACAGTAAACCTCCTGATGAACCACTGAATTCAAGAAGCATACTCTGATTACACAATTAAACAATAGCAGACCATGATTTTACAGTTACTTTGGATAACTAGCTACAGTCCTACTGGAGACCTCCTCCTCACGTGATCAGTCTTAAGACAATATGATTCCTTTTGATTTAGTTTCTTTATTAAATATATATGTAGGTTTTTAGGCTTGACTTTTATGGCCACTTGGGTGGCAACACAACAAGTTGTAAACACAACACTGATATATGGTATGGTAGCAAACTGTTGCCTATTTACACATCGAAAAGACAGGGAGCAACATTAGAATTCTTCAGGAGTTGTGTTTCTGGCCACCTGATCCAGTCCAATATTTATTCTATAAGTTCTGTTTTGATCTCCACTAACCCCAGAGGAAAATAGCTGTCTGTTGAGGTGCCCCACTATGTTGTTCATTTTGTCTGTCTGCCTTTTGTGGCTGACCACGTGGCATACAGTGAGTTTTTGTATGATCTTTTTCATTGAGAACAGCTGCCTGCTGCTGCTGGAAATGACCCTGATGAAAGTCAGAGTGAATCAAAAAAGTTGAAAATGGCAATCCATAAACCCAAAACAATGAGCTGAAAGAAGCTAAAACACAACTATTGATAGGGCAGCATTAAACATACTGTAACCAAAAGACTGATCATTATACAGTTCCCTGTCTTATTCAGTATTATCCTTAATTATTAAAGTAAGATAAATATTTAATTGCACTCAACATACTGTAAAGATGCCATTAAATGCAAACTACATTGCAAATATAAATTAATTAAAGGAACATGAACCAGCATATTCATTGCCATCATTCATAACTATAAATGAGAATTTTTAAGCAGATGGTAACCGTTATCAGAAGGTTACATTAGCCAGGAGCCATTCTGTTCTGCTCTTCTTTTGAATTTGATCTTTTTTAGAGTTTAACCTCGTGCTTGAAGTCAATTTGCTAAATACAAGTGAGTGGATTTTGTATCCAAGAAGTTATAGACATACATTAGCTACCACGGATCTGGAGACATTAAATGACCCGGAACACAATTAACACAGCCTTTCCTTTTACCATCAACAGTTCTGTCAACAGTTCTATGTTCTGAAGTATCTGAAATTAATTATATCTCCTGTTGGAACTAAATTACTTATATATTCCATTTTAGATTAACAGGTATATTTCTATGTTTCTGTTCTTCCATACAAGCTTTTAATTACACTGTGCGCTAATGCCACCTTGAAAAATTATTATATTTCTAAATATTAATATAATTATTCTTATTGTATATGAATGATAAATGGCAGTGTTATGGTGTGAAATGGATATAATTATATAAACAATAACATACTTCACTTTAACTTTTGAAGGACGGGGTCATGGTGTTTTCTAACTTTTATAACATACTTAATAATTATATCTAACAATGTTTAACTGTGGCATCTGTGGCAGCAGTGTAGTTCTTTCCTTGGATATTTGGGTTTACTGGCCACCTTCATGTATTTTTCCCTCTAATTTCCACCTCCCAAGTCTTTATGCTGTAGAAATGATGGTTTATTGGATGAGATATTGTTCCGTAGTTATTAATTGAATCAGCAATCTCGTCAATATTTACCTTCACACTTAGGGATGGGCCCACTCCACATGACTTTTCCTTTTTCTAACTGACAGGAGATTGTCTCGGTTCCTTGGGTTTTGATAAAACCATCCTCGCAGACCACAGAGATAGAGCTGCCAAGCTGGAAGCTGTCTCCAAAGCGGCGAGCGTTGATGGGAATGCCAGGGTCTGGGCATTCATTATGGCCAAATGCTGCGTTAAAAAAGTTACAAGGAGACACAGATATGAGGAGGAATATATTGGAGACTAGACGCTCACAGAGAGAGACACACACACACAAGAAATGTTATTAAAGAATATGAGACCTATACTTAACGAGCACTCACAGGCTACATTTGGTCATCATTTTGATGAAATTTCTGAGAACTAATCATATAGATCTATGGCTGCAACGTGACGTCTTTAGAGTTCAGTCCTGGCAAGGAAAACGTCTATAAATTTCTCCTGTAATCTGTCTGTCCTATATTCCCGCTCTGACTTTCTATATCTTTGCTCATATGCTCATTTCTCATGCTACAATATATTTTCACTGTGCGTGGGTTGGATCTAAGCAATATAACTTGTGATAAAAGTCATGTGAGCATGTCTGCTTTGAGATATGTTCTGGCTCATCAGATTAAGAAGGCTGTATAGATCCAACCTAAATATGCCCGTGTTTTGCCAGTTGAAGCAATCCAGTGTAATCAGATGATAAAGAGATTTAAAAATGACAAATGCAGTCACCCAAAAAATAAAATGGTGTGAGCTGAAATCGCAGATACACTGTGAGGAAATGTGCGGACAGAACACTTCAACATTTTGGGTAATATGTCTGCCATCAAACCCACAGTCAGATGAGAAGATCAATATCAATTTCCATTTCTGTTTGTCTGGTATAGAGACGTGTTTAGCTTAAATTAGCTCAAAGACTGCAAGCCGGGGCAAACAGTTCGCCACCATCAGAAATGAACAAATACGCCTTCCAACAAATCCAAAACTCCTATTTACTGTACATGTTGTATCCTGTTGTCTGGCAAGCTAGTCATCAATGCATCTAAGACTCACCTGGGTTTTGATCAATTACAAAAGTTTGCACAGCTGACAACTTCACAATGAAGACAGAACTCCTGAGATGTTAACTGCTCCTAAAACACTAATGTCTTGGTTTCTATTTTGACACAAGGTATGATGTTTAAAAAAGGCAATTTGAAAGTTTTTGGAAGGTGTATTGTTTCACATCTGACGGAACTAGGCTAACTGTTTCCACTCGTTTCTAGTCTTTGTGCTAAGCAAGGCTAAACACATCCTGGACCTCTCTGTACTGGACGCATAGAGATGAAAAGGATATGACTCTCTGTACGACAACAAACAATGCCCAAAAAATTTTTTTCCTCTTCCTCTTTCCTCTGCAACCTACACCTCTATTCTTAGCTGCTGTGTTGAGCACATGACCCTCTTGGATCGATGAAGTTTGTCTTTTATATTTTCCAGAACAAGTCTTTGTGTTGTTGAAGCCTCCATTCTGATCTAACTATTAGTACATTAGCTAACTAACTAAAATGAAAATCCAAACTAGGGATGGAGGTGGGAGGGGGGTCGCACCTGCTGGATGGATAAATACATCGCTAGAGGTCTAGGCTGAAAGTCATGCATAAAATTCATATACTGTCATATGAGAAGTGCCGTTTTATAGCTTCAAAACAAAACAACAACCCCTCAGACTCAGAATTATTCTCCTGCTAAAGAAAATAAATAAGATCCTTCTGTTCTTCGTTTTCCTGCCATAGACATGTATCAAACTTATCAATATACTGTGGCCACATTTCACCCTGTTTTGCAACAGAGCAAAATAAATTGGTATGTCCCTGTATTTCAATAGGAAAGCAGAAAATAAATCAAATAGAAAAATGACATACTACTGTATGTGATATTAAATCCTCTTCCTGACATAGAGTGATCAGCCTGAAACTCCAGCCTCAGTGTGTTGGTATTGGACGTCAGATGGGAAGGACTCTCAGCTCCAGAGAACCTCCCAATGACAGTGGCATCATTTGTCTCTCCATCTTTCACAGTTAGGGAATCGTAGGGTGCTTCGAGGTCAAAGTCATTAAATGCCAAGTGGATTCTGGAGCCTGGATCTGATTGGATGAGCCAGACACAGTTCATGTTGTTCCCATAGCCTTCTGGGTAATCTGGGGAGAGGACAGTTCCGGAGGGAGCTGTGAAGTTGGACATGCAGGGGACTAGGGGAGGAAGAGAAGTATAGAAACGCAGACAGAGACCGTCAGACAAACAGACAGTGGGGAGAAATGAAAAAAAAAATAGAGAGAAGGAGAAATTTTCTGTTAAATATTCATTGCTACAGCATCATCGGTCATCATCTGCTCCAGGCCATAATAAACTCTGTACTGTCACCATGGTGACAGGTCAGACTGAATGTTATCAACATCACAGAAGAGCACATGCCATGTTTTTCCCCCTCTGCAGCCATATTCCTGAAAATCATCTCTGAATAATTTTAATACTTACATATGCATATGGGGATATTTGCTGACCACTGATTGTTGTCTTGGCAGGAGATAGTTTTCTCTCCAATCAGCTCGAAGCCAAACTGGCACTCAAACCTCAGGATTCCTCCATTTAAGAAGCTGTCCCCTTCTCTTATTCCATAGAGGGGAGTTCCAGGGTCGCCACAACTCTCCTTGTCTATTTCTGTAAAGGCACAGTTTCAGAAGGAGACATTAATATCTGAGTGTTATTCCTCTGTGCCACAGACCTCTATTATTGTTCAAAAACTATTAAAGTGCACCAATAAGCCAAATAGTTGGTCTGGTTGACGTGTTTCTTCATTAACTTGAGCACTATTTATTTTGAGTCAATTCCACATAATGTCCTGCTGCTGTTAATATTCATTAGAGCACCAAATCTGTCTTAATCAGCAGCAGAAAATAGTTCCCAACAAATGTACTCTTTTCTCCTGTTTGAGTAATGTACTAATAACTACATTTCCCAGCTGTTTTAAGATTTTTCTAGGAATAAAAGTCCATATGTGAGACCCATTTTTAAATATTTATATCTTTAGTAGGGGAGGTGATGTTGCAGTGGCTAACACACATGCCTTTGGTGTGAGAGACAAGGGTTCAAATCCCCATTGTGACACATCCACCAATGTGTCCCTGAGCAAGACACTTAACCCCTAGTTGCTCCAGAGGTGTGCGACCTCTGACATGCTTAGCAATTGTAAGTCGCTTTGGATAAATGAATAAATGTAATGTAAATGTAGTAGTAGAGGGTGTGGGGCTGAGAGTTGCAGGGGAAGTCTACACATTGCTACTTTTGGACTTTTTACGGGTTTTTTTTACAAAAGAAAAATAATAAATATTTCTGGCCAAATCATTAAGGATGGATCTTGACCTAACCTAATAAGCTAGTTTATTTTAGATAGAGCCATAGATATCTCAGCCACTGTATAGCAATAACTTCTGACATACAATAGGGTAGGTATAATAGAATAGCAAGCTTAATCACAACTAAAAACACTGGCATCAAGGTGGTTTATATTGTGACAGTTAGTAACACTATTTGGTTATGAGACAAAGTCAATCGTCACATCTCAGAGATAAAAAAGAAAATATTTGTCACAAAGAACTTACATAACATTGGTCATGCAGAAACTAAGAAAATGAGAGATATAACATACAGTACAGAGGGTTGAAACACTGCTAATTTGCTTGCACCGAATAACCTGAGGAGGAGTATCAGCAGCGGTTACCACTAAGTTCTTTTTATTTAAAGTTTGTTATCATCAGGTGTTCACATTTGTGTTTTTTCTATACAGCTGCATGTTCAAAGGAAGTTAGAGCCAGAATCTGTAACTCACATTTATTTATTT
Source organism: Micropterus salmoides (assembly GCF_014851395.1). NCBI lineage: Eukaryota > Metazoa > Chordata > Actinopteri > Centrarchiformes > Centrarchidae > Micropterus > Micropterus salmoides. Next base: position 16,654,499 of record NW_024040817.1, on the reverse strand, counting down.
TTTTAACTTAAGTGAGTAAGTGAATATATTTGGCAGCTCACGTATGTTGAGTTTAATTTCAATAATATTTGTGGTCACCATGCAGCGTTATCTCGCTCAAATACCCAGTGGTCATCTTTCCCTGCTGTGAAACACTGTCATGCTACAAGAGCTCATCATCCAACTGAAATACACTACCAACTAAATAGTCTTCCTTGAAGATGATTGGCTGTTGGTTTGCTGCGTCAGGCGAATTTTTTGAAATGCTTCTACTTCTTAGTTCACAAAGCCTGGAGCAAGTTTGTATTAATCTCTTTCTGTATACCTCGTTCCCCCGAGTTTGCAAGTATTCACGACACCCCTTTTTTTCCCCCACATTCAGTCTGACCATGAAGTTAGACAGATCCTTCTTTGATTCTATATAAAGGTGCCACTGTGTCACCATTCTCTTTAAAATTTTGTGTATGATATTTCTGGAAATATACCCAACTATTTCCCCAGCCTTTCTCTCCTTTATGCCCCTGCTTTCCTGTATTATTTACAGGAGTGGCCCATGGCAGGAAGTAAAGGTGTGTGCTTTGTGCTAGTCTATGTGCGTGTGTGTGTGCGTGTCCGAGCGCATGCGTTTGTGATGTATTGCATTAATTTCCATCATGACATCGTCTTTATGAGAACCACAGACTCAACCAATCACAACCTGCCTAACACGCAAGCTTGTGGTCTGAACACACACAGACACTCACACACACACACACACACACACACACACACACACACACACACCTAGCAGAAGAATAGAGAACAAATTGCTTTGGAGAGAAAACAGGCCTACTGCCGGAACATTCCTATACTTGTACACTCTCTCTCTCTCTCACTCACACACACACACACACACACACACACACACAAAGCCACAAAATCCCACATCCACAGACAGCCTCTCCCACAGAATCACATACAGGGATACACACATCTCTCTCTCTCGCTCACTCGCTCGCTCGCTCACACACACACACACACAAATAATCCTATTGTGTTTGTAACAACAAGGCTGACGGATTCACAAAGGGGATTAGGCTTCTTAAAGCGTACGTATGTGTGTGTGTGTGTGTGAGTGAATGCGTATGTGTGTGCAACTTCGATATTATGTTTGCGATTGCGCATTGAGCCCCATTCCATCCTGCTCTATAATACTCCATCATGCCCACAGAATATTGTCCTTGGGAATACACATGTGTGCATGCAAACTCCACACACACACAAACACAGATAAAAGAAGTGTAAATGCACTACCTTTAAAGATCTGAGTGACTAAGGTAATAGCTTTTGGGGGATAATGAGATTGGAGAAAAAAAGCTTATTGGCTGTTTCTCTTTTGTGACCATTGTGGAATTGATTTTCCGGCTAGGCTGCTAATAGTAATCGAATGCTGAATGTATAGTCATATGCATTCTGATGTTTGTCATATGCTAAAAACTGTCTTTTGCAAGGTCTGACTGTTGCTGTGCTTTATTTTCATTAGGTGTATCCCTTACCAATGTCTCCAAAACAAAAGTAAGATGCATTAAACTTATTAAACTGCAAAAAATACTAATATGAGTTATCTATAATAGCCACAGAAGAAGAGGAATTGAGTGGATAGTCTTCTGTACACTCAAGCAGGTTTGCTGTGTGGGGAAGAAATGAGAAATCCAGTCTGGCTAATTAGCTTATGGTTGTCTGAATATGTGACCTAAAGGGAGTGGCTCAAATTGACTTGTTCACACTGTAGACATCAGTGAGGAGTGTCTGTTGAATTAAAATGATCCCATTTATTACACTCATAGTATTGACATTTTGTCAGCCTCTCTTGGGTTCCAAACCAGGCCGCAGAGGAGCTTTTGAGGATTGAATTGATAGGAGATGTGTATGAGAAAGACATCAATTTTCTGTTCTCATTAAAACACAAAATCTCTGCTGGCCCTTGTTATATAAAGTGCAAAAAAAACGTTTTTTAAACTCGATGGTGTAACTCCCATATACCTGTTACTCTCGGTAAATTGGACATCAGGATCACAGATAATAATTGGGCTGTTTTCTTTGATCTGGACACATCACGGGGCAGAAAAACATCACTCCAGTTGGCTGTAAAAACTCCTCAACTACAGGCCCGTACTTTGCCTCATCATCATCCTGTAATAGTCTTGTGATTCCATAATCATCAGTGAATTTCAGGATGTGCCTATCCTCATAAAGATTCCTGCCTGTACAGAGAGTACAGGTGAGAGAACAGGACACCCACATCTCAAAGGCATTTTTGCAATGTTTGTTCCCCTGAGGTGTTGTGTTGTCGCTTCATCTACCAATCGGAGAACAGCATGTTAGAAAATCTGAATAAATAACTAAACAAATGTTACATCAGTGAACACACCATTACCTTAGTACACTGTGATATATCAAAACAAGGGAGTAAAACCAATAAAAGCTTGCCAAGACTATACTTAAGAAAGGTTAAAGCAGCCTTTTCAAAATGTCTCTTCTGCTTGTAGTAAAAACAAAGAGTCTAATGAGCTCTAAACCATCTGGAGCTGCTTCTTGATGAGCCTTTCAAATGACTTCATGACCAATGACGGCCAAAACAGTATCTTGTATGTTCACCAATGCTTAGTCAATCCCTCCCCATATTAGTATTTAGAAGATCCCACTGTTAGGGAAGTTGCTATTAAAGGTTGAAATGACCATCAGTCTTATTAGAAATCAGGGTAATTCTTCAAATAGTCACTGTGTTAGCCAATGCCATATATGATTTGGAATGTATGGCATATATTATTGTGGCCTAATGAGAAAAACAATCTATTTTTCTTTTTACAATGGATTTTGACTAAATGAACTACAGGTATAGTATTTCAATATCAGTAACACTGATGGCTACATGCGGACTGAACATTACATGAATCAATAATTCAAGACGGAAAAATGAAATGCTGTTTACAGTTCTGTGATAAAGGAAGCTCTGCCCTTCACAGGGCACACTCTGAAGCATACAGGCACATACGCATATGTGCAGACATGCGCGCATACACACACACAACCAAAAAAGCGACTGGCTTTGGCTCACTACCCCAATACGAAGGTTATTGACTGTAAAATTGTACCACATTTCTGGGTATGTTGTGAATGAATATTTCATGAATTCATATTTCATGGCGTTTCAGCCGCTCTGAATGAAATGCTATTTAGTGCTGTGTGATTAAAAGGCTCAGCACCTGGACTACTGTGCTGCAACAGGATCGAGATCCTGTGGGACGCAACACAAATCTTATGAGTGCAAGATATTTTCACTATAACGCTGGTCGGAGCAAGAGGTCAGCATTATTATCGCAGGATGAAATTTCAAGTATATAAAAATGAGACACTGCTGTTATTGAGCTTAACCATGCTAATAAATGCTTTGTCCTTCAGTAAATGATATGTATCAAAATGTGATACCAAATAAAGCTCAGTTGCACTTCAGTTTATCCCTCCTGTGGCCTCCTTCACTACCTTTATCTAGTTCTCTCTTAATCTCTCAATTTAGACGAGCCAGCTTCATACATTTTGTTAAACATCAGTAATATGAAACAACATTTCAACCTTTGATCCAATCTGATCTGCTAATCTACACTTACTTTCCAAAAACAGACACACTTGCAGTCAAACACAGAAATGTATGGGTGCACAAAAGCAGGGAGATATGAAGAAGGCACACACACACACACACACAGATTGCAGTCTCTCTGTCCCTCTCTGCAAAAAGGCACATCCACTACAGAGCCATCGAACCAGGGGTCAATGGTGCTGTAAAACTCCACCTTGACATCTTTCCCTCCTGTAAAATACGTCACATTTTAAAAACCATAAAAAGCAGATCAAAAATCCAATATAAAATCTCAAAAGTAAGAGGTGACATTATGACTTGGTGATGGGATCCTGGTCAAGAGAAGAAAAAGGAAGGGACGACAAAACAAAACAGTGATGTTTCAGTAACATTCAAATTCAGGAATAATAGTGGGTAAGATAATAGCATGCTAAGAGATAAACCTAGTAACATCTAAATAAAAAGCATTTGTCATGAGATTAACACATGTACCACGTAGCCCTGTTTTACTACTGGCTGTGAAGCTGGCACTTGACGTTTATGCTGCACTTCGTAGTCTCCTAGCACAGCGTTATATAACACAGGATGATAGGATAATGCTAGAGCGATGCACTCAAAAAAAAAGAAAAAAAGCCAGAGCTCAAGTGAATGACTCATTGCCGGAAAACAAATTCTCAATATCACCATTCACATGTATTTCAATGAAAATGGATGAGAAGTGTGGCTTTTATTGCTTTTATTGTTCTGTGTTTTGTATAATTTAAAGCCACAATACTGGGGGGAAAACCCCTCAGATGTAAGAAATTATAGACATTCAGACATCAGATTTAGACACTGTATTAATGTGTACATGTCCGGCATCACAAAAGACACAATCCACCTGACACCTCAATCAGTCTGATTGTGCAGGTGACTTTACTTTCCACATCCATGGCCAAAATGTGGCTTTAGTAAGCAGCAGGTGAGTGAGGGCAAATGAGCACATGTGCCTGTTTTAGTTGGCAGGAATCAGCTGCTACTCCTAAGTGGAACAGAAGGTTTACTCTGTGTGCCGTGTGTGAATCCTGCATCAATCCAATTTGCAGCTGCTGCATTTAAATTATAGAAAGCGATGGTGGTGCTCAAAAATCCCACTCTGTGGCAGCCCTTAAATTCTCAAAGGTTAGATGAGATGGTGATGGAATACCGCTGAAGCCCCTCAGAGACCTTACAAACAATTTGAACAGACTTTTAAACCAAATCACTGATATAAAGAAAAATAGGAGAAGTGGAAGTGAAACGGGTGCAGTCTGTACATCCCTGCTAGCTGCACACCAAACCTCCTTTCTGACTGAGAATATGAATGGTAAACTTGATAAATCATGACTTTATTGAGTAAGATTTATCCAAAAACTGTACAGGCACTTCTGCACCTATTCCAGACAGTACATGCAGTACTTTTCTTCTGCATCCATTTTATGAATATATTCATAATAAAAATTGTAATTATATATATATATATATATATATATATATATATATATATATATATATATATATATATATATATATATATATATATAAATAATCGCATTTTCTTGCGATTAATCGCTTTGTTACGTGCAAAATTGAATAATGAATTCTAAAGTAGTGTATTGCGCACTTATAATTTAAATGTACTGCTATATACACAAAAGTGCAATAACATGTGGTTTGCAAACACTTTAAACAAATAATGTGCTTTTTACCAGCAGTATTCCCTTTACACAGAAGCAATAAAATATTACCTATACCCTATATATAACCTATACCCTAAACATTAATGTAATCAAATCAAACATTAAACCAAAGCTATTTGCCACTGCCAGGGCAGGGTGTAGTGGTCGTCTTATATGCATGTGTTCACTCGCACAGACTTTACTTGGTTAAAAACTTGAAATGACGTTACAAGTTGCAGTGGATATTTTACAAGCACGGACCAGGTAACGTTAAAGCAGCATTGAACACAGTGTAGATGTTGGTTTGGGTTGTTTGAGTTGTTTGATAGGCTGCATCATTAACAAGCAAGTGGCTCACCTGCTGCCGTGATAACGGATTGAGGGTGGGAAAATACAGAAAAGAGATGACAGCGTAGTCTGCTGAAGCCTCCCTCCACTGCCAGTGAGCAACAGACTTTCAAAATAATAATAATTTTTTAAAAACTGCGTTAACGTGCGATGAAATAATTGTCTGCGTTAATTAATTAATGCGATAACGCGTTAATGTGCCCAACCCTAATAAATATATATATATATTTTTTTATTTTATCGCATCAGTACGGTGTGTTTCAAGAGGTTATGTATTCAAGAGAGACACGTACAATATATAACACATATTATACTGTACATATTTTTACCCCACCATGCATGAATGATTTTTTCCCACTGTAATCTTACTGAGTGACTTGTTTTAACCTTACTGTGGTGATGTCTATTTTTTAAACCAACCAAAAAACTATTTTACATCAGATATAATTCTGTAAATAGATTATGGAGAAACCCCGACCTCCATCCATGCATTAACACACTGCATTTATCTTTTTCATTTCATAGAAAATGAAAATAAATCACTGAGACACTGTTTTATTGCTGTTGAACTCAAACCATAAAGCACATTCAAAGCAAATATTATGCTCTGAAAGTGTTCGAACAAACAGTAGGTATTGTATAATTCCACAATCACATACAAACACACTCACAGATATATTATGATCTAAAGCCACAATGGCACCTCTTTATGGACTGTGCAGACACACACACACACACACACACACACACACATATATATATATGAGACGGAAACTCGCTGAAACTTTAATGTAAATGATGTCAATAATGTTGCAGTGCTCCCTTAAATCTACATGCCATGATTCAGGATAGACTGAAAGACTGCTGTACAGGCAATCTGTACTGCTATGTATGTGTGTGTGATTTGTAAGTCTTCCAACGGGGAGTCAAAGTGTTGCCAGTTTGTGACCTTGGCTTTAATAATACATGAATGGTGACATGAAAAAGGGGGACAAAGAGAGAGAGAGGGAGAGAGAGAGATAGAGAGAGACAAGGAGCGAAAGAGTAAAAAAGAAAGATGCAGGACTGACAACACGAGAAAAGAGGGTCTCTTCTCTTGTCAGATACAGGAAATGGGTTGAGAGAGAGAGAAAGGGAGAAGCAGAGAAACCAAACAACAGTGCATTAGAGACAGCAAGAGACAATGTTGTGACTTTAGAAAGAAGGGGAAAGAGAGAACTGGGGACGGAAAGATGGCTAATGAGGAAAAATGAGACCAATAGAGAGATGGACAGAGAGAGAAGGGAAGAGGGGGAACGCAAGGAGTGAAAGAGGTGAGTGACTTGTTGGTAGAGCTTCGTTGGCTCACTGATGGAGGGCCTGTCTAACACACACACACACACACACACACACACACACACATTGTGTAGTGCATCGTTGACTTTGTAGCAAGGTAGAGTTACTGATAATGTTTATATTTCATTTCCAAGGTCTATGGGATGTGGCTTTAGGAATACACAGACATGCGTACACACACACACACACACACACACACACACGCTCTCTCTCTTTTTTTTCTGTCTCAAAAACACACATACATCTCACACAGCCACCCACTAATACCACAGGCATCCACCTTTATAGTAAATCTTGTGGGTGATGGAGCCAGCACTCAGAAACAAACACATTTATCTTGCACAGAGTACAGGTAGAATCTGTCAGGGTTTTTGGGTTTGAGTAAGACACCCAGGTGAATGTTTTCTACTAGTTTTTTTTTGTCACTGTGATATAGAAATAGAAATATACATAATGGCTCTGGATTATTACAGGATAATAGAGTACAGAGGAGGCTGAGCATGATATGTGAGAGTTTAAAAAACAAACAATGGCCAACAGTATTTTCTGAGCTAAAGGACAGTAATTATACGCACATCACTTGGGTGTAAGGCTATCAGAAAACACTGTCAGTGTGCTGGTATTACCTTTTTTATTGACATTTCTTCCTAACAAACACAAAACAAACAAAATAAGGATCCTTAAATTTGATTAGAGTTTTGACAGTAAGCATACTCTCTGGTTGACAAATTATGTAATGACAACACTGCTACTAAATTATGGAGAACATATCTTTAGCATTTTCTTGCATTTGATTATGCTTTTAGGATGTAAATAAAGGTAAATGTATTCTCATTTGTCAAAAGTATATAGATTATACCTACTACAGTGAATATAGACAGTTAAATCCCTGCAAGAATAAAATGTCTGACCATCATTCTGTACAATGGAGTATTATTATAAGCATGGATGCATTTAAATGATGGTTCTCTCCATTAATTCTTTTATCGATCTCTATGGGGAAATTACTCAGGAGAAATGAATGAGGATATGTGCAGCTATTGTGGAGCCTCTTAGCAGGTGCCCTTTGATTTCAAGTTGGTTTGACACACTGGCTATTTTTACATATGAAGTTCTTTATCTAATCATGTGTTTTAAACTATTGCATGGTTTGGAGCAGATTATATCTCACACTACAAAATAAATTAAACATGAAGACCGTAGTGTTAGAGTTCTCTTTGAGGGAAGTGGGCCTGTGGTATATAATTATTTTCTATTTGAATAACTTTTGTACACCACAGAATTTAAGGCAAGACACTGCAGGTGAATAGGGTAAAAAATAAGATATCACCATGAAACGTTCCTAGTTGATTACTTACATTAAGACAACATTTTTTTATATTACAGGTTTTCAGTAATATTATGTTTAAATATGCAAATGAGGCAGTATCTATTGAAATATGTGTTTATTTGCATCTATTTCAAAAACTAAAATCTGAACACTGGATTAAATCAAGTTCAAATTTATGGTTTTCTGTTGACACATTGTACTCAAATATTTTTTACAGAGGGGATTTTTGGATTAGAGCCTGACCGATTTATCGGCCGATATGAGCTAATTGCATTTAATCGGCATCGGCGTTTATAACAGCAGATACATGAGTATCAAAAAAGAAACAGAGACAGATCCTTCACACTTGTCAAGAGTGTTGCGTTGTTTGCGTACCAGAGGGCGCTCTGCAGCTCCCCTGTTAACGCCACTGCTGCACCAGAAAAAAAACACAAAGAAAACAATCTGACCGGAGTCTACCGAGATTGTTTACAACACACAGACACACGCTGTGGCTGTTTGCGGTGAGTTGGTCATTTGTCACGTTAATTACATGACTTAAATAATTATAATGAATGTAGCCCCAATCACTTCTCCTCTCCTGAAAACATTCATGGTTTGCGAACCCTCCCGTTTTTCACTGCCATCTCCCGGCTTCCTACCGGCTCACAGCAGTATGTTTAATGTTACGGTAGTTGGGTGTTGGAGGCTACGCTGCTGACAGATGTGATTGTAGACATATTTCTAACTAACATTAATGCGGCCCATTGCTAAAGTAGCCACAAAGCTAATGCCGTGTTTATCAGTAGAAGAGCGCTAATGTTGTAATGAGCCGTTACACTATAGTTTCTGACATATTCTAAATTAGTTTGCAAGCAGCCTGTCTGCAGTTATAGTTGGCGTGTCGGAAATGACTAAACCAGAGCAGACATGTAAATAAAGTTGAGATGAACAAGAATCTAACACGGCTTTCTGCCTAACAAAGTTATCTTGCTCCTCTTTGTGTGACGTTGTAGATGTGAAACGTTGTAGTCAGAGCCTTACCGGCTCTGGTTGCAACTCATTGCATTACCAGACCCTCCACTGTGACCTCATTAAATCCACAGATGATGGCACTCATAGTTCATTTCTGCACCTCTCTGTGTTTCACGAACTGTAATCAAATTCACACTACATCTATCAAATAGAGAACTTAGGAAAGGTTAATATTTTTAGAATGGTAGGAGATCATTTCAACAGAACAAAACCGTTTTAATTGACATTAAGATAAAGGTCAGATGTTCTAAACAAACATTTATTTTTTTAAATAACAAATAAACCAGACAATTTACCTTGAAAGTGCCCTGAAATAGACTCAATAGACTAAACAAAAAAAATGCTTTTGTGAAAAAATGTTTTTCACATGGAAAACGTTGTATCCTTTCCGTTGTAAAAAATCCATCACTTACAAATTTAACCTAAAAAGCATCCCAAGAAGAGTCTTCCAAATCTGGAAGACAGTATGTAAAAGTAGACATGCTCCTAGGTTGATCACTACTAGGGTTGAAACGATTCATCGATTAAATTGATAAAATCGATTAATAAAATGCATCGAAACAAATTCTTTGCATTGATGCTTCATTTAATCCATATAACTATATAGTACAGTGTTTCGCACGGACATTTATTACTGTCGCACATCGCGCTTACGCTGTCAAAACGATGTGATTATAATGGAGCTGTTTGCAAAGTCGAGGAAGAAAGAGAAAATAGCGAGGGGCAAAGAAGAAAGTGTTGAAAGTATGGGATTATTTCAAGCTAAAAGAAAACAACTCTAATGTTACCGTCCGTCCACCGTAAAACCAAACTTCGCCTCCGCAACAGCACGACAGCACCTGAACAAAAAGCAGCCGGTGTTCTGCCAGCGGACCACAGATAAGGTAACAGTAACAGCAACTTTAGCATTTAACTGAAATCATGATTGATTGTTAAGTTGAAGACTAGACAAAGTAAGCCGCAGTCCTCAGCTGAAAATGTAAACACATGTGTTTGTTGTTGTCCTTTTTGAGCCGTGAGTTGTAACCTCATGAGTCACCTGCAACTCTCTCTGTAGCACAGACAATCCCTGCTACCTGCGTGAGCTAATCCATTCTTTCACCCAGAGTCTTTATAACTGTTATCTTTATAATAACAAACAACAGCTGTTTCGTGTGCAGGATCATTCATCTCCCGTTTCACATTTCATGTGTGTTTTCTTGACTAAACATGGTTTGGAGACCTGCGTCGGGTGACATAGCCGCTGTCGGCTCCTGTAGTGTGAGTATGTCCCTGTCACCGATCAGTCACGTAGTGTGAACACCACACCGACTTCAAGACTGCTGTCATATGACGGCAGCTTGTGTAGTGTGAACGGCGCCGCCAACCAAAAATACTTCTTAAACGACGCAAATTGTTGAAATAATCTATAGAAGCTTTGAATACTAAAATAATCGTTAGCTGCAGCCCTAATCACTACTTTTGATGTCATCTTCAAATAAAAGAATCATCTGCTATCAAAATCATCTATAATACTCCCCACAGAAATGTGCCCATACTGTAAAAACAATCAATGAAAAAGTCAGTGCCATTTTTGATTGACAATTTAAAAATCAGTGAATTGACTTAGTAATAAGTTAAACAGCAATATCTTACATATTAGCAAACATATCATAGCATAAGCTCCTGGTCTACTCAAGCCCCCAAGAATGGAGCTGGGCTATAAAGCAATTTTGGTGTAGTGGCCATGTTCATCACGTGAAGCACACTAGCCCAAAAAGATTTTTTCCTATACACAATCATTGAAAAAGAAGTGGCTGTAGAATAGTGAATACATTTTTTGAGTGTCACAAATGACTCTTTATTTTTAGAATTGGATCAGTTTGGTCCAATAACCTTCGTGAAGTCTAGAGAAGCCGTATGATTAAATTATTTTATCCTATTCATGTGTGCAGGGAGCCAACAGGAAGACAGCCGACTGGGCCAGTAGATGTCTTTGATGTGTATACTCTCAACTGGCTTGGCTGGAGAAGGATTTTAGTGCACAAGATACTTTATGGGCTTATAAACGCAGTGTAAGGAACCTGTGGAGGCTTTGTCTTTAATAGCAAAGACTGGGGAGCCTTTTTTAAATGCAATCTAACTCTCCTTAATAGATCTAGATAGAATAGTCATTGAACAAGGGTGTGTTTTGCTGCTTATAAATCAGACTTTTCATTTGGGACACTGTTCCAGTGGATGGTAACACAAAGAAATAGGCCTCCTAGACTGAAGGGTAGAATGAAGCATGGAGAAGAATCTTTGGCCTACAAACACAACATTTTGCAAGTTTACTAAAAAAACATTTTTTTCTCATTCCCTTCACACACATACACTTAATTTACATTTTCCCATCCTTTCTCTTTTATCTCTCAAACACACTTATACACATGCTCTTTTCTTACCCTTGTAATTGATCTTAAATCCTATAGATCCGACACTCTCATCTGACTGTAGGTGAAGCCACATCTGGTGGGTCATACTGACTATCAGGTCAGGAACAAAGCTACCTGATAGGCTGGGGCATAAAACACAACACTATTAAATCATTGTAATTATAGTCGCCATTATAAAAAGTATAATTTTCATCCCTGCAATCATAGCCATAATCAAATTCTCAAGTGCTGCTGTGAGTGTGAACAAATTGCTGGAGCATACTGCGTTAGAGTTGAATGCTTTGGTTTTGCAGAATGCTCCCTCAGAAAAGCAAATTGCATCCATACCATCCTTTTTTTTGTGTGGCTTTTTTCTCAGAATGCCAGCCCTCTTTTAGGCATTAAACTGACCGACTCCAAAGTGAATTGAAATCAGCCACTTTGTAAAGGCTCTACATCTGTTATCCTTTTGGGCACTGCAGAGCATTTTCAAATTTCAAAGACAAGTTCATCTTTTTAAGTGGAGCACACATAATGCAGACTGCTGTTTTACGATCTGACTTAATTACGACAAAGAAGATGGAGGTTTTAGGCTAGCTGGCAGCTGATGGCTTAAAATGGAAAAAGTCAGTTTACTTTGATCATTTAGACTTTATGTGGAACATGTTAACTGTGTTGTAAAGCATCTGACTGACTGACAACAGCGCTGCTGCTCATGAGGGCATCTGGTCATTATGGAAACACAATGTGTGTTGCACAAAGAAAATGCAAAACTGCAGTTAAGAGAGCCCATTTTCTGAAAGTTGTTACATTCCCTGTGTTTTGTTGCTATAATCTGTCTGGTATGACAGCAGAAGACAACTTAATATGCATAATTTTCAAGCAAGGACTAACTATCTCTTTTAATGTGAAATGCATTATATAATTATGATACAGTGTGGGATTTCCCACCACTGATTCATAGATGAATAATGTATTAAAGTTTTTTACAATCCGCCCACATGTGACACACTCAATCCTAAAATGCTTGATTTGGGCTAGAAAAAAAATAAATAAATAAAAACTTTTCACAAAAAATAAGAATGTAAAATGATACTGTAATACTTACACCTGTAGTATAGTTGTAGGATCTCCCACTTCCCCTCCATCTCCTATTGTCAGAGTATCATAGGCTATCTCCAGGTCAAACTCTTCAAAGTTGATCTGGATTACCTAGTTCACACACAAAAACCCAGAAGCATACGTGTCAGTTTCAAACCACTTCAAGCACAACCCAGTCAAAGTCAATCTGGGCCTGACATTTAGGTTTATAAATGTCAGGGCTACTTATTTATTAGCTTTGACAAGATGAAGCAGATTCTGAAAACAGACAAACATTAGATACCCCTACAGTGTATATGAATCTTTATTGATCCCAGTTTAACAACCATCTGTTTATAAGATGTAGAACTGTGTCATGATGATATCTGTTAAGAAATCTTTTCTTGCAAAAAGTACGACTTTGTTCTCATATTATTACAACTTTTGTCTAAAAAAATTCCAACTTACACTTTTCCTCCTAATATTATGACTTTCTATTAAAAATAAAAATAAATGTCAGTTAAGCCTCGCCCATTTTCTCGACAGAAACTTGGCCTAAATGGGCTGAGGTAATACATTTACACAAGTAATTACCTTTTCTTTGAAAATAAACTTAAAGGTGAAAAAAGAAACAACAAAATATGAAAAAATTATGAGAAATCACATGCATAGAGTCAGGGATATATCTATATTGCCCTCCACTGACCCCAATCATAACCACCAAATGCTCCATAGATGTTTTTATGTTTAGAATTTCACCTATGACCATATTATAAAACACATTTCTCTCTTGGAACACATGACCGCAGGTGAATCATTAGAATGCATTAATGCATCACACATTGTGGTACGACTTCATTCAGCGTTGCAAGAAGAACTAGGAAGAGACAAGAAGCACCACCCTGCGCTGCACTCGAAGCTGGGAGAATCAGCACACAGCTCAAAAGTCTGATCAGGAATTATTAAACCAACACTTTCTGTTTCATCTAAGACCAGAGAGAAACACATTTGGCAGAGAAGGGAGGAGAGAGAAAAGGAGAGTTGGGGGGAAGGATGAGAGGGACAGAAAGAGGAGAGTAGATAAAGAGAAGGAAGAAGATGAAGGCAGATAGAAAAAGGGAGGAGAGAGGAGGAGGAGGCAAAAGAGAGGAATGGGGGGTAATAATGAGCACATCTTTGATGCTAGCAACATACCGTGTTAGAATATTTCAACTAAAATTCTGACTTGACCCTCAGGGGAAGACTGAAACCTCACTGCCTATCCTTCACTTCTTCCTCTTTCCTTGTGAGGAATTTTCAGATTTCCAGATTCAATATTCTGCCGGAGGACTTCAAAACATCCAAAACAGCATACAGGTCTGACGCTGGTGTGTTAACTCTGAGCACATTTACGTCCATATCACTATCTTCTTATTTGTGAGCATCTGTTTTTGTAGTCTGCTTGAGTTAGACATCATGAATATAGTCCTTTTCCTTTCTTCCTCCACTATCTGCAACCTGAACACCTGGGGACATGATACCACTAGTGCGCATGTTGAAGTATAAACAGCTTATCCTCACTGTGACCTTAACCGTTGAATCTATAAAGAAAGAGGGAACAAATGAAAAACTGAGCACACATTACAGTGACCATGCCTTTCCCCTCACATGCTGTTTAACTACTTATCTGTTGGCAGTGTCGTCTGATTTGCTTTTGTTCGTGGGGTTCATTTTTATTCAAGTCAATTTTCGATTTTGCTTGTGGCAGCAGAAGCAGACTTACCTTTTGTATGACATTACAAAAGATATTACGAAACAGATGTGGCCATACCACGATTAAATCAAACAAACTGGAAAGAATCAACAGCACCATTACCTAAGGTCACCGGAAAGGAGTTAAGTGAGAGGAGGCTACAAAGATGAAGCAGTAACTTGCCCAGCTCACAATGCTGACTCAGTCTTATTGGCATGTAAGGAAGCAGATCGGATTAAAGCATCACCTACAAACCTGCTAAACTCTCCCTGGCAAGCCCACACACATACAAAGACACACCAGCACTCAAGCACACATTGTCACAAACACACACACACACACACACACACACACACACTAACACTCTCTCTCTCACACACACACATACACACACACACACACTAAAACACTCACGTATACAGACAGGCCCCGCTTTGTGGAGATTAATGTGTCAATTTCTGTGATTACATAGTCACCATTTTCACACTTATCGCAATATTCCTATAAGCCTTAAGCAAGCTTTCAATCCAACAGCAAGCCTCACAATATATAACATATACCAGTATACATAAACAATGTTTTTACACATTTTATCCAAAGGCAAACCTTGATCCTGCATTTAAAGGGTTAACACAACTGCTACGTCTAGAGTAAATAATGCAAACGTGCACCAGAAAAGATTCTCTTATAAAAAGCACAATTGATGGTTTGCGTGGGTATTAAGCTGTACAGATGAATGCATCTTCTGATTCTCATGAACTGCCAGCAGACAAGACGCTTCCTGTGAGTGTAGTTTTTACACCAGCCCTGCATTTACTCAAGAACTTCAGAAAGTGCTTTACTACTGAAAATAGTTCCTGAACTTGTATATTAAGTCGCAGTGGTGAGTAGACACTAAGTTACTCCAGCTGCCATTCATCTGCGAGTGTGAAAAGAGAAACTCTGCCTTTTCTAGATGCTGACTTTTGTAATTTGGCTCATATTTAAACTGAATAAATAAAATGAAGGGGGAGAAGAACTGAGCGACTATTACGGAAATTATGTGAAGTGCTAGGAATAATGCTGTTAGTTGGCTACATAAAGGAGAGCATCTTGCCATCTTTGATTCTGTCGTGGGAACAGACCAGGGGCCTGAACAGAAAAATGTCCTACTTGTCCTACTACCTTAATTTAAGTTTTAAAGATTGAAAAAATCCCATCTTCCTCTTACTGAAGCAATTCCTGCTATAATGGATAAGAAAATGTCATGCCAGTGGAGAAGAGAAAACCCCATCTTTTTGGGAAGTTTTCTTCCAAATTATCGGCCCAGGAGAAAGATTTGAATGGATTCAGCAGACAATAAATCATATTGACAGTCAAAATATACCAATTAATATATGGTCTGAGAAATTTGAAGAGTCATCATATGGATTACATTTAAATTTATTCATTTAGCTGACGCTTTTATCCAAAGCGACTTACAATTGCTATACATGTCAGAGGTCGCACGATGGTCTGGAGCAACTAGGGGTTAAGTGTCTTGCTCAGGGACACAATGGTGGATGGGTCACAATGGGGGATTGAACCCAGGTCCCACACCAAAGGCAAGCATCTTAAATATGCGCCATCACCCCCATGGATTGAGCAGTTTGTCAACCATAACATTGTGGTGTTCATGTTCCCTGTCTTCACTGTAATTGCCCTAGAGACCTCACAGCAGTTTGTGATGCCATTTTATTATTTATTTTGAATTTAGGATAGGGTCCATGCCATCCTAATTTAGGAAATTCTTCAGTAAGAAAAGTTTTGTAATAGCTTAACTCCTATCCCAAGATAAGATAATTTTTTCCTTAACATAGTTAGGAAACATGTAATACCAAAGATACTAAATGTTATCCTAAATTGAGATAAGATAGGATTTCAGACTGTTTTCAGGATTTCAGAAAGTTTCTGTAATGAGGCCGCAGACCTGTCTGGCCATGTAGTGCATAAAGACAGAGGAAGACCTGTGTGTTTCAATGTGAAGACTGGTCTATCTATCTCCTTCTACATGTCCTTTACAGAACAACCTAATGCCACATCAGCACTGTTCACACAGCATTAAACACAGCCAGAATATCACTACATTACACTGTGGCCATGTGTGTCTATGTGTGTGTGTCTCTGTGTGCATGAATGTGAATGTTGCACTGAAGTCAACTTAGATTGGAACCTCATTACTGATAGTGTGTGGGTTAGCGTTTATGTGCACGTTCGATATCTCTTTCAGTGTAGTGTGTGTGTGTGTGCGCGCGCAATAGATGAAGCTGAACACATTCTACATATTTCTCCTCTCCTCTAATAGGTTGGTGTTCATGAAAACATCCATCTCTTTCTCTCTCTCTCTCTCACCCCATCTCTCCTGCCTCTCTCTATCTTTCCCTCTCACTTGGTGTCACCCTCTCTGTCTCTCTCTTTTTAATTGGCTGCTGCATTCCTTCTTTCCATCTATATATGGCTTCTAGCCAATGAGGCGACAGAATTGGATTTCTGCTTGATAAAGCACTTCCTTTGGTTGTCGTGGAGACAATGAGGTGATCCTCCCCACCCATACCATAATATGATCTAGGGATACCTTGAAGATACAGCTACTGTAGGTATATCTGAAACACCTGGCCAGCGACACAGTCAGTGATGTAAAGGGGGCACAGACAGGGCCGGGGAATAATAGATTGTCTGTGACAGTATTACAGTAAACCCTTTGCCACCTGCTCCCCTTGAATGTGCTTCCGCCTAGATGGTATAATTTGTGCCATTGTGAGAAGAGCCGGGCTGATAAAGACTGATGGCCAGAGCCCGTTGCAACTTAGTGTTTCCCCCTTTACTTCTGTTTCACTGAGTTGAATCCACAAGGTGCCTCACTTTAAGACACCAAGTCTGAACAAGAACCTGTGTGAAAGGCTATGCATGACTGTTGCTATGCAACTACTGTACTGAAAAATACATTTGTAGTGCTCTTTTGCTAAATGTTTAACATTTTTAACCTGAGCCCTGAAAAAGTGCTACGCAGCACATCCTGTCAAGAAGATGCATAAGGATCCCAGTTTAATCACTAACAGCAAGTAAAATAAGCCAGTGCAATTATTCTATCATATCTTTAGTGTGTATGTCTGATTTCTGTAGGCCTACAGGGCATTACTGAATTCAATGCCCGTAAAAGTACAAACCAAGTTACCCAAAAGTGTAACTTTCCCTTCTTACTCAATGAGCTTGTATTACTTTTACTTTGTGTTTGTCATAGTAGTGTTAACTAAATATGCAGCGTAACAGCACTACACTAGTCTTCTTGTATCCATGGGTTATGCATTACACTGTGCATTCAAATGCATATGAAGTGATGCAAAGCCAGCTCATGCTTCTCACTGTATATAACAGAGTATGATCTAGCAGCTGTATGTGCTAGCTGTGTATCCAGCTGAATTAGTGAATTTAAAAATAGCTGGACAGAAATGAAGTTGTCTTATTTCATGCATCATAAAAAGACCATATGAAGAAAGTTCTTTGAAGAAACTTGCTGATATTACAGAAGATGGGAACATTCGAAGAGCAAAATAAGAAACTAAATGGTGGGGGAAATAAAGAGAAGACAATAGTACAGTAAGATCTGTTTTTTGTTTTAGAAAAAATAGGAGGAGAGAAGAGAGAAGTGCAGTAATGGCCATCCCCAAGGTTAAATGAGAACAGGAGAGAATGAATTGGCTCTAAAGGCTCATTCTGCCAAAACTAAATGAAGTAATAACATCAGAGAGCTATGGAACCCCATTAACACTTAACCTGAGAGAAAGGGAGCAGAAGAAATGGGGCTGACATAGACAGAGCGACACACAGAAGCTATAGAATCTCTGTGTATCTTTACCTTCAGAATATGAGAAGGAGACAGTGAGAAATGTAGAATATGTACGGGAAAGGGTGCATTGGAGAGAGCGATACGAGTGAAACAGTGATAAACAGAGTTTCCCCTGAAGTGCCCTCCTCCTCCCTCTCTGTATTCTCTCGTTCTCCATAGTAATTTGATGGTTTCAGGCTGAGCTCTTTAATGAAGAATCTGGGTAATTCTGAGGACAGAGCCTCTGGGAATGAGGGAAGAGGAGGGATGGGCAGCATAAAAAAGAGAAAAAGAAAGATGAGACAGAGAATAAGAAGAAGTGAGAGACAGAATGAAATAGGGAAAGACATGTACAAGAAATAAAAAAAAAAGAGATGTTCTGCTAGTGGGAGAAGCAAGCTCAATTGGGACTATTGCCTTAATGTTGTAGTGCTTGCGCCATCACCCACTTCCCCCTTATAAGCCTCAGATTCTGTCTTTTAGAGTCCCAGTGTGCGTTTATGTATCTTGTTGCCTTCTCTCCTCAGGAGTTCAACTGACCGCTCACTTGCCCACTAAGCTGCCCCTCCTTGCCTCATCAGCCTCCTAATTGAGGACAGGTTTTTACTGCAGTTCGCCAGATCATCAGTGCGCTCATTCTGATCTTGCCTGTTACCTGTTGTTTAACTGCCAATTCCCCCACGGTTTGTTTGCTTCTGCCACCTGCCCAACATAAGCCAGATTTTTAATAATTAATAAGTTAATTAATAATTAAATAAGCCACCTTTGCCTCCACTAGATGGGTCTCCGAATCTGCAATTTCCACTAATCTCTTGAACCATGACAGAATGCAAATTCCTAAACAAACATGAACTATGAACACTAAAATGTCCTCAACACTAACTAAGGTGACCGTTGTCTGTGTACTAAACCATGTATTTTTGCAACCTTAAAATTGATCATTCAGCAAATTTAACATTGTGATTTATGCTAAAGCCAATTATGTGATACATTCCCAATAGATTAAATACTCTATAATCTCTGATCACACTTTTTCATGAAACAAATGTTCTGAAATATATATTGGCTTTGTTAAAGTACGGTTCTTCTCAGAATAATAATACTTGCTGCTTTTAATCATATCACATATCACTTAAGAATTTTTTGAAGAACTATATTTTCAAATTGATTGATTAATACTTTGTCTTTACCTTTAACTATACCGCATCTTTCCTTAAATTCGGCCAAAAACCCACTGGAACAAACTGAAAATTATCTGAGGGTAGTAGGACAAGTCTGACAGTACAAAAGATGCTAAGCCCTGAGCAAGATCTGGATTTACATATTCACATGCTCTAGCCTCTTCACAGGTGGCCAGCATGAATACAACAACTTGCCAAGAATGAATAAAGATGGGAATTGATTTGGAGTTATACTAAATGATTTGTCACTCTTTGTCATGCTCATGTCTTTCTCTTGCCCTCTGTCTTCCACAATTTCTGTAAGCGCCAAACTGATGAATGTGACCACAGCCCTGGGTTTAAAGACACAGATTTCCATAGATGTGCAGGACAGATTTGTTATAAAAAGTTTTAAGGTAGAGGTCTTTGAGAGACCTGACCCCTGAAACCTGATTACCAACCCTGACCACTACCTAGCTGACCTTGACTTTAAAAGCTATGGGTCTCAGATCTCTTAAAAATTTTGATTGAACCCAACAGAGAATCTAGTAACATCAGCAACACGTAACGCATCTTTAGAAGATCAAGACACAACAACTTATCTGCTGTGGCTTAATCAACTTAGTTAATTGACAAAGTTTCAAGGGGGAAACATACAAACCATTTTAATACTGAAGTGCTGTAATGTTTAAGAGTTGTCTTTTTTATCAGCAGTTTTCCAGACTAGTTTGTAATCCAATAAGGCAGGTGAGGAGGGGTCACATTACACTACCCTGACCAAAGACAAATGGTATGAAAAAAACAGTAATATATAAAGCCATATCTCACTGGAACACTTTGCCGTGCTTTACATCTCAAGAATTTATAACAAAAGATTTTTAGGAAGCAGCTAAAGAGGCTTTTGAAAAAGGGCCTGAACAACAAACAAGAAATATAGGCTTCCTTTGAGTTTCTGCAACATGAATAAAGAGTTCAGATAAACTGACACTATTATTGCTGTTTGTTCTGACTGTTAATCAGGTGAAATTGTTCTAATTGTTTAATGACTTGTACATATAAGATTTTCATGCAATTTTATTGTTGGATGCAATGTTAATGTTACTGTTTACTGTTTGAAGTGCTCCCAAGAAAAAACCCCAAAAACAAATGGGGATCCAAACAAACCATAAGCAATAAAAGCTTAATATGTTAACAGAGGTAAGTGCTTTATACCATCTTAAAATCAACTAAAGGCAGCACTTGATATTAACTATTTAGACTCCTTAGAGTACGATCAGGCATGGGTCCAGTTTCTTTCAGGTCAGCTGGAGATTGGGTCTGCTTTGTAAAAAAAAAAGAAAAAAAAAAGAAAAAGATTTCTATTTAAAGGTAGAGAGGAAATGTTGTACGACAGAATGGGCGATGACCAGCAAGACTTGACCCAGGGATGTTGTGGTTCATGTGCTACATGTCTTAGCCCTGCTAGATCACCGCCTCTGTGTTTGTTCTAAATGGATGTCCATCCTCTTCAGGTCAGGTACCGCACAAATTTAAAGACCTCTTGTTTGATATAGTGGCATACCGTCTGGCGCAATATAGCACATGACATGTCTTTGATTCAGTATAGCACATGACATGTCTTTGATTCAGTATAGCACATGACATATTGTATATATAATGTATTATGATAAAAGAACATTACAGTGATAAGGTAAAGCCTTAGATGATGAAGTGCTATAAAAATGACTTGATGCAGCTTCAGTTGATCAGGTCTTCATTTAGGGCAATGTGTTTGGCAATATCCATAATCATACATAATAAATACACATTCATTTTCAACTTACACACATTATACACACACACACGCACACACACACACGTACCCAACAGGGCGAGGAAAGGCATTAGTACTATAGCCTTCAACGGTCACATACACATTGTAGCCTTCAAATGAGAATGTTTTGCTCTAGGCCATAAACCACAGGCCTTGGGCAGTGACAAAGAGAGTTGTGTGTGAGAGTTGGGGACAGAAAGAGAGAGCGAGAGATAAAGGTTTTGAGCAAGAGCAAAACGACAAAGTGTGTGTGTGTGTGTGTATATTTGATCACACGTGCATGCAAAAGTGTGTGCGTGTGACTGTGCACATATGTGTATGTGCATCGCCATGGTGCTGACGCAGGTGTTGCCATTGACGACAGGGCGGTCACCACAGTGACCCTGAGTGGAATAACGATGTGTCTCCTGAATACCAATCAGATTTCTCCTGGGACATAAAGCGACCAATTGCAGCTATCTAACCTAGCCTTTCGTCTGCCCCTTTGCAGGATTAACCAATCACACAGGATGAGACACTGATATGCTCTGACTAGCATGCATGGTTCCTCCTATATGAATCATTATCAACACATTTCAATTATGTAAAAATGCTGCTAAACTAAATTTGTAAATGCCTGTAAGAGCTGCTGTGTTATATCAATTAAAATGACATTGAATGCATAAAATTCAAATGGAACAAAGCCTGCAGGCTAGTTTAGGCAGACAACTTGAGCTGCATCGCTACGCTCACTCATGACATTCTGTCTCACTGCAGCATGTTGTATTTCCAACACACTTTTAACAATAGGGCAGACTGCAAGATGATGTGTACTCCCCGCTCTTGCTCTGCCAGTGCTGCTCTTACATTTCATATCTGCTCTGTTCTGTGTTTGGCGTGGGTACACTTACGGGGAGTAATACAATTACAGCCTACATGCAAAATATCAACTCCAAATATGTATTCACATAATAATAAATGTATTCCAAGCCGTTTTTTAATGAAGTTCTTCTACAATAGAATTAACATATTTTTTTCACCATGCACCATAAGAGAGATATTCTCAATAGTCCCGATGCACCTAAAGTGTCCGCTTCAAGGCCCACCAATGAGTGACCTGACCTGGTTAAAAATATCAAATGGTCATATTCCATTTAGTTCCAAAACAATTAATTGCAATGTGTGTTACAGTTTTTGTTTTTTTTTGTTTTTTAATTGCTCTGCATTGGTCAAAACTGAAGCCACTTTTTCAAAACTCTTCACACATACTGCGTTACCAACATGCATCTTGGCCAAACAGTTAATCTCACCTCCAGAAGTCACTCAAACCACCAACACACTTCATACAAGCCACAAAAATTCAATCGAAACAATGGCAGCAATTCTCACTCAGAAAGCATGCATTGTCATTCATAACTAGGGCTGGACAATAAAACAATAATGATAATTATCGTAATATAATTTTCCTCAATAACAAAATAATATGTTCATTTTATCGCCAATAAATGTTTGCTTTAATTCATTTGAATCGTGAACAAATTAGCACCTAATTTTTCTATTAAAATATTTATTTTGTTGAAAAAAGAAGCCTGAAAAAAGATTACTAAACTAATCATATTTGCTGAAAAAGATAACAGTTTTGAATTTGCTAACTCAGACTTGTGAAGTGATCCACTGTTTGGCATCAAGTATTTGTCACATTCTTACCAAAGTCAAGTTTAACCACATAATTAACCATCTGGTTTCTTCAATTTTCACTCAGGAGCAAAAATATGCCTTTGAACTTGAAAGAAATAATGATTTGACTTATGTCGTGATAATTATCGATATCGACTGATATGAAATGTTTTTATCGTGATAACATTTTTGGCAACTTTGCCCAGACCTAATCATAACACACTGACCTAAAAAAACACTAACAACAGAAAACATTAAGTAAATTTGATGAACTTTTATCTTTGAAATGTGATGGATTTTTTCATATATATATTATCAGTATTTCTTTGTAGAATACAGTTGTTGCTCAGATCAAAATTGAAATTCTACTTGTTCAACCTCCACATCATCTTACTTGTGCACATCATGTAAAAGCAATTTCTCAATCTTAGAAATTGTTTCCTACATGATCAATTGCTTACTGTATGTCATGTTGATCAGAATGTATTACGGTATATTGGTTCTCTGTTGAATAGTCTTACACCTCACAACATCTAGTCATAAGTTCATTGCATAAGTCACTACATGCAAAATGGCTGAACACGTGATAACCTGCGAAACATTTTTTCTACATATGTCTATAAGACTTTTTTTTGTAAATGTGTCCTACAGTAAACTGATGAAGATATTTGTTGTGATGTGAGTAAGAATCTGTGGCCTGATAGGAACATCAACTTGAGGGGGTGTTTTCTTGCTTACATTTATTTTTTTGTAACGGTTTCCATTATGCTATGCAGTGCTGTAAAATAGTCATGTTTTTTTTATTTTCTGCATCAAAATGACATGCTCTGTCAACAAATTACATTACAAACAGTAAAAGCGTAACTGTGAATCATGTCCAATTCCTTGCAATATATAACTCTGTACTGCTGAAATTCATCAATGCCATACATAAAAAGTGCAGCCTTGTGCATTTTCAATCATTGTCATCCAAACCTTAGCCATATTTCACCAATACAAATAGTTTTCCAAAAGTTAAAGCATGATTCTAGAAATGCACCAAAGTGACTGAGAAAAACTGTAAGATATAGTACATATTTTTACTTTTTGACGGTACTATAGTATATGTAACAAGAATGAATCAGAAATTTGCTTTAATAATATCTTTCTATATCACTGCATTCAGTAATTTACTTATGAAAAAAAGTTCCTGAAATATAGTTTTTCTCAGTTGGCACATAGACATAAATGTAAAATGTACATAAATGTTCTGCTAAGATTTTCTACATTTATCTATCCAGTTACTGCAAAAATGCAGGATATTTGCAATCATTCTGTTTTGAATGTGTTTTTAACAGTTTTGGACACAGTGTGTTAGGGTTTGAAAAATGTGCTGCATATATATATATATATATATATAGTGTTTGCAGACAGTCAAGTAGTAATGAAAAAAGAGTTCATGAATTTTGGAGAAAGAATGTGTGTTTGAATGCATTTTGTGTGAAAGCAATGAAAAATGATTCACAGTTTGGTCCACATACACTTCGGCTGCACTGACTGTATGTAGAGTTTTGACAATAAGACTTCAGTTTTGACCAATGCAGCAATACTGAAATTGAAAAAAACTGTAATTAACAACAGTTTGAATTTGAGAGCTTGTTTGACAGACAAAAACAGAGAGACAAAGAAGGCGAGAGAGAAGGGCATTTACCTTATTGGGATTTGAAGCAGTAATTATCCACACACACTGTGCGTTGCTCTCATATTGAATTGGGAAGTTAGGAGATGTAAAGGTTCCTGACGGTCCTTGGAGATTACTGCCACATGTCTTCACTGTGAACATAAAAAGCATAATGTCATTGTTATTAGTAGCAATTGTTGAGAGACAATTTTTATAATTAAACCATTTCGGTAATACTTAGCCAGAGATTTTCAGGAAAAAATCTTGTGGATCACAGTAGCAGAGTAGTTACAACAATTAAAAGTGACATTAATACAGGGCTAATAGTGCTGTGACATAAAGAGAAAAGAAGGAGTGCAGGCAAGAACAGAAAGAGGAACAGAAGGTCAGAAAGATGTTATTGATACTGTCAGCGACGTCTCCCTGGATGGCAGTACTTAATTGGAAGCTATAGGCTGTGAAATACCACAGGATTAGGTAGAATTGACTGATAGAGACACTCACCAGCAGTTTACTCTCAATATCCACTGAAAGATAACAACTTCAAACTACTAGCTGGGTAAAAATTACATTCCATCTTAAAAAGAGTAAAACATTTACAGTGCAGCTTGGGACACACATCTTACATTAGGTATGATGGGATAATGTAACAGATACAGTGACTGACAGTTGGTGTAAGTGTACAACAATGTGGTTTGAGTGGAGATTCTCTATGTGAATCCATAGAAGCAAAGTACCATCAGTATGTCCCATTCATGCGGGAAAGTCATACAAACTCACTAAACACTAAGTGTGATGCTACATTCAGTGGGGTGTTGAAAATGACACATGCTAGTTGTTCGATAAACCAGCGAAGCCTTTATTAGGCTGTGTGCTCTGACTGGATGTGATAGAGAACCTGCTTGTCTGTCCTTGGGTCGCCCTGTTAGAGTTGGGAGGTAATTTTCTGCTTGGTTTGAAGCAGTGTTTGTTCCTTAATTAGTTTGTTCAGCGGTAGGCCGCAGGAACACGTACAGTTAACAGCCACACACACACAAAAGCACATAAGCATGAGCACTTATATGGTCATATTTTACAAACAGGCGCACATGCAGTTGCACATTTGTTGATGCGTACGTTACAGTGAAGAAAAAAAACCACACTCAACATTGCAAAATAATATACTTGCATGCACACGCTACACAGCAGACTTGCGTGTGAGAATGCATGAGAACACTTACGAGGACATGCATCCAAACATAATTCAAACTTCCCCACCATGCACACACAATTCACAAAAAATTCAAGCACACGTGCACACACACACACACACACACACTCCTGGCTGCTCTTGTGATAATGCAGGAAGGGAACAAGTAAAAGAATCATCCTAAAGTGTGTTTGTGTGTGTGTTTTTTTTGTGTGTGTAATGGGGTGTGTCCGTGAGATGCTGTAAGAGTGTCAGAACAAGTACAAGACCCCTTAGAGACAACCCTATATCTCCCTTGTCTGTCTCTCTGTCTGTCTCTGTGTTTCCCCGTCTCTCTGTCTTCTGGATCTTCGCCTGAGTTCCCCCTGTCTGAACCCAGTTGATGCATGTTTTTCTAATTCTCAATGCATCTTCAGTTGACCTTCTCTTGTGTTCAGCTCACTGAAGTTTATAAACTGATAGATACATAGAGATGAAGTGTGAGCGTGCGTGTGTGTTTGAGTTTCACGTGAGAAATGATTTATCTGCATGTCTCAAAGAGTGTGCGTGTGCGCTGACAGCACAATCAGCGCGGCCTGAACGAATGGCCAGCCCATCACTGTGCCAACAGCAGAATGGGCACAGTGTTGCTATAGCGATAGCGCGGAGAGAGTTATCAGCAGAATTACCAGAGGAGCTAACATCCCATAATTTATATTAAACACCATCTGTCTCTCTGCCTGCATCTGTCTGTCTTTCTGTCTTTCTCTCTGCACCTTTTATTCACGCTGTCTTGGTCCCTCTATCAGCCATTGTATGAAGTTCATGATTTACATTACACTCTATCATCTGCCGATCTCTCGTTCTCTCTATTTTTCTTCCTACCCCTTTATACTCCTGTCTTCTGTATGTTTTATTTTCATTATAATTACTTGATAATTCTACCCTGATACTTTGCAAGTTCAAGTTCAAGTTTTGTACTTTTCACTCCATTTCATCTACTAGTAAAGACGTGTATACAAAACATCAGTTTATATGATTTAATGTTTTTATAGATTAAAATACCCAGAAGTATGTGGCATATTTAAACTTTGCTCTATTGTACTCACGCTAAGGTGAACAGATTATGAACAAGCACAACGTGAGGTCAGA
This sequence comes from Micropterus salmoides, assembly GCF_014851395.1. NCBI lineage: Eukaryota > Metazoa > Chordata > Actinopteri > Centrarchiformes > Centrarchidae > Micropterus > Micropterus salmoides. The sequence goes on along the minus strand of NW_024040817.1, from coordinate 16,627,522 downwards.
CCAGCTGGTAGGCTCTGCTGCCCAGTATTTCTAGTCGCGTGAAATACGGAGACATTTCCAGGGACAGCTCCGGAAGGGGACAGGCCACCAAAAATGGGGACACTGAAAAAATCAGCTGGCTGTGGTTAGAAAACAGGTTGATGAGAGTGAGTTGGAAAACCAAAACTATGAGCTAAAAGAGGTAAAAAGTTGGGCGCTAATTTTCTGTGGGTCACAAACAGTGACACTTTTTTTTTACAGTACACATAGTCATTTGATTCATTGTTAGTGATATAAACATATTATGCAGCTAGGGTGACCAGATACCTCGACAAAATCTGGGACAGTCCAAAATTACAAGTAGTTGTCTTGGATCCTGAATCCTGTTTTGATTAGTTATAACCGAAATACCATTACATACTGATAATTGTGAATTACTCTTTTAGTGTCACCCACAGATAGACTCTGTTCTGGCTCTGGCAGGGAGTGCAGGGAATCATGAACATTTTGTGCATGCTCAGGCCCACCCCTAACTCCCCTGTCCTGAATTTCACCTATTCTCATCTGGTCACCCTATGTGCAGCTTTAAGTAAGATTTTGAATGCAAGACTAAGGAGTATTTTTTATAATGGTTTTCTCACACCTCTGTCTGTCTGTGTCTCTTCCTGTATCTCTCTGTCTCCCTCTCATCATTATTTATACTGGCACACAATATAGAGGGCTTGAAGCCAAAAGGGCCACACTATCATTGAAGCGATAATGAATTCTAGATCAAATTAAAAAAATTTGATGAGGTCTATCTGGTACTAAAAGCATATTGTTGGAATCACAAGTGAGATTAACTGAATGTTTTAGACAGGAACCGCATTAAGTATGTGTGTGTGCTTGTGTGTGCGTAACAACTCATCCTCTTTTGAGTTTATATATTCAGATCAACTGGATTCCCCCAGGATTCTCACTTTCCTCTCTCACTCTTACACACATACACGCATACTCACATAAACCGCTGGGATGCGGACCAAAATTAAATGATGTTTCAGGCAAGGATCACATTGCCAACACCTATTCTGTAACTCCAATGCCCTTGCTCACAGTTCTCCAGGTTTTGTTTTATGGCTTCAGAGCATAACGGACGCACTCCATATGCACTGGGAAGGTGTTTTTGAGTCTGAATTTTAACAATGTACAGCTTCACAATGTTTTGAATTGGTTTTCCATTCTAGCATAGCAGAAACTCTTTCGGTCTGATCTTTGCCTTACACTCAAGGTCTAAAACTCTGCTGCTTTCTCAACAGGATGGCCTTTGCGGTTAGTGAGTCGTCCCCCAAGTGTAGGGCTTAGGTTCAATCATCCATACAGCAATACCTCCTGAAGCATACCAAGGACACTTAACCCCTACCTGTTCCAGATTATCTGCCTGACCCTGCACCCTGACCAAAGAGCATAAAGAGAACTGGGGAAGAGGTAAATCAAATAGAAAATAAAACTGAATCATACGGATGAGTTTTCTTAAGTACACAATTCATTGGATGATTTGGAAAGGGTGTGCTACTGGACCAGCAATGTCCTGCTGGTACAATTACATATTTGATCTCAGTGCCGGACTTCAACTTTTGTATGTTATCCAAATGTAATCATTATTGCACACTTTTACCAACACATTACTGTTGGATTGGCTTATGCCAAAAGTGTATCCTCTGGGAAGACATTTCAACTATCAATGAATAGACTGTGGTATTTTCTGAGCTTATAAACTCAGCGATCAATCATTGGTGTGCCTTGGTGACATTGTATATAATCTACCAGTCCATCACAAAATGCCTACAAGCAAAGTGTAAGGTAATTTTTTAAAATGGTTCTTCTTTCCTAATTTCTTCATCAAAGGAACTTCATGAATTATTAAAGAAACATTCCCATAAAAGGAATTTTCTCATTAAAGTTACTTTGACAAGGATGATGTGTAACCAACTAGACAGGTAAGCTAAAATGAAAACCTCAAATCATAAATTTGACGGAAAGGGTTAGGGGGTATCTTCTATTTTCGTGTTGATAACAAGGATACAAATATTACTTGTCTGGCTATCACATTCATTTTTAATTACAGGTGCCACTTGTCTAGAGTGTGTTTGACAGTTTTTATGGTACCAACAAGTCTAGCAAATTTGAGTGTGGATGAATATTAAAATGTCAGAAACCCTAAAAGTCAAATACATATCAACCAAATCATAACTTTCTGGTGAAAACCTTTTAAAAAGTTCTTGTGTTCATACTGAGCCTTAGATCACAATGTTGAGTCAGGTTAGAGATCAGAAGCTTCTGCAGCAAAGCCTACTGGCTGTTTTAACAGGCTGATAGATTGACCAATGGACGCAGAGAATGATTGATGACATCATTAAGCTGGCACACAGTGTTCCAATGGCCCTCGCTCTGGTTAGAGCTCTAATGGGTACACACACACACACACACACACACACGCACGCACGCACGCACGCACGCACGCACGCACGCACGCACGCACGCACGCACACACACACACACACACACACACACACACACACACACACGCACATACAGAGACAGACAGACAATCATTTAGTGTAGTTGTCGTACCTTACACTTGAGTTTCTTTCCAGTTTTCTTTCTTTCTTTCCTGTGTGTGAGTGTGTGTATTGGGTTGACATGTTGCATCCTTCATTGAGTCAGTATATTCAGGCAGATCAACTGAACTCCCCAGGAGTTCACAGACAGAGCGAGAGTTGGCTCAATGGCCTTGCCATCTGTCCATTAATCAAGGTGCCACATGGACCCTCTCTCTCTCTCTTTTTCTCTCATTTAAAGTGTTGTAAGAGTGGACAGAAGGACATTTGGATTTGATGGCTGTTTTTGTAGTTTATTTTTATTTAGTTTTGTAATTGTTTTATTGTGTCTAATAAAGTGATTATCTCTCTCTCTTTCGATTGGTTCGCTGTTGTGATCAGATCAAAATTCCAACATACATTCACTTTATTCTCTCTGTAATGTGCCAAAACACACATTTAACTGTATTTAGAGGCGACCCTTTAATAAGTCAGCTGGCTTGATGCTTCCTGACAGATTGCCTCTCTCTCAATGTTATTCACAAGTTTCTACATTAGCTCTTGGGTGGTCTGGATGTAAAGGTCAAATTTGAGCGGTGTTCAGCTAGCCTCGTTCTATTTTAGTTCAACAGGATGAAACAAAGTTAGCTAAATAAGGTCACAGTACTTTAGAGAACATAACGTCTCACTGAAGATCTGATGTACATGCAAAAAAACACAATCATGGCTGCTTTGCTCTCTCGCACTAGCTTACTTGTTTATTTATTTTTATTTTTATTTTTTCCTCATGTGTCGATGGATGTAGCGGTGCAGTTCAGGTTGTGTTTATGCAAATGCAGCATACACTTTTTTTGGCCTACACAATTTGGAATGAAATTGCACTGACATTTCCATGAGCTCAGATGACCTCTTCAAATGGGTATCTTAATTACATTTTGTTTCAAAATATGTACTCAACCTTTTTTTTTTTTTACACACTGGAGTGGGAAGCCACACAGTTTCCATGTTTATACAGTGCAAATTATTTGGAGTATACCCCTTAGTAAACAGCAATATATTCGACTGACAATAATACTAGAAACATTTCATTGTACTACAACTAACTGCAGTTGTAGCCTAACTGGCCAGATATTTCCATCTCTCTTGTTTGCATCATTATGCATCAGGCGTATCAGAGTCTTTATAAAACTAACTAACTAACTAACTAACTAAATAAAAAAATTAAAGGAGGTTTTGGAAGCATTTTTAGGTTGCTCTAAAATCATAAGCAGGTTCTATCTTGGAGGCTAGAACTGCTGATTAAACAGAAGATGAGATGAGCTGATGTGACTGGTCACCATCAGCCAGCTGATACTACAGTATCCTACTAACAATGTAGACCTGCTCTAGCTCCCTTTCCAGATTGCGCTCTGTTTTGTCAAGCTTGAGCACACTCCTCTTTTAACTAAAATGTAATTGGTCACACATGAATTTACACTCAGTGTAAAAGAGCCAGATGTGTCAGATACCTAGATAATCTCCACACTTCTTGATTGGATATGTTTACACAATATCAATGTTATGTACTGGTTGTCTGGCAAAGAAGGTAGAAGATAAAGTGTATTAAATTAACGAGTCTCAGACCACTTCTAGACAACAGTGAAGCTTATTCTACTCACAGTCTGTTAGCTTTAGACTAGCCTTTCTCTCTTGCCTCTGGGGCATTTATATTTTTGGAATTTCAATATTGGATTTTTGTCCCTAAGGGTAAACAGGGAGTAGGTTTAAAAATAGAGGAGTAGTCTCTATATTCTTTTCTATGCTTTTCACCTAAGCCACCAAAACACCCTACTTCAAGCTTTAAATGTATATTTGCAATGTTTACAGTTGCATTTTATTGTGGTTTTTCTTTTCTGTTTTCTCTTTTGAGTGATTCTGGAATATAGCTCACACAAAGCCACAGCACTGTTGTCACAAATATATGATTCCAGTGTTACATGTATCTTGTCCTTCAAGCAACCTCAGTGTGATTATCCTGAGATTTATGGGAGGTTTGAAGATATATGTCTTTCTGTTTCACCAAAGTAGGGCAGAGATATACTGCATAACAATGACACAGAACACATAGTAAATAGAAAACACAGTATCTTCTTTTCCAAAAATATTAGTGTCTAAACAAGCACGACTTGTGGGTAAATTTAATAGCATTAAGTCAGAGGTAGATCTGTCAGAGATCATGTCATGAACTGTGAACAATAAATATCACAAATAGTTGTTGCTACTGTTTGCCTTTTGCACAGGGTAGCATAAATTGAGTTTATGCAAACTGTATTATGGGACCACACTGGAGTAACAGTGCCCTCCGTTGTGGGATGTTCAAAACAACAAAGATCAACTAGCACAAAATCACTAGTTATTTAGCAACAACCATGGAGTAGGATGGTGCACTTTGCCATGGTTTTGTCAAAAAGTTGCTCACTGAACAGTTTGTGCTGGGAATTCCAGGTACTGTGTTTTAAATTCAACACAGCTTTAACAATGCACACCTGCTACAGTTGCTCGGTGAAAGTGTCTTGCCCTGCCCACATAACTTTTTCTTCAAAGATCCCTGCTGACTGCGGACTGCTGACTCTGTTTCCCAGTGACAGAGGTCATTCTTTTTAACCATTCACTGCTTCAGGGTACAACATCAGAGACTTTTAATGTCATTGGCAGTCTCCCTTTGGGGAGGCTTAGCCTCTCTTAGCATCGTCAAATTCAGGTAAATGCTAGACTTGATGGGCGCTATATTGAACTGGTCATTATAAAGTATTTAGTGATGATGAATCCCTAACAGCCATTAACAATCTTAAAGAGCCAATCAAAGGATATCACCTCTAAGATATATCTAATATGAGTTGGATAATAAGGTTAACTGTCAGGGACCAACCACAGTCCACGTGAGATAGCCATATCCTAACTGTATTTTCCAGGTTATATCCTGCCTGCTTACAACGATCTGTGCTGTCATGCTAACTTAACACATAATGAAGGTCAGTCCCCCTGTGTGTCTGGCCAAAACGAGAGACCCAGGGTTGCAGTGAAGGCATGTGCTTAGACTGTGTCCTTTAGCCAGAGGGAAAGAGTGTAGGGCCCATAGCTTGGCTGACTAGCATCTGCCCTGCTCAGCTGCCCCTGAGCAAGATATTGCACCCCTATGGACTTCCAGGGTGCTACTCTATAGCTGACCTTGCACTTTGACCTCCTGATAGAAAAGGACCGATAGAAAGAAATATTCCCCACTAAGCAATATCATATCACATCACAAAATCATCATCCAGGTCTGGCTGGATTCAGTGTTTATAGTGAGATTAAAATGGTTCAATTTGAAATGTCCAGCTATGAGTTATGTTCCATATACTTTAAATCTGTTTTTCAAAAATGTTACAATACTTTGTTCCTCAAAACAGTAGTTGGTGTTCATATGCTAATGTCTTGTGATGGATATAGAGAATTTTACATTCACAGAGGCTGCAATTTAAGCAGGAAGAGTAGGTGTGACATTATTCAGCTTTTTCTTGCCTCCTTCCTCTGCTTTTCCTTCTCTCACTATCTTTATTACTATTTTTTTTCTCCCTTTCAGTTCTCTATTTCAGTGATTATTAGTTAGGTGTTAAAGTAAGTCTATCTTGTTCTCTCTCTCTCTCTGTGTCTCTCTCTCCACACACACACACACACACACACACACACACACACACACACACACACACACACACACACACACAGTGAATATTGGTTTTTATGTTAAAGTATGTGTCTCCAGCCACAGTCTGAAGCCTAGTGAAGGGAGACATGACAAACGACTTTGGCATTTAACATGACAGACGCCCTCTCTCTCTGTCTCCCTCCCTCTGTGCATGTGCATGTGTGCATGTGTGTGTGTGTGGTGCAAGTCTGAGACTAAAACACTGGCAGATGTGAAACGGGAACCAGTAAGAGAAGCTGAAGATTAATTGAAAAAATGCAATTAAACCATAGTCACTTTTGTCGCTGTACTATATGGGCACATTACATATCTTCTGTCACTTTAAAAGTGCAAATTGTAATTTGCATGGTATATTGAGCAATAATGATCAGACCTGGTGTTTGTTTACAGTAGTCTTTATCTACAATATATTGTGTTTATGATAGAGGGTAGAATTTAGGTCCTGAACAATCACTATCATAACTCCCCTGACGAAAGCACACCACTAAGGCATGTTGGGGAGGCGCTACATTGCAAATATTGGATTATGGAGTGTTTTGTTTTAGAATTTCATAGCCAGAGGCTTGAAACTGAATTGGGATTTTTTCCACTATAAACGCAGCCCTGATCAACACAAACTCATGCTGAGGCAAGGCCAAGGCTACATGCTGGCAACATTTTGAGACAGTGTACATTGGGACTTGTGCTTAAGAGTTTTCTTACCTTCATGCATCTGTGATTACAGCCTCTTTCTCCATCTGTATCTGTGTCTATTACTAGGGTGTCAGTAATTTGTATTCTTGTGCAGATGCATGTTGAGAGCTATTTCTTACCTTTACAGACCGGTCTGTGGTCACTCCAGGCAGCAAAGACTTCAGCTACTCTCTGGCAGCTGATCGTTTTACTGCCCTGAAGAACATAGTCTTCTCCACAAGTGAACTGCACCACACTGCCAATGCTATACACAAACACACACATAAAAGACAGGGAGTCAGACATGCAGAAAAATACAAATAAAAGGTTTTTGTAAATGTATATGTTCTCTATATGTGCATACTAATTGTACCTGTAATCGCTGCCATGGCGTTTTCCATTCTCTGGCTCTCCCGGATCAGGGCAAGAGTTAGACGCCTGTCTCACACCACCTTCATTTACTACACAGAGACAGACAGATGCACAGCCCGGCAGGTTAGAATAAGGCACAGACAAGGCTTATAGTGAAGCTACACTGGATCCAGCAAGCAGACTCTCCCTTAAAAGACAGCAATTCATCTACATGCAGATACTTGTTTTTATGTTTCATGTGTTGAGAATAACCAATAGTTTTTATACATAAGTTTACTTTATGATTTTGATGCAAACTCTGTAGTCATGGTACAACATCGCTGCCAAATCAACACCACAGAACTGCTTCACTATACCATTGCATGACTCTAAAACTGTCTGTCATTCTATTGATAGCATTCAGCACAAGACTTCCCAGGTAATTTCCAGCTCTGCACTTTTAGCATCAGTTTTGGAAGCCTGCCTGCCTTGTCACTTATTCACTTTAGAGGCAGCAGGAAACAGGTGGAAGTTGAAACAAGTTAGACAGACCGGGAGACAGAGAAAAGGACAGGTTAGACGGCAAGATAGGCAGACAGGGACGACACACCACTCCAGATACGATCGTAAATCTCACCGAAACACTAGAGCTAATCTCGACAGTAACACTCAAACATCACAGTGGCAGAACAGAGACAACAGACAGAACTGCACAAATGCTTTGAGACTGCGACATCACAACAAACACGCATCTGACATGATGCTTCTTTACGTCTCTGATTACAATACTGCTCTTGACAGTATATGTTTGTAGCTTTGTTCTTTTCTTTCTTTCTCTCTCTGTCTTCTTTTTCACTACCATATCCCCTTTACTCTCTCTTGCTTGCCTGCTTGGTTTCTTAATCCTTTTCCAGTCACTCAGCCTCCCTGGTCTCCTTTTCCATATAAGTAACCCCACAGCTATATTTCATTGGCTTTCCTTAAAAGACACAAGAGTATAGAATTTTTATTTACATAAACATCAACCATTGAGAGTCATTTCCTTCTCTTGAGCATGTAAAGGTTTTAAAACTTTCAAGAGACACAGCTGCTGGGTTAACTTTGAGCAATGGACAGTGTGTGTAAGTGTGTTTGTGTTTGATGAGCAAAGAGTGAAATGGCAAAAAAAAGCTACTGTGTCTTCCCAGGGAAAGCCAAAGTAACATTGCTGTCAGGTAAGGGAAAGAAAGCAAAACACAAACAACTCTATTCCAATTTAGAAGTTTTCCAATTCAAAACACATTGTATATTTTTCCTTCGTACTGGGGAGGATCATGTGCCATGGAGCCATTTCTAGTAGGTTGGCACACAACAAAAGTATTAGTAGTAATACAGTATTTTAATGAGCTAAAGTGCATTGATGACCTATTTTTCCTCGATTTAGGGCCCCACTTGACGAGATCAGGGCGAGAGTAAAATTATTTGAATAATCCTTGAGGTTCCCTCATCTTTCATCCACACCAAATGAATACAAAATTAGGCCACTGTGAGGATTTGTATGTGTTTTTTTCAGTGGTTCATCCTTTCCTAATGTCTGGTGTGAGTAGAATATTACTAGAGGAAGAACCTGTCTTGGTGAGCTTATTTACTTCAGCTATACAGAAAACAAAACACCTCATGGTGTATTTTGATATTCAAATGCATGGACTGATATTCAAATGACGGGGAAACACAACTAATCATGCACTTTGATGTAGTATGACATTCAGCTTATTTCTATATCAGCAACTAGACGCCAATGTAGCAGTATTCTGTTGATCACTTATTTAATTAGTGTGATTAAATTACGTTTGATTGCGGAAGAACATAATTCTGTTCTGTCTGCTTATTTGCAATTTTTTTTTTGTTTGTTTGTTTTACCCCATACGCTTAAACACATCTTCAGTTCTTATATCTAAAAGTTATTTTTTCTGCAGTAAATCACTGGTCACCTCATGTGAACAAGGTCTTTTTACACAGAACACAGCCCACTTTTTCACCAATAGAAAGCAAAGGCGAAAATCGGAAGAGAACAGAAGTGAGCAGAATTGAGTTTGCAAAAATTCCCACCAAGCCAGTAAAATTACTTAAGGCTAAACTAGTGAGGGTTAGACTGCAAATGGTATTTTTGGTTTCACTTGGATTTTTGAAGACCGATTTCCATTTATTTTTAAATATTGAAAAAGAACACTGATTAAGTCCAAGGTTTTTACTGTTTTGAAATAAAAGCTTTGCCTTAAGTGTGCAGTATTTTTAGTGTTAAGGTATTTCTTTGTTGTAATATCTTATCTTAAACAAAAATGCAGATGCCTGACAACTCAAATAGGTGTAACAAACACAGGCCGAGAGACCACACTGCACATTTCTACTTTCACACAAACACCCTTCCACCCAGGCTGTGTCCGACTAACATGCATGTACATGTATAGTCCATACCAACAAACCCAGCAGGTGGTTGGTGTCTGTGTGTCTCTGTGTTTGCATTTGTGTGTATTTGTTAGAGTAGATAGTTTGTTGCTTTGTTGGAGCGGCTAATTTGACCATCTGGACTATTAACACCATAACAGAGGGACTGGTTACAGTATCAGTACTGTGTGCACATGCAAACACACAAAAAAAACACAAAAGTCGCATACGTACACACATATGCATGTATTCGAAAACACACACACAGAAACATAAACATGTACGTAGGCAGGGACAGACACACACACAGGTTTTGTGCTTCACTGAAGAGTGAAACCAGTCAGAGCAGAGCAAATTAACATCTGAACCAATCAGAGCCAGACTAATTAACATACAAATTCACATCTGTAGAATCAAACCTCAACCATGACTCTTCAACCTGTCGGGAAACCTGATGAATCTGTGATGGGTTGTGTCTCTGTGCTGTGCTTAGCTCAGCTCATATAGTACTTAAGGGATTCACACATTTACAGACACACACACACACACACACACACACACACACACACACACACAGTGAGCAAGCAAATAAGGAAAAAAAGCGAGAAAAATCTGAAATATTCAAAAATGCATAATAAGCAAGCATGCGTACCAAGTAACGACATGGATAAGCAAGGTCTACTTATCTGATTGCGTGAACATTTTTGTATGTATTAGGGCATGTCCTTGAATTGATGCATGTGTTTACATAATGTGCATGTAGGTTCAGTAGTAATGCATGAGTATGAACCCTTGGGTGTACAAATATCAGTGTAATAATGTGTGAGGATGTGTGCATGTATGTGCGTGTAATAGAGACAGAGAGAGAGCGAAGAAGGGATATAATAAAGAGACAAAAGAAGTGAAAAGAAATAAAGAGGGAATTGGATGTAAAATAACTCTAAAATATGGGAGGTTTAAGTGGGTACTGACAGCTTTAATAAGTGGAATTTCAGTAACAAAAGGTACTGCTGTTTTCCTTGCAGATGTTTCATACTTTTTGTACATGCTCTCTCAATGTCAAAGTGTTGAAAAGGCTTCTAACTAAATGAAATAATATTCATGTGGCCATTTTTACGGTGCATCAAATGACATGTGGGCCATTAGCACCCTTACACTTGATACTTTCACTTCAGTGTCAAATTAAAGAGTTTCCAAAGTGACTCATTCTTACAACTTGGGATTTCACGTTATTTCAAGTTGTAGGAAAATGTAGCAGTAAATTAGCATGGATTTTAGTATTGTGTATTAACAATATACCGACAAAAGTTTTTTAATTTGCTACTAACTGTGATGGGTCATCATACTCCAAAGCTTAAATGTAGATATGAATAACTGTAGATATGAGAGTCAGATTAGTTTTTCTTTTTTTTTTTAGCATTGGCCTCTATGGCAGAGAAATCTTGTTCTAAACTCAATAATTGCTTTGATGCCCTCAATGACTTGCGTATAAAGGTCTACAAAAATGTAGTTTAGGTGTGTGATCAGAGGAGAAAAGAAGAGAAGAGTGTGATGAAGAAATATAAGAGAAGAGGCAGGAGGGGGCAGTAAACAATATTACAACAACTGATTTACATTCCCTGAACAAGCCCAAAGCAGGGCAAAACAAACCATGATTAAGCTTATCAGAACAAGCCATGATTAAATATATCAAAGCAAGCCATGAACAAGCATGCAGAAACCAAGACACCATGATACATATACAAAACATCAAACAACAAGAACCCAGCAGTCAAGCAGAATGCAAACGCATGTTCTTATAAAGGCTGGGACCTTTTCAACACATTTGTGTATCAGGAAATCTCATATTTTAACATGTCTCTGACACATTTAGCACTAAGTTTCTATGAATTGATGTTACCACATGTTGTCTACATAGGTAACACAATATTTTTCTGTGTTGTCAATAAACAAAGGTACGAAAGTGTTGAAATTGACAGCCTTTTTAAGAGAAAACCCCCCCAAAACAAAACAAAACAAAACCTAAAAACAAAGCCAGACCAAGCCAAACCAAGCCATCACACGTCAGTTCATTAGCCATAGTGACATTAAGATGTGAACTCACATATTGAAAACTTGTTGCTGGAGTCTTTGCCAGGGAATAATTTAACGCCCCGCGATTTAAAATCTACTGATCGCTTCACTGCAGAGGAGAATAAAGAAAAGACAAGAAAAATCAGAGAACAGATTGGATAGTGGGGAAAAAATAGACCCAGCAAAGGAATTTAAAAAAGGAAAATAGTAGATTCTTCTCCCTCACAATACTGAGAGAGAGAAGAGTACAGTGAAAAAGAAAGTTACAAAGGCAAAGTAAATTTCAAAATGGTGGACACAGATAGCAAGAGCCAGAGAAGAGACAAACAAAAATAGAAAGAAGCAGACAGAGGAGACAAAGTAGGATAAATGTTTTCAACAACAGCACCATTCAGGGTTTTTGTTCATAAGATGCTTAATGTTTCTCACTCTCTGTCACTCAGACACATACATCAGATGTTGAGGTGTTTTGCAGGAAGCCCCATCATATTCTGAACAAAAGCTGGTGAAGGAAATTGCAGCTTTAATCAAAATGACAATGATGCAGCTCTGTAATCAAAGCATTCAGATAATGGAACGTTAGAAAATAAATGGTTCCTTTAATCAGAGTAAATCAAAGGCAAAAGGAGACAAGTTGACAGAGCACATACTCTGTTTTCTAACATAATTTCATTACAGGGTTAGCAATGTTGTGCTTGTATGTTACAATAGCTCAGCATGTATGGTTGGAATACAGTATGGAAGAGAAATTGAGTAGCTGTATTTGAATCCATGCAACAAAACACCCTGGGGTTATCTCAATTTGACTCCCTCCACATTAGATATTTTCTGCACTACTCTGTCAAAATAAATCAATACAGTACCAACATAAATAATGAAAACATGAACATACAAATATCTTGTCCTGAATGACAAAGTACAGTGACAAATTACTGTAATTAATGTCTGATAGAGTGGCTGACAGATGCCTTTTTATAATGACCCGACTAATCCATTGAATGGTGACAAATGGCAGATGAGTTAATGTGCTATAATTATCCTAATGTAATACACGGGCTACATATACACCCGTTGCATTATATTTAACAAGGTTAATTTATATCATGTGTATTTTATGGCAACAATTATCCATAATAATTGATTATGGATAATGCTGCTATATACATGCACATACGTTAGTGGAACTCTACTTAAAATTATGACGTTATACCAAATCGATTAACGTGCTAACGATTAATCTAATGTAAAGTGGCTGAACATTATCTTAATTTATGCATTATTGGGTTAACTTACCAGCATGACAATTTAACGTGATTCCAACTCAAGGGCGATACATAACAACCCCCATCATGCAATACTCAGTTTGAATGAAAAAATGTGTTATTAGGTACTAAATTCATCTTGTAAAATGTTGATACAATGTCTAAGATCAACACATTTGCTAAGCAGGGCAATATCATTAATTTAAATATACTTTGTAGCGACAGCACTAGTGACGTATAGTACTGTATATCATTAGTTGGAACTAACTGTTAACATCATCACCATATGTTAAAGCAAGCATGTGTCAATTTTACTTACATTGCTTACATCAACACATGGTACTTGGAATCCTTAATTAAACCATACCTATTATCACTTGGTATATACATATGGTGATTTATTACAAAACTTAATAGAGTTTGGTTTGAAAGCACATTGCAGCTTTAGTTCTTGATATAATGTGAGGCTGTATAATGTTTATTCACATCTGTAATGGTGTCAACACTAGACTTATACTGTTTTTCCAAGTTAGGAAATAATTTCTTCAATAATGATGATGAACAAATGTGAATTTCCTTTACATCTTTAAATAATTTCTGTCATAAATTCACCATTAATGAATTTGCTTCAAGCAACTCATATATCATAGCTGTTTATGACTGCCTGTAAGCACAGTACTTTATCTGACTTCACAGAAAACCACCTACACAAAGAATAAAAATGTACTGACACTGGTGTTATAGCTATTCAAAACGAGCAGAACAAGCTTGATAACTGATACAATATTGACTCTTTGATAAAAAGCATTTTTTCGCTGCATTTCATTTATAATATTTAAGAGCAGAGATTCATATATCCCCGTAAAGAAACTATGTTAAGAGAGAAATTAATACATTTTACATTCCTAGCAGACCTGAAACCAATAATTACAGATACATAAAGTCGTCAGTCCCTCAGACATTGGGAGACTAAACTCAGACTAAACTCACTTGTCCTGTAAATGTCCTGTCAGAAATTAAGAACATTCATCAGCAGACGCTTATTATTTTCAACAAACAAGGGAAAGCTCTGATCTAGAGTAAAGTCTTCAAATCAGATTTGAAATGTATTTCCCCCCTGTTAGGTAGCCAAATCTGGGAATGTGGGCCAAAAATAGTTAAAAGTCAAGTTTGTTTTTGCTTGTGCAAATATATTCACTATATAAAACCCTTGTTAATTAAAGTTAAATATGTTACATATTCACACCGTGTTAACATTGACCATATTTATGAACCAAAAATTGCATGTTTAACAAAACTAATTTTAACTAGCAACATAGCAAACTGAACTAAAGTTCAACAGTGAGGGAACTGACACCTAAGTAAAACCAAGTTCAATAAAATACATACTAAACGATATTTTATAACAAAAGCATTTCACTGAGTCTGAAGTAGGCTTGGCGCTGTACTTTCAGACCAAAACTAAAATATATTCTCTTTAAAAATGTATTACCAAAAGTTGCAGCTACTCTGTTACCCAAGGCAGGATCCAGTTCAACGATTCATTTATTTTAGTCATACTTGCTTGTTCACCTCAATACCATGTGGATTTCTGTAAGACTGGTAGTGTGGAACAGTAAAGCATTCTCTGAGGAGGTGATTCGAGCAGACAGGCACCACGCACTTTGATTGAACTCACCGGCTTCTGGGCTAGAAGTCCCTTGCTGGTGTTTTAGTGTACCCACATGAGAAAAGTCATATTTACATGGTTAATGTGCAGAAATGAGCAAAAGTCTGTCAACACTTTACTTACTCCCCCTTTTCATTATTCAAAAGCAGTATATAAACATTGAATAAATGGTTTATAGCACACTACAGTATTTATATTTTTAAGCAGATAAACATGTTTTTTTTAATGTATTTGTTAACAACGTATAACTCTTCCTGTTGGCAAGAATAAGTGGATACTGGAGAATAAAATGATAATTAATGACATAGTAACGTAATGATATAAAATCTTCATAGGAGAAGTTATAATTGTTGACAAATACTGTATATTAATAAAGTCCTCATAATAACAATTTGCTTATATATGGGGACAATTGTATTATAGTATTTGCATACTGCTTATACTGTAAATGCTAAAAAGATAGTATCATTGAAATAAAGAAAGGTTTGGAGTAGTTTAGATTGAAACCATTGTTTAAGCTCAGCTTGTTGGCTCAGGAGTTAGAGTGGGTTGCGGGTTCAATCCTCGGCTCCTCCAGGCTGCATGTCAAATTGTCCTTGAGCAAGATGCTGAACCCCATATTGCCCCAGGTGGCTGTTCCACCAGTGTGTGAATGTTAGTTTCTGTTTGATGTTGTGTAAATAGCGCTTTGAGTGTTCGAAAAGACTAGAAAGGCGCTATACAAATACGGAGCATTTACATTTATGTCAAAGAGAGACGGTAAAGACTTGATGTAGTGCAACTACTAATCAGTCATATATGAAACAGTCCACAGCCCTGGCAAATACACTGCATGCACAATAATTAGGCAAGTAAGTATTCTGATTGATTGATTATGTCTATGCACAATTACCAACTCCAAATCACATAAACTTTAATGCTCATTGGAGTTCCTCATTTTCAAGTGATTTGTATTTGTGTTATGAGGGACAGTGTGGTGAAAGTGAATCACACCTTATATCAAGGTGTGCATGATTATTGGGCAGCTTCATTACCTCAGGTAAAATGGGTCAAAAAATTTAACTGACACTGAAATGTAAAAAATTAGAAAATGCTTTTAAGATGGATGCCCTCTTCAAAAAGCTAAACGTTTGAGGCGTGACCACCACATTGTTGCTAATAGTCAACTAGGGCGCAAAAAGCTTGTGGAGTGCAAATTAACTGCAAAAGACTTGAGTAGAATTAAATGTGAAGCTGCCAGGAACTCATTATCCTCCAGTTCCACCATATTCTAGAACTGCAACCTACCTGGAGTGTCAAGTCCAGCAAGCAAGTGCTCAGAGACATGGCCAAGGCCAGGAAGGGTGAAACACGACCACCACTGAACAAGATTCACAACTTGAAGCGTCAAGATTGGGCAAAGATATTCCGTATGACAGATTTTTTAAAAGGTCTTATGGACATATGAAATGAGAGTGACTCTTGATGGACCAGCCTGTGGCTGGATCACTGAAGGACACTGCACCACTTCGACACGGCACCAGCAAGGTGGAAGAGAGGTACTGGTAAGGGCTGCTACCATTAAGGATGAGATAGTGGACCTTTTCAGGCTGAAGACAGACTGAAACTCAACTTCCAGTTTCTGGAAGATCCTTTATTCAAGCAGTGGTAGAGGAAGAAATCCTCAGCATTCAAGAAGGCCATGATCTTTATGTAGGACAATGCACGATCACATGCCTCTAAGTACTTCACTGCTGGGCTAGCCAGCAAGGTCCTCAAAGATGCCTGAATAATGACATGGTTCCCTTCCTCACCTGACTTGAATCCTATTGAGAACTTGTGGGCCCTTCTCAAAGGTGAGATTTACAGTCAGGGAAGACAATACAGCCCTTTGAACAGCATTTGGGAGGCTATGATTGGTGCTTCAGCGAAAGTTTATTGTATTGCTATATTGGTCACTACTTATTTTTGGCAAAAAAGGCAAAAAATTTTAATTTAATTGCCATTTGTGTTGTTAGACTTACCCTAAATATTGAGAGTAAACAAGTAATTTGATAGAAATTATTTTTGTATTTTAATTGCCTAATAATTCTGCAAACATATTTATATTCTCCTGAGCAAGACAAAACTCACTTTTTCTTAGATAAACATTCAGGTTTGAGGTTAAATTATATTTTGGATTGACTGAGAGCATTGTGTTTGTTCAACAATAAATTAATCCTGAGGAATACAATTTGCCTAATAATTAAATGTATAATACATGTAGCGACAGAGCTGGGCTAGCTGTTTCATTATGTTTCCATTTTTTTTAATGCTACGCTAAGCTAACCAGCTGCTGGCTGTATCTTCACATTTAACCAACATATATGAGAGTGGTATTTCCTAAAATATCAAACTATTCATTTATGTGACAAACTCTGCTGTAGATTTCCAATGCTAATAAAACTTGTGAAAAAGCAGGATTGTAGTGAGACCAGAAGATTTAATAGTACATTTTGTAACTGTGTCATATATATAAAATACTTTGTTCTCTATGACAATTGCTATGTTGTGTATGTGTTTAATATACAGTATGCATAGCTGGCTCAAATGTTGTTTTAGCTAGGCAGAAGATATAAAAAAGAAAGAAATATTAATGACTGGGTAGGCTACAACGCTCAATATATACTTCTGCTTGAGTTAATCACAGTTTAAATGCAATTAGTGAGTGCAATCAGTGGCTGAGGATGGTTGTCCATGCTGTAGACATCCTCCACATTTGATGAGCTATTTTGTAACCACAGACCAGCAATCATAAATCATCACCAGATTGTGTCTATGCAAACTAGCTGCAAAATACATTCCTTGCTACACTTACTGTAACAATCCCAGTGCATACAGCCTTTTTGATATAGCATAATATGATTTATTATCATCATATTTGATACAGATGACAGCAGCAAAAAGGGAGTCAACAATGAAAGCCAGTAATGGCGAAATACAAGAACCAAAATAATATAAAAGATGATAAAGGGGTAGTTCAAAGATTTATGAGCTCATACCAACCCCCTGAGGCCTACAGTGTCTCAGTTTGACTAATGGTTCTTAAGCCAAGGCTGACAAAGAAAGGACTTGGGGATTTATTTACACAAAAACTTAATGGTATACTCCTCATGTGCTAAATGTTCTCCTTTTCTTTGGCTGTAATTATCCAGAGCATTTGAAGATGTGTGCACTTGATCATGAGCAGGTTTGAGACATTATGAGAGTCATATCAAAGGTACCATGCAGTCGACAATATCCAATATGTCATCCTCCCAGAGGAGCATACTATCTCACTGCTCGAGTTGAATAATGTTTCTGTACCAGTGGTTGGTTGTGTTTCTTTTGTACTCACTGACTTATTTTGTTGCCATAGCATTGGCTGACTGATAATGCCGTCAGTTGTTCATTAAGAGCCAATCACAGCCCCGCAGACACAGAAACTCATGAATACGTAATGAAGAGAGATGATGGAGGGATGTGATTGGTAGGTTCTGCCGCAGGGAAGGAAACAGATTGTTCCTACCTGACACACACATAGACAGCTCTCAAACAGGCACAATCACAAACACAAACAGCCAAACGTACACATAGATGCAAACACAGCAGCAGACACCCTTTACATATACAAAGAAAACATATCCGTAGATTCATGCAGAAACACACACTTGTAAATACACAGACACATCTACACAACACATGATATTCACGCAGCGATGAGTGATTTCAGACACACATACAGATACGTGGGCACACAATGCTGTGTGTGCACAGGAACAGAGATACACACACAAATGTACAAGGACACAGATATACTTTAGCACACAGACACATACAGGCACACACTGCGTAACAATCCACGAACAAACACATTCACAGCCAGGTGTTAAGGAAGTAGGGTTGGGTGTTAGAGCAGAGTACCATGCAGGGAAGAGTGTGGACAGAATATCTAATCAATGTAACCCTCAGCAGAAACTGTATCACAAAAGCACCCTACATGCACTATACTCATGAGAGTATGATTCAATAATCTTGGTTAATGGTTCATTCCATAGTGCTTGGAAATCTAGTATTACCCACAAGGGGGCAGACAGGCTAACTGTAAGTGACCGAATGAATGACTACAGTACAACTACAATGACTACAATATTTAAAAGTACATATACATTCACATACAAGATGAAGGATTGCATTGTCCATATTTTCTCTGCATGTGTCTTATTATTATAAAAACAGTCACAGGTTAGGGGTTATGGTCAGGGTCAAGATCCCACTGAGATGCAGCAATCAGAAGATAGGTGTGACATTTTCATTATGCTGATGTTGGAGAAAAAATGCTTTCTAAACATTTCAAATTTTAGATGCTGAAAGAGCCTATTGATTTAGAGGTGCTACCTCGAATTCAGGATGGCCGCCGAAGGTCAGCAAGAGCAGTCAGTGCAACCACTCTCTCCATCCTTTCAGGGGTATGGTTTCACCATGTTTCATCTTCCTGGATTAGTTACATTGCAGTTTAAACAAACCCACGTGGATCATTTCCAAAACCTCAGACCTTTCCTGCAGGCGCAACGCAAGACGGTCTCCCATGCCTTACCATAACAATACAGAGAGACTGATTACTGTAATAAAAGGGAATACAAGAACAGAAATATATTTGATCAGGTAATCCTAATCCAGTTGAGCCTTTTACAGGCTGTGCCGTGCCATCTCCCTTTTTGTTGCTTGCAGTTTGGAGTGAAGTTGCCACTAATGCTGCCACACAGAACTAAGTAACCAGTCACTTGTAACTTAAGTATATACTGCAATTGTGCATTCATGTAGTTAAATTGTTATGGAAGGTTGTGTGGAAGCCCGCCATTTATTTGGCTCATTGAAATATGCCATTGCAAAACCTTGGAAAATGTACCTGCTAGCACAGTGTGATACTTCTGGATTCATGTTCAATTTCAATGTGTGAAAATACAAAATATGCTGTGAAATGCTGGAAGAGATCTCCAGAGCACTAGCTCTGCTTTCAGCAAGTGCTGAATCAGGATAGGTTCAAACATGTCAAGCAAGTCAACGTCAGCAAATGTGAAATAGGATTACGTGTTTTGTGATCACCAAACATATGGATATAGATATTATTTTTTAGTTAAAAACATTACAGATGTCAACTTAAACATACAGTTCATATCTAAGAGGTCTTCTTGTAACTGTATTAATTTTTACGGCCTTGCAAGGATAGCCAAACTAATCACAGACGTCTACACTGGCAAAGCATTAGGGGTGTGTTACCTACATATAAAAGAAGAGATCATCTCCGTGTTTGTTTTGAATACTGATCCCACTTTTTCTTTAAAGTCTATTTAACAAATTTACACATAGGATTTCTAGTGGGGTTAAAGCTCATTATGTGCTTTAAATCATTCACAGACATTTTAATCATTGTGTTTTTAAGTAAACGGTGACATCCTGACTTTGCAGCACTGCCAGGATCTCTCCACCCTTAATTTTTCTGCCCCCTCCACCTCCACTTTCTGTAATGTTAATGTTCATTAATAATAGACAGACATTATTTCTCAGTGTTCAGACTAAAATTCGTACAGTAAATGGAACCACTGGCAACTATTCAAATGACTAGATGGCTGGCTGACTGCCAGACCAAATGGCTAGCTGACTTACTGACTGACTGACTGGCTAGACACTCTAGGCTTTTGCCTGACACTGTTGGCCGAGCTACTTACAGTAAGTGCAACAGTAGTAAAACTCAAATTGACCAGTAGATTGACTGGATGACTCCGTGAATGACAGTTACACTATAAGAATGTAGCTGATTTCTATTATGTGATGGTGTGTACTGCAGTTAGTTTCAATAGGCTACAGCTGAAAAACTGCATTGCTGTATGGCTAACTGAATGACTCCATCAACAGCATGTTTTATAAAGTCACAGAAAAGACACAGAACTCGACATTTGTCTACCTGCGATTCCGTTTTCACAGCAGCAGGTGTGCCGCATGTGGAGGAGCCTTGTTAATGACGTAGCCTATCGAAACGATCAAAACCATCGAGGTACCGGTTGACATCTGCACTGGCTTGTTTATTGTTCACTGTTGCTTTACCTGGTCTGTGCTTGTAATGTAATACCAGATAACATCTCTCTCTGTGTTTCTCTGTAAAAGGCTAAAATGGGTTGCCTGGGCAGTTGTTAATTTACTTGGGTCCCGCCCAAGTAAAGTCTATACAGTATACAGACAACTCAACTCATTCTAACATAATTCTGATTATCTGCTTAGCAGTTTGCTTACATTCTTGTTTATATTTTCAGATAGTATGATATCACTTTAAATGTCACAAAAGAAAACACATTTTGGATGAGGACTAACTGATGTTTTTCACAAATGTATCTGCTTCAGTCTCGGGTAACAATGGCTGGGGTTGCTTAAGGGTAATTGTACCCAAATCTAATAAAGAGCAGAGATGCTCACAAGTCTTTGAGCTAGAGTCCAAGTCAAGTCTAAAGTATCACCTGCTGCGTTCAATCCAGGATGCTGATAAAACTGCATAGCTATAAGGAATTCTGTAACTGTAACCTGTTTTTCATTTACAGAGCACAACCATGTAATGTACAATGCAATTATTGATGGTTTATTAAATACTCAAGTCAAAACACTCCCCAGACTCTTAAACCCAGTGTAACGTTGACTAAATAAAACTGTGATGTTGCATAATCAACAATAAACCAGTCTATACTTAACAGAGCACAACAATGCAGCCTAATGTACAATGAGTCTACAATTAATGACAACTTATAAACTACTGTAAGTCAACAAACCCTGTTGATTTTCAAACCCAGTGTAAAGTTAACTGAATAAAACTGTAAAGTCAAATGGTCAACAATAAAGCTGTAACCTGTTTTTAACTTACAGAGCACAATGTGCAATGCAATCAATGACAGCTTAAACTACTTTAAGTCAACACACCCTGCAGACTCTCAAACCAGTGTACTGTCATAACTAAATTAAACTGTAAGGCTACATGATCAACAATAAATCTGTAACCTCTTTCCGGCCAACGGCAATAATTAATTAAGGTGATGGCATAGACTGTATGGGTGATGGCAGCCAGCGGGATGTAAATAATTACGTTAATCGACTACCACAAGTTTGGAAAGTAAACAAACGCTCATTCATCTTTTCATAACGAACGACAGTCGGAGTTAACCTCCTGTAGGTCGTAGCTAAAGCAAGAAGCAAGCTAACGTTAGATGGCCAATGCTGAGCTAAACATGTTTACTCACCACAGGTTACTAACCTATTTGCGTTCAGCACTTCTTTGTTTGGGTCTTGTAGTATGAAGTTTTAAAGCCAAAGTTTATGATGAATGGCACAGCAGCTGCCGCTGTTTGTTGTCCTCTCTCACGTGCGGCCGCGCGCAGCTGATGGTGCGTGTTACGTAGGCAGGTTATAGGTAACAGAGTGAGGGAATAACATCAGAAGTTTCCTAAAAAATAAACATTGTTCAGGAGTCCCGCACCTCGAGTCCGAGTCGAGTCTTAAGTCTTTTGAGGACGAGTCTCAAGTCGATTCTCAAGTCACTGTGTGTGCGACGAGTCCGAGTCTCTAACTCGAGTCCCCGTCTCTGATAAAGAGTAGCCAGAAAGTTGGCCTAGCTTCCATGATCCACTTCATCACAGTACAATACTACACAACGGATATGCTAGCCGTGAACAAGACCTTTTCAAAATGTAATCTGTAAACCCACTAACCCATGTAGTGATGTGCTCCTTCACCTTGGAAATAACACTAGGCCACTACAGTAGATAGCAAGCTAAACAGCCAAGCATGCTAAGGTTTGCAGCTTATTAGAGCAGGCAAACATGCTGAATTAATCCCTTTCTAATTTGCTCTATGTTTTTGATTTTGGAAAATAGATAAAAATGATCTGACCCTCCCAACTCAGTTAATAGGGAGTATCGCTCTTGATAGAAGCCCCATGCACACTACTTCAGTGCTTGAGTTTGACAGACCTTCTGTGCTTAGTTACAGTTGCTAAGCAATGATTGGATAACCACTGTTTATAATCACATGCGTTATCATCACATCTTTTTTATCAATACGTTTTTAAAATCTTCATATTCTTGTACTTAATGCATATATTTCTTGCTACAGGAGCAGTTACCTGAATGACTATAGCTTACCAGTGGCTGGAGTAAGTGTGTGACTCACTGGATGACTGAAAGCATCTGTGACTCACCAGCTGGCTATCAGTCCATGGCTGCCCCCCCACACTTCTTACTAATAATTACATAGCAAGAATGCTTTTCTTGAAAAAAGTATGACTCCAAAAAAAAGTTGACCTTTTGGAAGGGTAAGTTCCCTGTAAAATTGTGTTCTTATATATTATTCCTATAGTTGTTGACACCTCAGTTTATTTAGCAATGTGAATCACTGGTTTCTAGCATTGGGGGGAGGGGGGAGCTGTTCATGTTATTTTTTTATTTAACAGGCAAGATAACTGAGAACACATTCCCACTTCCAGCTGCTGCCTTGAGGTGTATATGTTGGGGGTGACACCATACTGTAACACACCCAGGCACATCTGGATGCCACAGACATCACACATGGCAATGTGACAGCTGGGTCTCAGTGCTTTGCTGAGGGAAACTCTTTCTGTCTTTCCGTCTTTTACTATGAAATGGTTTCACAGTCTGCCCATAGATTCAAACCTGCAATCTTTAGTTTCCAAACAAGCTGCTGTAACTCAAGCAACTACTAGTCCATTATCAAAATTTGATGTGTATATGCATTAAAATACGATGTTGTATCAAGGGAATTTAAAGATTAAAGTAGTAAATTTATGAGAAAAAAACTCAAACATTCTGATGCTTTTATCCAAAGCGACTTACAGTTGCTATACATGTCAGAGGTTGCATGCCTCTGGAGCAACTAGGGGTTAAGTGTCTTGCTCAGGGACACAATGGTGGATGAGTCACAGTGGGGGATTGAACCCCAGTCTCTCACACCAAAGGCAAACATCTTATCCATTGCACCATCACCACCTCCAAAGATTAAAGTCGTGCTTATGTTATTAAAGGTGCAGTACTCTACTGTACTGTTAACAATAATTGCCATCACAACTAAGCTACTTTCACCAACCAGTATTATGAGATATTTTCAGGCTCTGTACCTTTCACACAGTGCAGTGAGCCAGCTCAAAGACCAAAAGCATAAAAAACTGGGGAAGAACTGCAGACATTTATAAATAAAATATGTGACACATGCTTTCAAGTGGCTTTGTTGCCTCTCGAGTCCCTCATAACTGACTAACTGTCTGAAAGCTCCACCTCTTCTCTTACTGACTCTTGTCTTGTATGACTGAAAAGAAAACCTGGGAAAACACGTTTTTCTCATAAATTACCACTTGTGTGTGTACTCACACCTGTCTTGTTTGGTTCGACTGCATCAAACTCAGGTTAGTTTCCCCTCTTGTTGTGGATCTTTTGGGCAGGTATGATAACAGCAATCGCACTAACCAAACAACCGTACCAAAATCCAGCTTAAGAGGTGGTCTCGGTCTGGATCCAAACAAACCCTGGAACACTTTTTTTAAGGTGTGAATGTGGCCCCACCCCGACCCAGCCCAATTGCAGAAAGCACCGTGCCTTTCTGGAGTTAAAAGGCTCTTGTAGTCAGTGGAGATTGTGTCTTTAATTACACTGATAAGTATCTCATATGACATATCTGAAGACAACTGCACTGTGTGCCTAGGCAGGGTGTGGGGTCAGGGTCAGATATTTATTATGTAATTAGGGGTGATGAAATGGCTAAACATGACTCATGAGTGATAGCACTACACATAGCAGTATGCAGTAATGTCAGGAGTAATAAGTCCTGATGTAATAACCTGTTGATGTGCTTGTATGAACATAGCCTCTCTGTATGAATTCAATCTTTATACCTAATCTGTTTTCTGCGCAGTGGTAGGCGCACATAAATGCTCTCCATGCCGGAATTTATATAGCATAATTCGGATTGTAAATCAAAAGCTTCCTGCTTTTCCCCACTCCAGAATTTCTGTCCAATGAATGGATCTCCTTAGCACACGTGATTTTGTTTACAAATCCTGGTTCACGTGCAAAAAGGGCAGTGTGAAAGCGAACCAAAGCAAGTGAGCTACTGGACTTCGTCTGAATGCGGCCTTAGAGAATATCAGGATTTTTCCTTGTAAATTTACAACAAAAGAGTTTTTTCCCCCCTGGTTGTGTAATAATAATAAAAAATCTACAATGGCCCTAATACAGCGTTGTATTAAAAAGATCAAAACTGTGCCATTAAGAATCCAATCTGATTTGTTGTTTCAGTGTAAATGCGAGAGGATTACAGTAATGAAGCTTTTAGCAAATATTCCTTTTAATTTGATCATCACATTAGGGATGCACCTCAGTTATTATCCAATGACTTTACTGCAAATTGTTTGCAGGCTTTCATGTCAACAAATGATCATCCTGACAGGGTCAACTCTAAAAGTAGAGCATCTACATTGTGTTTATGTGTGATGTCATTTCTCATCACAGTCATAGTCGGTTTTTTTGGAGGTTTTTTTTATTCGTCATCTGCACTGAATAACATTGCATCATCCAGAACAGGGGCAGCTGTGGCTCAGAGTGGTCGTCCACCTATCCGAAAGTCAGTGTGAGTATAAAAATTAAATATTATAAATGACACTACCTATGAAAGAGCCTACAATCGAATTGCTTTTAAAAAACGTTTTAGTAAAAATATTGTGTGATTACTGGCAAGGACCCATAACTGACAGTATATGATAGTTTTAATATCATGCATTACATACATACATGTGGTTGCAATGATACTATAATAATGGTTACACACAAATAATATATGTGACTATAATTCTGTTGTGCAAGTTTTATCAAAAATATTAAACAATGCTGCAATAATTTGACAACATGTGGCCGATTTCTTGGAAACCCCGATTGTGGCATTTTAGCATTTACAGTTCACAGTACAGACCTACAGCATACAAGCTGAATGCTTTAGCAAGTCAGTGTCCCAGGGTGAGACTCCACACTTAAATAGCTTGGGTACAGTCCCCAACAACATGCGAGTGTACATGTACATGTGTACATGCGAGTACAACAATGATTAAATGAACTCACAGCAGTTCCCAGGGTGAGAGACTACATCAACTCTGATTTCATCTTGGCATGTAAAATTACTGCAGTTAGACCCTATAGCATGTTTCAGAACACACTTATAAATCACATTTACGCTTTCTATATTAGGGTCAACTGAATCATTAAAGGCATTTTGGTCCTGAGGTGAAAAGCATTTACTCTGGCTCAGAGATGTTGACATAGCTGTATAATTACTGAGCATCTATTAAACATGCTAATGGTCACTTACAGTAATGGTTGTGCTTGTTTTTAGCTGTACAGGAGATAGGGAGATGGTGTATTAAGGCCATTGTAGGTAAAAAATAAGTAAATGAATAAATTACACACCTGGGGGAAGGGGTCATTTAATAATCGTACTCACATATTGTCTGGGGGTTTAACCAAGTGAAGTAAGTGTGGATGGAGAGATAATGTATGACATATTGACAAAACAGTCAAAAATATGTGAATAGGAGTGATTTCTCCCTTTAACAAGAATATTATGTCCTAAGGAGAGATATCTGAATTGAAATAGTTTAAACCTTTAATTTAACACATAGCCTTTGGCATGTTTTAAAACCCTGCCTTTGTGAATCATTTTGAAGAAACAATTAAGCATTCAAATGGACAATTAACTTTGTAAATTTTGTTTAACCATGCAGAGGAGCTGCAGGCTTTGCGTTACTAAACACACACATGAACAGGCTTTTCCTGTGTCCAAGAACACAGCCATCCATCGACACAGACATTCACTTTCTCTTCCTCTAAACAGCCATTAATGAATAAATAAAAATAAAATATATAAATATTTAGCCAAACCTCACTGCCAAATTACTTGTCTCCTTAACTTCTCACCCCACCCCATCTCTCTCTGGCTATCTCTCTTATTTTGCCTTTTTCTCTTTATTTCTCTGTTGGTTTCTGTCTCTCTCTTCTCCAGATCTCCTCTCTGTTTTAACACCTTCTCTCCCTCTTTTTTTCTGTTGTTCCTTTCGGATGTTGTTCGTTTATTTCTGCCTCTCTCTGCCCCTGCTTCTCTGTAAACTTGGATATAAATCATTAGATTATTATCAATTCAGAACTACATAATTTGGGCAGCAGCAGAAGAAGGTTGTTATGAGCTGAGTGGCTGACCTATAACACACACACACACACACACACACACACACACACACACACACACACACACACACACAGTCTGTCCAGCTGGCTGGCAGCACCTAGAGCCAAATGTGTCTCTCTGAGGGCTCATATCAGTGTCTTATAAACTAAACTAACCTTGCCAAAGCAAATTTGTTCATTCACTCTCTCAGAAACAAATTTGGAATTGTTTTCATACAGTTTTTTCCACTAAACCCTCAGGCTTTGCCATTATAATTTATTCTCCTGGAGATGAGCAGAATTTAGTAAACCAGAACAACGTATGGTTTGCAGGGTAGAATTACAGTCAAAATAAAAAATGGTGGCATATCATTAGGTGGAACTGTTTATAATAAAATGAAGCTGATCAACATCCTAAGAATGCTAATTAAAGAGAAAGTAAATAAAAGGGGGTAGAGCATAATAAATGCAGTAGAACAGAGCACAATAAAAGTATACTGGAAAGAAACTGCATAAAACATAAAATAATATGATCTTCTATAAAACCTAAATAAACTACACATTTAAATTGTACGTTTATGTTCTGTT
The DNA here is from genome assembly GCF_014851395.1 of Micropterus salmoides. Taxonomy (NCBI): domain Eukaryota; kingdom Metazoa; phylum Chordata; class Actinopteri; order Centrarchiformes; family Centrarchidae; genus Micropterus; species Micropterus salmoides. Next base: position 16,599,947 of record NW_024040817.1, on the reverse strand, counting down.
CTTTTCCAGTGGCTTGCAAGTGGTTCCACAAGATATGAAATCAATAAAAGATCCACTGATCAATATCAGTAGTGGCAACGGCAATGTCTCAGTCAGAATATTGATCTGTCTTCACTGAACACTGACACTGTTGACACACATTTCCTATCTTATAGAGAAGCATTGTTAACATATAGAGAATAATAATAAATAATAATAAACTAAATCTGGTTTCTCGATGGATGGTTTACTGACATCTACAGATGCAAAAAGAATTTGAAAGAAAGCATTACTGTTGTTGGAATATATTCATATAATCTAGCAGTAAGATTTTTAGAGATGTTCTACATTTAGATTTACTCATTTAGCTGATGCTTTTATCTTTATATAAGCGACAATTGTTATATATGTCAGAAGTCGTACGCCTCTGGAGCCACCCAACCTGACTTTCTGCTGATGTGTAAGAACCAAAAAGTGATGGAGAAGACTGACAGCCGACAGGAAGTAGCCAATCTATCACAAGCTTGTTGAGAACTCTGCATATTAATCGACTAACCTATCGCACTGGCACTCCTCATTAACATGTTGATTAACCTTTTAAAGTAATTAAGATCAATTAAGATCAATTATACCAACTAAAAGCAAATCGCAAGGGGAGTGGTCAGGTTGTCTGCCAATCAATCATGGAGAACGTCTGAGAGCCAGAAGGAGAGATGTGCAGAGAGGGTGGTTAAGGACAGGAGGAGAAGATTGGGGTGAAAGAGAAAGATGAGATTCAAGCAAAGATGTGTTGAAGAAAGAGCAAGGGGAAAAGAAGGATAAGGTTTAATAATGACTTGAACTTTAATTTCTAAGAGCTCCTCTAAAATGCGCCTGTTTTGACGTTCATGTATTGTCACTGATATTATTCGTTGACTAAATTATAATTTGTAAGCGGTTATTTCTCTTTTTTGTTGGCATTTTGCCTTCCTACTAGATAGTCACAGTGGAGACTTTAAACCGAACCACATAGACAACCTCTATAGTGGTCGTTCTTTAAAAGTCAAACACAAGCAACATCTCATGTGAGTTGTCATCTGGGGTCATATTCAACCTAATGGGCTTGTCAAACCCAACGATTGGGAAATTATACAGAGTTAATATAAAATCACCATTGAATTAATTGCAGTTTCAATTACGTAATTGGCTTAATTGACCAGAGCCCCGCAAGAGGCACATGGGACCGATACAGTAAAAATGTACAGGGTCAATCGCAATAAGCACTAAACATTTAAGAAGGAAAATACAATCAAAAAGTAAAACACACTAATTCGACTCTTTAATCAGTTCTGAAGCAAATATTGTAAAATGCATTTTGCAGCCACATGCACACGGATATGCAGTACAGCTATGAAATTCATTACATTTTTTTGTTAAAGGGTTAGAAAACGTATATAATACCAGCTATAAAGCAATATTTCTATATTGATTTGATTTCTATAGAACTCCACACTTGTTCAATGAAACAATACTAATTTCTACCTCAATAGCCAGTTTCTCAGATGATAACTTTTCATGTAGAGAACCCTTTGTACTGTAGGAAAACCATGACTTGAAAAAAGATGAATATCAATTCAAAGGTGTTCAGAAAGGTTTCTCAGTGATGACAGTGACAGCTGGCAACAGCCCTACAAAAATGAGCAAATGCCCATGATTGTAGTATAAAGGAACCGCAGTGTTAAAGAGGTCATATTATGCTTATTGGGTTTTTCCCTCTCCTTTATTGAGTTATATACCTTTTTTGTGCATGTAATAGGTTTGCAAAGTGAAAAAGTCCACCCCAAAGGGAGTTCCCATCTCCCACAGAAAACACTGCTCTGATCTGCTCATTTGTAGTCCAGCCTTTTCCTTTTGTTCTCTGTGATGTCACAGCAAAATGCGTGTCATAATGCTCGCCTAGCGACTAGTCCGACACGCCCTCAAAAACACAGGTGGAAAAACACTGAGATGCAGCACACACTTCTCCTCTCCCTTCCAAACACTAGCTACCCTCCAGGCAGTCAATGGACATAAAGTTGTTATGTGATGTAGAGACAGAGCTCGGTTAAAACTTTATGGATGAAAGATACATTTGTTACAGAGTAATAACTCACCACTCTGAAACTCTTGCTCCAGTCTATGTTGCTAAGCTGGTAAGGGGATATACAGCTGACCCTAAGCCGTGTTTACTGGCTTCTCACAACCCGCCCTACTCTGCTTCTGATTGGCTAGTAGTCCTTAACTAGGAGCTGCGCATGTGCAACTCCCAAAATGAAACCATGTAAACCTGTTCTAGTACAACCCCTAAATAAGATTTTAAACCTGAATATAAGCATAATATGACCTCTTTAATGCATGACATAGTGAAATAGTGACAAAAAAAGAGTGGAAGAAAAAGATTGGAGTTAAAAGAGAAGATGTTTGAAAGAATGTAATAAGAAGGGAGAGATGGAGGACAGAAGAAAATAGCATCACTGAGTTGTTTATAAGTGTGTCATTTCTGACACATCCATGAATGTAATCTGTGTTTTGTGTCCTTTCAAAACATGTCAACACCAACATAACGTCATCGTAAGATTTTCTTTGACAAACTATACAAACAGGGCCCAGTTTTCAGGACAGCACATGGTGCAGTCTCTGCTCCTGAGAGGAGGCATTTTGGATGGGTGCACACCTCATTTTTTCTTGCCTGACTCTGCTTGGTATTTTGGTGACTTGCTGTGAACTTCAATGTGCTGAACTGAGAGGCGAGGCACAGTAGGGAGCGTGTCAGTAATAATCAACTGGCACAGTGCAATTTTGGTGTCAAGCATGACCATGATTTACGCTTTTGCTGCCCGCCTACTCAGACCAGGTCAATGACGCATGGAGTAAGGCACACCGTACTGCTGCCATGACTTTAGTTTGCTCTAGTTTATCTTTACAACAATAAACACACAAATAAAATCTTCCAATTTCCAAATATTTTGATTTAAGTGGATTAGAGGATAGGATACATAAAACATCTACTGTGTTTCAATCACACTCTATGTCCATCTGAACTTAGCAATAATGATTTACAAAAAAAGGCCAATAATTTTTAAAAGTACATTGCCTTTTCTGTAATAAGATGAAGTGATCTTAGTATAAAAGAAAACAGAGTTTGAGTGTTACAAGTAAAATGTAAAATATAAACCCTATCTGTTCCACTCATTCAGCTCCTATTATCGCTGTTGGGAGACATGGATGTTGCCAAATGAATTTCCTAATGTTTTCCACCAGCTTTGTGTCACAGAAATCTAACTGTACGCCTATGAGGAGTTATCCAAGAGGAAAAGAAAGAGGGAAAAAGAGAAAGATAGACAGAGGGGAGAAAGAGAGAGATGCAGAAAGATGGAGACAGTAAGAGAAATGTAGTAGAGAAGAGACGAGAAGATTGGAGTCAACAAGCGTAATTAAAGGGAGTTAGAGGCAAGATGATGGGGAAAACTGTCAATTGAAAAGGAAAGCAGCACAGAGAAACAGAAAAACAAAAAGGAAAAAAAAACAGAACTCCGTAAAGAACCGTCATTAACAACTACAAAGACATCTGTAGATACTGTAAATATAAAGCCCTGTTTATCATAAATTAACATTCTTTATGCATAAAAAGCGCGTGTGTGTGTGTGTGTGTAAGTGTGTACATGAAGATGCCTGTCTCTGTGGATGTAATCACATTTTTCCTATCTTACCTTGATAATGTGCGCTGAAACCACGGTAACGGTGGTTGCCATCAGTCACAAAATGCAGTCGGAGCCAGTTCTTGTTGCTAACGATGGGAGAGGGGACATTACTGCCAGACAACCTGAAACAAAGTTAGAGAAAGATTTGTAAGAAATAGAAACATACACGCAAAAACACACTTAGCATTTTTTTTAACCTTTTTCTGACCTAATCCTACAACAGTCCCTTGAGGAAGAGGAAGAATGAATGCTGTCTAGAATGAAGCAAGAACAAAGTCTATTGTGTCTATAATGACACAGGCTGAATTACATACAGTGTCAGGACTTCACAGCCCAATACAACCAGTCTGTTTCAGCAGTCCCACTGGAGTTACTGGGGATTATGCTGCATGCTCAAGGGTGCCTCAACCGCTCTTAATGAAGTAGGAAATTGTATTCTTTATTCATTGCTCTTGACACGATTGCCAGATCTTGCCAGCCGGTTAGTGGCTTTTACCTAGCAACTCTGATCACAAACTCAATTATCATGGTAATTTTTTAACCCACACTGGTATTGTATTAGACAGCATTATAGTGATTATAATTATTTCTAATATTTTGAACCCTACTATTTACCTTTATTGTACCAAACAGACTATATGCTAATATAAAGTGGTTTCAAACACCTAGCCCATTGTCAGAATGCAATATAACACTTTTAACAATATAAAAATTTTTTTGCACTGAAGCAAGCTTAGGAAGTGAGGCTTTGCCGGTGCACAGCACAAGTAGATGGGAACCAATTTGCAACTCCTACATCAAGTGGGAAGGATAAGATCCCTTAATTGGTGGAGAAGATGAACAAGGCTCTTGTGGTTAGCAAAGTGAAGAGTGTTAGGTCACTGTTGGCACCCTTAGAGGAGGTGCCTGCTTTTCAGTTGACACTTATACAGAATAAAACACCCATGTTCTTGTATAACTTCAGATATTTGAAGCTCAAATACAATCACTAATGGCAATAACCCGATTTTAAACATCAGTTCTTTGATGTATGGTGTTTTCATCTTGTAGCATCAACCCACAGGTGCTGTTTCTCTCCCATTACATTTCCATAGTGTTTTTTTTGTGTGTTTGTTTGTTCTTTTTTAGGAACATCACCTTGGCTGTTACATATAAGACACAGGTTCACACATGTTAACAGTGTAGAGTATGAAGTGGACTGCCCTCTCATGTTCGCTTGTCCCCTTCTATAAACCCTGGCTGTAAACCTTTGCAGTCCATTAATATCAACACACACACACACAAATGCATGCTTACACACATACATGGATAGTGTTTAGTGTATACAGTGCTATCCAACACCCGTGCCCTCTAATAACAGCGGTTTAAAGTGGAGCACAAGAATGCTGAGAAGGTGTTTTAGAAGGTGTGTCTTTGCGTGTGTTGGGTCTGTGTGTGTGCGCATGTTAGACGGAGAAAGGGTCACCTTGTTGCCTAGATCAGTAGGATTCTCTGATGTCTGCTATTAGTCACACACACACACACACACACACACACACACACCCACACTCACCCACACACACACACCGTGGTTTCACAGGCCCAAATAGACACAAACTTCCTGATTTACATACTGTAGTAAATATAACAATACAAAAAAAACATAACTGTGAATGTAAAATAACATAAATAAAAAAGAAGGTACTGAGATTATATTCACGAACAGAAAAGTAACACTGTAATAGCCGTATATATGCTTAGTTTGTTTAGAGTGGGTCATTGTTGTTGTTTGTTTGATTTTGCATGTATTTGTCTATTAAAGTATTTTTTGACATGTAATGCCTTTATTCCTGACAGTAATAGAAAGCTGACTGGAAATGAGGAAGAGAAAGATGCAACGAAGAATCGTGGTAAGACTCCAACCGCGAACATAGTGGTTCATGTGCGATGTCTTAACCGCAAGCTATGGTGGCACCCTGTATTTGTCTTTTTCTACCAATAAACAATTCAGTATATGTACTAAAACACCAGTCACCACCTTGTAAATTGCATTCAAATTGAATACACTATGGCAAATCAATGCTGAATTAATCTATTAGCTGGGGACTGAGCAGTAAATGAAAGAGATGGAAGAGGCTCAGATAATAGAACTGATGGACAATAATCACTGACATCCCTAGACTGACACAAGACATTTGAAAGACTGAAACTCTGAAAAAAAGATTTATCCAGAACATTATCATGTAGTATTGCTTGGAGATTCTACCAGATTCTACTGAGACATGACCCCCCAAGTATGGATTCCCATTTAAAGTGAAATATGCAATGTTGGAAATAAGAAAAAAATATTAATCAAATATAAATTGATTTTAAACTGCTATAAGTGAGTTTTGTTTCTGTATTTAAATTAGCTTACACTGTAAAATAGTATGATGCACATTTAATAATAATTATAACAACATATTTATCCTTACTATGTGTATCTAACATGCCTATAATCTATTATAATATAGATTTCTGTTGATGGGACTTTTCCGTTCCCTTCTTTCTTCTTGACAAACCCCTGCCATCCTCCTTTTCGTTCTCTCTTTACCTCTCCCCCTCTCTTTACCTCTCTCCTCGCACTGTTCTCTTTTTCCTTCTCCCTTCCTCAGCTCTCCTCTGTCTCTTCATATGTGCACTCTCTCCCTCACACATATTATTCATGTTTACAGCTCTTAATTCACGTCCTGCTATTACCCAGAGAGCATCGTTATGGGTAAAGTGTGTGCATATTCAACCTTTTCCAATATTAAAATAGGAATTAAATCATGAATCTATACAGCCTGTATGTGTGTGACATTAACATATTAAACTGCATGCTCAGGAAGCACTCAACAACTGTGAGCTGCAGGATGAAGGTATAATTTGAAAATTCCCTCTTGCAGCAGTAGCTGGAAGGTTAGAGAAACAAGCTGGCAACTAAAAAGGTCACCAATCTGGATCCCCACAGCAGCAGGGGAACACCTCCTAGTGCTTTTTGTCTCAACAAGTACTGTTGAGATGTAGCACAGCTACCTGCATAGGACCCAGACATGAACATCAATGATAATGAAACAAAAAAAAAGACGTGCGCTTGACAACTTCTTATACTGATAATTAAAGCTTAAAATTACACTTCCAGCAGAAATCCTAATACTTCCAAAAAACATCAGCTTCTGCAGCTAGTTGATTTTCCCTGTGTGGACAATTTGTAATGCATTATTAAATCATTCATCTATGTTGATGGCTTCTGTCTGACTGGTAAGTGTTCTCCCTAGATATCTGCTATAAAAGCACTTCAGAGCTGCCTGGAGGTATTATAGATCATCTTTAGATTGGCTAAAATGATTTTTTTTATACCTTGGTCTGAGAGGGTCTACCACTCTGTGACGTTACAGTGACATATGTATAAAATACAATGAGTGAAGCCAGGCTCGCTTCTAAAGGCTACTAGCTCTTTGAAACTTCTGAAAGAGGAAATATGGAAAAACAACAACTTTTGTAAAAATGACATGGAACATGAATAAGAATTGTGGGATAGTTTACACATTCCTCAAGAAACATTATAAAATATTATGGTGGGTGCATTTTTTGCAACATATTTAATTATTACATTTAGTCCAAAAAAAGAGAAAGAAATCTAAGTGTCTCTTGTTACATGAAAGCAAGTGTCTCTATTATGAAATAAAGTAGATTGGTGTTCTTCTCTGGGGAACCAGAGGAAATTACTTACTCTGGTGATATTTCCCTCTTGCACAACACTGTTGTATGATGCACAGTAGATCCCAGTGCAGTAGTTATTTTGGGGAGAAAATGTATAATAATAAATGCTCAAAACCTCATAGGAGTCTGTCAGCAATCTACCACCAACAATGGTTGTTCCCGGAATTGTGCAGGGAGGTCACATTACAGCTATTGTTCTCTGAAAATCATCAATCTTAACAGGTAAAAATACTGAAACCTGCTTTCCATGTTCAACTATAACCTGCTAAATTTGAAATAAAGGAATACTGAGATGGAGTGTGTGACCATTTATGTGTGTGTGTGTGTGTGTGTGTGTGTGTGTGTGTGTGTGTGTGTGTGTGCAGCAGAGAGGGGATATCAAGTGGAGAGTTGCCAGAGGGAGCAAGAGAACATAATTGATTAAATACACTAGACCAAAAGAGCATCTCTCCCTCTCTCCATCTCTCTGTCGACCATCCTCCCATCCATCCTGTGGGTCTCTGTTCCTCCACGGAAATACAAACCAGCTATTCCACCGGCAGTATGGGAATGAGAGAGAGGAAGAGGGAGGAAATAAAGAAGCATGGGGTAGAAGGAGGGCGGAAGGAGGCAAAGATCGATGGAGGTATGGTGAGACATGAGGGGAGAGATCAAGGGAAGCAGGGAGGGGGTGAAGAAGACAAGCAGAGGCTGACAGAGGTACAACGGTTCGTTTGTTAACTTGTTAATTATTCATTTTAGCATCTAAGCAGAAAGTAATCACCAAAAGCAAAAGCAGTATTACTACTGAACTGATTTTAGTGAGGGTAATTTATGAATAAAACATAAACAACGTTTAAATTAAAAAGGTCATTTTCTGCCACGTTGAACACACGACAGAAAACATAATATATTCAAATGAAGGGCTGCACACTTTTGAACAATTCTCAGAGCTTCTTTTGGAAAATTGTAGCTGTTTACTAATTTACTGTGATTGTACATGTTTACAGAGGATGAAAATAACAAATAATAAATAAATTCAAAGCAGTTTCCCACATTGGTTTGAGTTCATATAGCAAAAATTACATTTGCAGCTTTTAAATCTTTTATCCCTTTATTACATTATTTTTCAAATACAGTAATGTTTGCATAACAAGGACAGTAATTCAACTTGTTTCAGATCAAGTTCTGACACCATGTTATATCTCACCTCAATTGCAGTGTCTACTGTCTTGTCACCCATGTTGTTGCATACTATCAGATTGTGATAACACCTCTTAAATATTTAACAACTTCAAACTACTTGGCAATCACAGTTGTACTCAACCCTAGAATGTCTTGAAAATTGTAAACAATCTGCTTACTCTATTTTAGAACAGAGTGTACAAGTTTAGTCAAGTAACCTGATGTTTTCTGTTATGTAAGGATCTCCCACAACTTGGATTTTTCATAGCACTACGCTGTTGCTTTGACTCCAAATTGCAGTTAAATGTATTTCAAATGAATAGTACCTTTCCTCATGAGATTGATTTAATATAGCCTACTCTTTGGTGCAAAATGCAATCATAGTAATCAAGGTCCAACATTTCTATTCAGTTCCGCTCATATGTGAGCTGTTGCATTGTTCACTGTGGATGAGCAGTTTAATTTCCTAAGTGATATCATGCACAGAAAAGACAGATGGACATGTGACACTGGCAATTTAATAACAGACTTCAGAGATTGTACATGTGAAGAGTTCCCACCTGCTGTGCAATGAATGGCTCTCTGCATACACACACAATCCTTACATCAGTGGCCATGTGGGTTAGAGAGCTACATGAGCCAAGACCAACTTTTGTGTGCGCATGTATGTCTGAGTGTCTGCTTGTGTGTGTTAATATGTGTGTGGCTACTCATAAGACAGTAGGGGAATGCTACTTAATCAGGCAATCTGTCTTAATAGCCTCTACTAATTAAGACAGGAGGGAACTGCCACACACATACACCTGCAGACATGCAGAGAGAGAGAGAGAGAGAGAGAGAGAGAGACTGCTCATTCGCACACATGCATGCACATAGAGAAATGAACACACACACACACACACACACACACTGCAGGAGTGTTGGGCCGAACGCAGTCTAGGTGGAGCCATCATCAATCAGTATACAGAGACAGAGAAGTCCTCTCTTTGTGTGTGTCGGGGTGTGTGCATGCGATTGTTTAGATACACTGTGTATGTATGTGTTTTAGGGTGTAGTTAATATATGTGTGTGTGTGTGTGTGTGTGTGTGTGTGTGTGTCTGTGCTTGCGTGAATGTGCCTGCTGTGTCACTCTCCATCAATCTCAAGTGGGCAGAGAGTAATCAGTGTTCACAACAGGACCCTACTCTGTCTCTACCTCCCCTCCCTTTATCTCATCTAAATTTCTCTCCTCCTCCTTGCTCGCCTCCTCATACAGCAGCAAGGTGGTTTTAAACCGGCTTGTTCACACAGACAGCTGAGGGCTGAAACCAAACAGAAGTGGGTGGCTGTGGAAAAATCACTCTGACATTGATCATTTAGAAATTGAGTATGCACTGTAGGCATTAACCTTTGAAACCATTACAATGACATAATCACTCATAGTTTGGGTTAGGTCCCTTAGCTCCAAATAAGGGAATTTATAATGCAACAGCATACAGTGATGGATAACAGTTTGCTTCCAAATCTGTGGCAACAATTTAGAGAAGGCCAGGAAGAACAGGACTGGTCTGCACAGAGCCCTGTGTAAATGCACCAGAGAAGCACTGAGGACAGATTCAATGTGTCAACGCATTGTGACCACATTGAACACATTTGTTGGGTCTCTGTAAACAATATTACATAGAACTGCTCTATGTGGACAGTACAATGAGATAACTTCTGTTATGAATTGTGAAGTGTAAATGCCCTAGCCATTTTAAGTGACAAATAAAATCAAAAGTCTGACATCACTGAACGTCATTGGAACTCATGTTTTTGGTGAATGGTAAACTGAAATGTGTCAGTTGAACTCACGCACTGCTGCGTTCAATACAGTCCACTAAAATAACAGATGGATGTGCACATTATGAAGAAAGTCAGTGCAAGGAAATGATGGCAGGTGGAAAGTTTCACTTTAAAGGTGAACGATTACATCAGCGCACTGCTGGAGAGAGAGGAAAACATGGGTGTATAATGCACGGAGGAAAACAAATCACTGTGGAAAACTGGCTCAGAACGTTATTATACAGCCTATAGATATAAAGCATTTTGTTGGGACCCGCACAAATGAGAGGAGGATGTGTTGTTAAGTTGTGTGAGCTGGATAGTGCGATAGGACCTCGATTGAATATCAGCAGATTAATACCAGGTGTAAATGTAATTAGGTTAAAATCATATCTAGATACAATCTGGATACAAGAAAAAATTTTATGCCAGGTGTAAAGATGGTCTTAGTGCTAATGGTTTCGGAAGGAAAAGATCAATGTTCACATACGAGTGTAATATCCAAGTGTGCACATACTTTCGGCCATGTACTGTGTCTTCAAAGTAAATCTGAACAAACCAAGAAACATCTTAGTGCTGCTTAAAATCATATGGCCATAAGCATCGACTGAGCATAGTGATGTAAATTAAGCTCTGACAGAGACTAATTTAATGAGTTGATAACAATGTTACTGCTAAATAAAGAAAACCTTCACTAAACAATATTGTTTTCCAGGGAGAAACAGCTGACTTTTGTTTATTATAGAGGGAAGTACCCTCTGTAAAATATTTTACACCATCTGTTGGGTAATTTATGCTTGTGATGACAGAGCTAGCAGGTTACAAATATAGCTAACTTCTCCTACTTGTTGATGTGGTGGAAAACACAGTCAAACACTGAGATGCTATATTACAGCTAAGAAAAAAAATACCAGCTTTGGTTTGTTATACTACCACAGAGTGTTACCATTTTGATGTGGGTCTACTTGTAAATCCATCTGAGTACATTTAACACAAGGCCTGAACCAAAATTAGCCCACGACAAATAATTTGACACTCAGTAATCAGTAATTATGATGTTAGGTGAACCTGAAGATGTTTTTTTAAAAACCAAAACTGTGTTTTTAATATATATATATATATATTTCTTTTTTGGTAAAAATTTCATTGGTGCATTGTTTTTGTTTTGTGTCTAACCATGTTACATAATCAGCCCTTGGCTCAACATGTGAGAAAATACAGCCGCCGATCTTTTAAGAAGGACTGTGTTCCTTTGAAATAGGAAGAACTGGTTGATGAAGCCAGTGAATATCCCATAATAGAGTTAAAAACTATTAGCGCTCTCTATTATTTCCCGCTCTCTTCTCATGTCTTCCTCTTGCTCTCTCTCTCCAGGGTTTACTCTCCATCACTCTGTTCACGTCTTTCTTTTAGCACAGTCCTTTCCCAGAAGCCATTGCAATTCTGGGCGGCTCCCTGACTCTTCTCAAAACTCTTTCCTGTCTGTGTGTGTGTGTGTGTGTGTGTGTGTGTGTGTGTGTGTGTGTGTGTGTGTGTGTGTGTGTGTGTGTGTGAGTGAGTGTGAGAGAGAGAGAGAGAGAGAGTGTGCGCGCGCGTGTGTGTAGCCTGCGGGACAGCACAGTAATCAGAGCAGAGACAGAGAATGGGAGAGAAGGGGGACAGAGACAAGGAGAGGGAGTTTGTGTTATTATTATTACATTACATTATATTATAATTCCAGCACCCTAGCTGCCACTACAGTGCAGTACCAGTGGCTGAATATTCAATATTACATTTTCCAAGCACATGCACATACAAGGACAAGCCCAGAAACACACGCAACCAAACAATGGCATGAACACATACATACACACTACATAAACATAGACCGGGTTTAGTAAAAGAAATGACAATGACAACGTATTTATGATGGTAGGAGTAATTTGCAGTGGCCAGGCCCAACTACACATTGTGCTCCAGTGGTGCTCAGCCTCTGGCCAGGTTCCTCTGGGTTGGCTTAGCACCACCTGGAAAGGTTATTTGCTGTGGGAATGGTAAATATCAAATTTCACTGCCCAGCAACAGTGCTGGTCACAATCCCACCCCCACCCCCCAAAAAAAACAACACTGCTCCTGTAGTGGTGACATGTGTTCAATGTAATTAATGTCTGACAATGCTGTCTACATGAAAACAATTTTTCATAGCCCTTAGGGTCAACAGAGTCATGCTTTATGATAAAAAAGTAAGCTGTAATTCTTTTTAAAAGTGCATTTCTGCTGAGGTACTGGAGACAGACAAACAAAAAAGCCAACTCTGCAGACTCCATACAGTGCAGATTTCATATTTCAGACTTAAGTAAGAAAGTAGTCAAACAAACATTGGCATTTTTTTTATCCCAAGTCCACAGGCAATAGTTTGGATGACAGTTAAAAAATGCATAGATCAAATTCACATGAGATAATCGAGATATATCTCTGCCATGGTGCTCAGTGTAATTAAGTGCAAAAGTTGAAGATGCCTCAAAGCCATTGAGTAGAAGTGACCTATTTTGAGTTGTTTCTCCCTGAGTGAATGTGTATAACGTGACTTTGTTTGCATAAACACTACAATCTAATTATCATACACTAATCTAATTATAAACCTTACTTTGATTCTAAGAGTAATTTGATTAAGCTGTTTACATGCATAGCAGAAGAAGATTTATCTTAATATACCCATCTTAATGCAATCTTGCATAGTGTGTGTTGATTGAATTGTCATGTGCATTTTCCCTTATAAATTCAGAAACCATAAAATGCAAATTCCTGTCTCTTTGATTGCCTTTTTCAGCTGTTCCTGCTTAACAATTATTCGGTTTGTCCATATTTGGGATGTTAATGCCATCTATGAAAAAGACAGCAGCTCTAAAAAAAATGCACACTTTCATTATACTGGGCAAGCTGCACAGCTTGAGAGAACTCAGATGAACAGGCTTCGTCGGTGTATGGTGTTCACATTTCTGAACAATCTTCCTATAATGCTACTAATTTCACAGTTTTCCAGCCATTTTAACCCTACACTCTATATGACTTAAATAAAGTAGATTAAGTTGTTTACAGGGTTTTAATCCAATTGCAGTATTCTCATGATCACATTTAGCTTTATGTACAGGTAACAACTGTCTGGTTGTCTCTCTCAGTGTGTCCCTCTCTGCCTGTCTCATTACCTCTCAGTGTCTCTGTCCCTTTCTTTCCACTACCTCTTTCCTCACCCCTGAGTCCCCCTGATGGCTTTCTCTTACAATGTCTCCCCGTCCATTCATTTTATTCTTCTTTCCACCTCTCTTCTCCTGTCAACTCTCATCTCGCCCCTCCTTGTCCCTAATTCTGCACCCCTGCTTTCTACTCCTCCCTACCTCACCTTCTCTACTTCTTTTCTCCTGGCTCCTCTTGTCACCCCAATTGCCCTCTCTGCTCCTCTTTTCTACCCAGTCCTCTCTTGTCTCCTGTCTCTTTGCCTCTCTTGTCCTCTTCTGCGTGACCTGACATTGCCTCCCTAAAACACCATGACACCTCTCTCACTGTCCTCTCATTTTGCCACCGCTCTCTCTCCTCTTCTCCTCTCCTCTCTTCTATGTTGGCTCCCACAAATAAGAAGGTAGGTTCCCAAAAGGTTTTAGTAATTTGTTTCAAAGGCTATCAAAGGTATGGGCTAATATTGGGGTAAATTTGCTTAGATATGCCTAGACCACTGACTTGTAGATCTAAATTGTGCTTTGGGCCACCAGAAATTGGATTTAAAAAAAGAAACAGTGTGAAGGTTACTGGTATAACCTATCAGCTCAAATGTTACAAATAGATCCACAGGAAAACCATGAACTTGTTTACTAACTCTCTATGAGAGACGATTGGCCTATGAATGTGTCTGACTCTGAAATAAGTGATTCAATGTGATTTTCAGCTGTCCATTTTGGGAAAAAGAAACAAAAAGAAATTTTCTGTGTGTTTGGGAGTTATTTGATTTTATTGTGATGAAGATAGCCACTATTTCTGATACAACAACCCTGGCTTCACATTGCTCAAGCAGTGCAGTGGGAATTATAGCCCATTTAACAATCTATTTGTATCGAACTCAATAAACCTAGAAAATTTGACTAAATCATTTGAAGCTGTTTGTAGTTTTATGTTTCACTACTGTGTGTGTCATTGTATCCTAAAAACATAAAATACTAGAATGTGGCTCAGCACCACCACAACTCCAGGCGGAAAACCAGTGTTTTACTGGTCTCTCTGTTTCACAGTCAGTTTCACATCTTTGGTGTTGTTACACCCAACGGTGATGTCACGATGTACTGAGACATACTAAAGTACACATCTACATCACTGAAGCAAGGTGAGAATTTGAACGACTGGAAGTGAGCAAAAATAAGATTTTTTACAAGATTAAGTTATATGCTGCAGCATATTTGAGTGGTTTGTGTACCAGCTGTGCCACTGGTGTACAAAATTAAGTTACTTACAAATGTTGACAGATACCACTGCCCATCAGCAGTAAACTGGTATGCCACTGTCAGTTACTGATCTATAGGCATATAGGAAGTTTAGACTTTTCATTCGTAGCTAAAGACTGTCCTTTGAGGATAACATAACCCAAGCTACTAACACCTCTTCCTAGAATACAGTGAGTGAGCTTTAATGGATGGGGAACAAACAATTCTCCACATTTACTACGAGCTTGTTAGCTACGAGAAGTTTTCTCTCTTCAAAAAGCTTTGTGTGTATCCTTGAAGCTCAAATAATTTGTTGAATATATTTCCTTTTTCAAAAACAGTTGCAAAGCCAGCATTGTGCTGGAACATGACATGATTTCTGTCAGAGCATTACCACACCTGTCAATCAGTGGAATTGTGGAAAACCATTGGCAGGACAGTGTATAGCATCACCCCTTTGTGCCTCTGTATGTGCGTCCTCATGCTCTTGAATAAGATACAAACAAAACACTCATCAAACCACAGCTTTATAGTATGACTTGGGGTTTAAGAACACAGCATAGTACCTCTAAATTCGACACACAAAGGCTCTGCCTACTAAGGTGTTTCTCCAAACAGTGTCATTGTCATTATTGACAGCAACACAAGGCCTATTTGAATCGCCAGACAAACTGGGATGTGGAGGTCTGGAACCGGGCTAGCCTGCTTCCCTGTTTCTGTGTATTTATAAGCTTGTGTTTTCCTGTATCTTTAAATACATATTTGAAATCTGATATGTGTGTTTGTTTGCTGTGTGTGCGTGTGAGAAACAGAAAAGGGGTGTGTGCTTGTGTTCAAGGTCACCACTCCATTTCCTATTCGAGATGGTGCTGCTATCCCAGCATCCTCTCTGCCAGCAGCATTGATTAGCACTCGGCAAGCATAACATCACGCAGCCGCACACACACCCATGCCCCCACACACTTAAACTCACTTTGTCTCTTACATACATTTCCTTTCGCATCTCTCAAACAAATGCTTATGCTTTGAGCGGTGCTATAAAATACTTCACATTTCAGATCTTCTTTCTCATGCAGAGTCACACACAAACATGTGATGTGTTATATTTGTATATAGGCTATGAACAGACACAGACAGACCATTATGAGGCTGAGCCAAGCAAAAGAACAGACCAATTTCAACACTGCACAGAATGAGTAAATTTTGATTGATGATGTTGGAGAAATTGGGTTTGTATCTCTGGGACTAACCTGAACTTGTTCCAGCTGTACAGTACTTAGCTGTTTTGCTTTCACAATGAAGTCTGTAGACCAGGTAGAACAGAAACTTTGTGTGGTGAAAAAAATAAAACAAACAAACAAAAAAAACAAGAAATACAGGTAATAGAAGTGTTTAGGTATGTTTATTAAACCACATGGTCCTTTTTGGTGTGACTTTAATCATTGAACATGGCTGCATATGTGTAGTAAATAAAACTAAATATCATCACTAAAAAAAACCTTAAAACTTTTGCATACTCATTCAAAGTATTCTAATGCTAGTTATCAAAATATGGAGTGGTCACAGGAGGATCAAAGTTAGCAAAGCACACTTATTTCAGTGAAAACTATTTACTTTAACACGCACGTCTGAGGATTTCACCTGACACTGGTGTACTGGGTGCCCAGGACGAAAGGAGATTCTTCACATTTGTCTGTTGAATTGAAAGTGTATTGTAGTGTTTAATTTGTTGCTGTACAATACCAGGTGTGATGATGATGTGTTGCTGATAATAGGCTTTACTATATTGAAGGCAGGTAAAGGTGTTGAGTGTGGGAGGAAGGATTTGATCTTGCCAAACTTTCACAGAAATAGATGCTGTTGTGTGCCCTTGTCACATAGTGTTAGCTGCTCAAACACAAAGCATACTGAAATGACTCAGGACATGTAGCTTCTATAAGTGACTGTAGTCAATATGCATTTGGTGACATGCAGGTGGTTTAGCTGTTTTCTGAAATGCAGAATAAATCTAGAACATATTGTAAAATGTACGTGAGAATCTGTTTCACACTGTGGCGTCTGGGCATAATAATCTTCTAAACTAGCTCACCTATAGTGATATGACTCCAGGCACTCGGCCACATGTCTTCAACTTCAGCTCAAACTTGACTAAATTAATTTTAAAATCCTGACAAGCAGGAGATTGGTAAATGACAGACTTTGATTAGCTCAGTCCACCATTACCATGAATTTAGTGATTGGCTGTCAAGTAGTTTCACCTAAGTGCACTAAACAGCATGATGTATTCTGGAGTCATGTAGAGAGAGATTTGCAAGACAGGGAGAGAAAATATGGAGAGACAGACAGACAGAAGAACAGAAAGGCAGAAAGAGAAAGACAGAGAGGGAGAGAGAGATCATTCTGTTTAAGATGCTCTACTTGGTTTCAAGGGCAACTGATTCTGAAACAACAAAATATAAAACTTGTGTGTGTGTGTGTGTGTGTGTGTGTGTGTGTGTGTGTGTGTGTGTGTGTGTGTGCGTGCGCGCGCATGTGTATTAGTGTGTGTAGTGTTAGGCTAGGATTACAGGCACTTAGCTCACAGCAATATACTACTCTCATAGGCGCGAGCACACCTCTCCGCATACTAATTAGACCCAAGTGTCTATGTGAGAAGGAAAGTCTCTGTAAGTGTGCTTGTTTGTGAATGTGTGTCTGTAAGGAGTGACAGCGTGTATGTGTTGATTTCTTTGTGAACATGGAGGTAGGCTTGTGTGTCCGTGTGTGTTGGTGTGTGTGAGACTTCTGTTGTCAGCCCTGCAGCAACTGATAAACACATAACAAATTCTTCCACACACGCACATATTAGCAAATCAGCCATTAGCTTTCTCTGCTAATTGCCATTGGAAATTAGCATTTTAGCTATTAGCTTCTTTCCAAATTGCCAATGGAAATTAGTATATTAGCACTTTGTATTGTGAGGCAATTGCTATGGAATCAGGCAGCATGCCTGATGGCCTAGACTCTTCTGCAACAAAAGGGTCATTGGTTTAAATCTTGCAACAGCCAGTGAAGTCATTTAAGGTGTACAGGCCCTTTCATATATTTTTGTACACTAATATTCCTCATAGTCTGTGTTTGGTGAAGAATGTATAAGGCCATCTTTTGTTGATTTTCAGGCAATTTAGATTTGTGAAAATACTTCATATTACCAAGAAGGTTAATTGATACTCCCATACTAGAATATTCTAGTGTTTGAATTGCTCATGAAGGCAAGCACCCTTTGATTTCAGAGTGTATGGGAGTTTATTGTGCCCACAGTAAATAAAGATCCCATTTGCACGCTTTCACATAGACTATTGCGCTGTTGGGAAATTATGTTATGATGAGTCTTGGGACTTCTCAGGGACACTCTTATTAGCCAAGTCATCCCCCAGTGCAAGTGGTCAGGTAATCTTCTGAATATTTATGTCCCCCATTTTTTTGATTGTTAAATATAACAGTATATCATGAAAAGCAAATGAATGCACCACACCAGTTGAATGCACACTTTATGAGTAACAACGAGCTATTAAAGTAATGGCTTATCTCTAAAGGCGGTGGCATCCAACTGGCGGTGGCATCCAACATGAAAAATAAATAAATAAATAAAAAATACATTGAAACCACTCCAGATGCAAGCATTTCAGCAGATGCACAGTATTCAACATACATCTAACAGCCCCATTAAATAGCTAGGAAACCTAAGAAACTGTTGCCATTACTGCTGAACGAGCTCCAAACACAGCAACAATCAGGCGTTTTAATAGTCTCATGTTTTGTATACCGCATTTGGCCAGGATTTTCAATGTGCATGTGCTACCTCAAATTGGCCTTGAAAAGCACCATTTACGAAGCAAAAGATGACTGACAACATATACCTACCTAATAGAAACAGCTGGGTCTGATACACCGCCTGCTAAGTGTTAACAGTGCTAATGCCATTCACCTTGGTTTTAAGTTCGTTGTCAAGATCACCTCAGAAGAATGTCCCTGTGGTCTCTTAACATGCTTCACATTCCTCTGTGATAACATCAACTTCTTTGGTAAGGAAGTAGGGAAGTCGGAAACAGCTCTAACTGCTTATTGCAGATATATATCGTAAAGTAGTAAATTAAAGTATTTAGTATGCTACCTGAACAACAGTTTTAATGTAATTTCAATGTGTCTCTTCCTTTCATAATCACCAGCATTCTGATAAGACAAATAAATAAATGGTGTTTACAGAGAAGGTGGATGGAAACACTCTTGTTTACAGAGTGACTTTTTGTCAATATCAAGCTTCAGGAGATTTCATGGGGACAAAGAGGACAAATATCAACTGATGCTACTGTATGTACACAGAGAACAGACACAACCCATTGCATGCTATTACAAATGGAAATGGCTTCAATGATGAAGGCTAACTGATGGGTTAGGAAAATGTAAACCAGGCTAACTTCCCAATCTCCAAAAGGTTCACGACAAGTTACTGAAGTGATGTCATATTGACTTCCAATTCAAACTACTATGTTGTCTGGCCACCAGCCAAAAATGCTACATATTTAATTTAGGATATGAAACAGAGAATAGCTGAAAATCCTTTGCATTTAAGTGAGTTTATTAATGTCTTCTTATTAATGTCCATGACTAACCAGTAACTAAACACAGAGTATACAGACCTCAGAGATCTTGGTCTATGCTTACTCCATATATTCTGCCTAATTCAAGAGGTGCTGTACTGTGTTGACATATGAGATTTTTTAGGTCACTGGAGTAAACTAAAATCACTGTCATTTCCCTGGAGCCATCTGGAGATGATGCATGTTGTCTGATATGGAAGTATCCAACTGAAAAAAAGGCATACTGCGACTATGAGGGGATGCACCTGGAGCGCAACAATCCTTGAGTATACTCCGGCATTTAAACAATGCTAAATTTGTACTACAGGGTCTAGTGCAGCCTAGTTCATGTCAATAAAATAGTCTCCAGACAATTACAACACCACCAGCAGCCTGTACCATTTACAGAATGAAATAATCCATGGGATGAGGCTGTTTATACCAAATGCTGACCCTATCATCAGTATGCCTCAAAATAAAGTGGATATTTCAAACTAGAGAAAATTTATCCACTTCTTAAAGGTTCACGTTTGCTAATAGTATGCCAAGTGTTGTTTCATCCTAATGTTTGACAGCAGCGGAACCATGGATCAACTTTTGCAATGTAGCACATCCACTGCAAGAGCTGTGCTTTTAGCAATGTACCTCTGAGCATTGCATCATCTTAAACAAGTCTTTTCATTATTTTTTTTCTGACATCTCTGATGAACAAGACAATCTTACCCACAGGAGTGCTTTGTTTTCTTCCCAGGTGGGAACCTATTAAAATAAGTTACATAAATTAGGTGTCTTGTGCATTCTAAAATTTACTTCTTTAACTGCGTATTCCTCACTGAAAGGAATGAGCTCTTTGTGAGCACGGAGTGCTTCCAAACATGGAAAATAAGATGGATACAAAAAACGTTTAAAGTTGTTAGAAAACAATGATCTTGAAGAAAACACTGACTTTAAAAAGTCTCACTTTAGCATCTTTAGTTATTCACAACATCAGGGCAAGTTCTGCTTCAGGCTGTACATCTGAATGTCACTGCTCTCCTCTCAGTACAAAACAGCAGCCATATTTTCAGCCTGGCTGTAGGAAAAGACCCAGAAACATCAGACTGACCTCAGTATGCTGTATGAAACTCCAGAGTTAATTCAGCAAGTAAATAACAACACAGCAATGCATTACACGAGCCAAGACATCGGTCAGACTAAATCACACACTACCAGTTGCCACCACATTATCCCCCAAAGGCCAACAATCTAACCCTGAGCAATAAATACTGGCTGTAAATACTCCTAAGAAGGTGATTTTTCACAGCAGTAAGGTTTTGTATTTGCCCCCAAGTTCAAAATGACAGCTTGACACAAATGTTCTGAATGGCCCGACTCTATGCTTCCTACAACTTGTTACAAATTGAAATGCTCTGTTTGAAAATATAATTTTGTGTCTTCAGGCAAAACATATTACTGGTGATTATTAATGATCAACTTACTTTACTTTTTGCCTGTTTGTTAGCTTGTACTGTATTTACAAATGCACTGTTGATTCTCAAACACAAGACAGAAGTAAAATAAAATGAATCAAAAATAAAAGTCGTCTTTTTACCGTTTTTCCTGTTCTTCCTATGTGTCTGATGCCTAATATTGATTTGCCTTCATTTAATGTATGTCTAGATCATGTAGAATAATAACACCATATGACTATTTTACAAAGAATTATTAAATATGGCTTTTCTGACAAATTTTCAAAATGAGAATAAAGACTAAACCTTTGTTTTACTGTGGCATGCTGGAAATAAGTTTCATGCAGCCGCTAACAGAATGTAAATAAGCGCATGTGAAGAAATGTGACCAGCAGAGTATAAACAGTTACCAACGAAAGATATTACTGAGAAGTTGTCAGTTGTTGAGTAGCAGTATTTACCTGCTGTGCTTCTTTAACATAATTGCAACTCCACATTCACATACACACACACACACGAGTGAGCAGGATGGTGTGCACCTCTATAGACACACCAACACTTTCCTAGAAGCAGTTGCCTGGACATTATTACTTCCAAATCAATTACACATGCACACACACTAATTTCCCTGACCATGATTAGATTCAAATTGGTTACAGCAACAGCAATGGTTGATCAATACCCTAATTTAGCAACAATCAATAAGCAGCTAGAGCAATAAAATATTGTTATGAGTGAACCATCTGAAAACAACCGAGGAAATTACAGAAAATCATGGAGCTGTTAAAAGTCTAAATGGCACACATCAATTAATGCATCTGAAAATACTAGGCCCCTGCAGAAGGACTGCACGTGAACATAAGTCCACATACACACGAATTGCAGACTTCAAGATTTTTTTTTTTTTTTTTCCTAGGAAACATTTCTATACTTCACGAACAAGAGATAAAAACGGTACTTTATATCTGTAATAACGTTTTCATTTTATTACCTGTTCTTACTTGAGTTCTAACTTATTTTTATTACCGCTTCTAACTTTTTATAACTGTACCCCAAGTGTGGTTAAATTGTTCCATAAACTCAGAAGTTATGTGACTACACCATCTTGGCAGAAATGCCAGGTCAGAAATGTCAACTGAATCCTTTTTTCAAAGTATGGATTAGGACCACAATCACATATGTCACAACCACCCCAAGTGCAGTGGGGCTCTATCGCCTCCCTATAATAATGCTTACCGCATTGTTTCCTGCCACAGACAGTGGGTTCTATGATTCTCTATCAATCTGCATTTGTTTAGATATGTCTTTAACCTAGCAGCATTTGTGCCATGAAATAATAGATATTCAAGCAGACAATTTTTAATACTGAGGCCACCCTGTCTAAATCTCAATATCCTACCCTGAATTTTGTTGTATGATATATAAATATTTTTCATTTTCACCATCTGGCTAATTGTATGTCTCTTACACCTGGTAATGTACCGTATCCTTCTGCAATTTAAAACTGAACCACTACTCATCCCTCTGCTGCAATTCAGACATTGTTCTAAAACATAAAATACTAAATCTTGCACAGATAAGTGGACCATTCTGCCACTTCCACGTCATCACATTTTTCAGCAGCACAATGACCGTGGCATCCACACATATGAATGAAGTGAATACTTTAATTAATAAAGTGACTCACCAAATGGTTGGTGGTTCAGATCCCTCAACTTCCAGGTAGTCATACTTCTCCTCTGTCTGGAAGTCTGTAAAGATGACAGAGATGGTGTCTCCAGGTTCGGCCAATAGGATCCAAGTACAGTCGGCCTGGTTACCATAGTTGCCGGGGTAACCGGGACTGGTCACCACCCCACTGCCGCCCCTCACAGTGCCCCCACATGTGTCCTCAGCTGTCAATCAAATCAGAGTGACAAATAGAAAACCTGGGTTAGGGAGAGGAGGAGGGACCGAGGGGCGGACTTTTTTTAAATTAAATTAAAATTATTTTTTGGATTAATTATTTAGATTTTCAGCTATATGAGGAGGGCCGGGTCAATTAACAAATGTATCAGTTTATTGACCAAATCAGAAATTGTGATTTAATTCCCAATAGACCTAACATTATTTCTCAACTACTCAAGTAGATTAAAGGTCAGCCAGCCCAACTCCCCACCTCTCTCCCTCTGTGAGGTGATTTTTTAAAATTACCTTAATGATAAGGGACAGGTAAACTCTTTGATCTCAACTCCTAATGTTATTATGTGGCTTGCATGTTAGAAATGGATGACTTTGTCATGACACATAATCTGTCAAGTCATATGAGCAAACCATATTGTTACATTGCACTTCAGATATGAAGTAGATATGAAACATAGCATATGCATGGTAATATACAGCCCTTTGTTTATGGACTATTGGTTCTCTGCCAAGAATTAGGAGAATTACGCTCTTTTTCTTTTGCCAGTTAGAATCAGGGGTGTGGTTTATGGGTTAGGCTGCAGTTCCTGTCACACTCAGAGCTGCTGTCCTCTCCTCCAATAACAAGGTAAGCTTTCCTTTCCAATCACAGTGCTCCGCTCTCGTCTCCTCCAATCGCCACCAAGGAACTTCAGATTCATATGTTTCCCAATTGGCTGGTTTAGTGTCAGTCTATTAATTAATCATCAATTAGTTTCAAAACATATAGACCAGATGTGATGATAGATTTGCCAAATTTTCTCTGATTGTTGATCACATCTGATTGGAAGTATTAATCATAATTGATAGTAGTACTGATTACTGTATAACAGATAAAGACACATGGATTGCGCTGTGCACACGGCATAAATTATACACATATAATTTATACATACACTCGTGGAGAAAAAACATGTTACATTGGACCTTGGTGTATCACTGGGACTTTGATTGTATGGCAAGTTATCCAAGAGGGCTATGCTCAAGTCACTTCTATAATACTGTGTGGAAAGGTGAATGTTTTCATAACCAATCTAGAGAAATCATTTAGAAAACAGATTCCTGTCTTAATTTTGAAAAATATTTATGAAAAGCAAATTGAGCACAGCCAAGGATCCACTGCCCCAGTGACAAAAGATACAATGTTGAACCTTTTTTCTGAGAGCGTACAAGTCCAACTGTAAACATGGTATAAATTATATCTGTATAATTTATAGTTATACATAAAAGAGGCAATACTGTATGTACACACTCTTACAGCAGACATGTGTTTTCCTACTCACCAGTGAGTGCAATTTGGGATGACACATGATTTATATTACTCTACAACCCATCACCTGATGATATCATCAGTATTTAGAGAAGACAGAGAAACACCAGATGTGTGTTGTCCTTAAACTGCACTCACTGATAAGCTGAAAAAGACATCCTTTATAAGAGTGTAGACAGGCTCTGTCAGGTATACATGCACATCCTTTGGGCTCATCCAGGCAGTGCAGCCTTAAGAGATGCATGTACAGATGACAGCGATAAGGTAGGGACCAAGCCATACTCCACCCACAGGAGGGGTAAAGAGAATAACTGTGGTCCAAGACTCACGTCAATCAACACGACAACCAATAGAAATGAATAGAAACATTAGGAAAAGATATTAGAAATCGGACGGAAGAGAGTGCACTGAGTAGACAGGAAATACACACAGAGGATAACACGGGAACATAAATAGATAGGAACAAACAAAGGCAAACAGAAATAGTGTGAAACAAAAAATATAGAAAGTGGACTGAAATAGGCAAACAGTTGGTACAAACGGCATCGGATAGGAAACAAGAAACAGGATGAAACAAAATAAGTGGTTTGAATTGAATAGAAACAATAGATTCAATAGACCAGAGTGTGAAGTTAGGAACAATACACACGTTTTTATAATGTTTGTCTTATTAGGAATGGTGGTGAAGCTACTGACAAAATGTGCATTGTCCCAAACTACAGGTGCTGATGTATTGAAAATGAAAAACAGAAGAGCATTATTTTTTCATTAATAATTAATTCATTTAAACAGGTTCATATAGGCAACAAAATCAGTCAGACAGACAGACAGACAGACAGACAGGCAGGCAGGCAGTGCAGGCACTGACAGTCATTCCACAGCTAGACAGTTGAGGAGATTTGTGTAAATGACCCAACACCCCAAACAAGACCTACTGAGACCCCATCACATTTGCAGCAGAGAAATGATACAGTAGTCTGTATGTGTGTGTGTGTGTGTGTGTGTGTGTGTGTGTGTGTGTGTGTGTGTGTGTGTGTGTGTGTGTGTGTGTGTGCACTGTGGGAGAGTGCTGCTTGCAGGATGACAGCTGTCACAGGTTTATCATGACAACAGGACGTCCGCAAGCACAGGTGGACACACGCGCGCGCACACACACACGCACGCACGCGCACACACACACACACACACACACACACACACACACAGAGACACACCCACCCCTCTTCCAGCCCTCCAGCTTATTGATGTGCCAGTGACACTTGACAGACAGGTGGAATAGCCTCAAGGTGCACTGATGTGTGGCTCTTATTAAAAAAGAGAAAATAAACTTGTAAAATAAAAAATAAAAAACAAGTGAGCAGGGCTCTTATGTGCAGTGGACCTTTGGTGAATTTGACATTATGATTTTGAAGCATTAAGGGCCTCCAGCCGTGACATGTTCTGGCTTGTTGTCACTCAAAATCTATTACTGTGACCTACAGAACAGATATATATCTATATATATATATCTTTATCATTAGTTTTAAAATAAGTGGACTTGAATACCAAAATCCATGTAAGGACTCCGTGTGATCATTTTGGATGACACATATTGCAATTAGCATCCTCAATAATTCTGTTTTGTCGCTCTGTAACGACAGGGCTGTGCAGCGACCGCTTCAGAGCAGCTGCCCTAATAAAAAGTGACATTTGTTGCGTGTTCACAGGGGAAGGGTGTGAAGTCCAGAAACCTATAGGCACCACTGATTGCACCTGCTAATTTTGAATACCACTCGCACCTTCGTCATCAATCATGATTGGCCATCTGTGTGACAGTATGAAATATTAGTGTGTCTGCCTTCTTTTTCTGGTAACCATTAAAACAAAGGCAGAATCACCATTGTTGAGCTATTTCATACTGTTTTTTTTCTGTAATGATTCAAACATACTGTAGCTTGCTTGCTTGCAAGGATAGTGTATTGAATAAATGACCTTCCAGCTGAAGAATGGAATTTCATTACCTACAAGTCTGAACAGCTTATTGCAGAAATCTTAAAATCCAATAAGCATTTAAAAGAATCTGTGGATGACAACTTAAGAGCACTGAGGTCACTGCAGCCACATCCAAAGCATGAATAGGATTTGCTTGAAAATGAGACACAGAATGAATATGATTGATTATAAAATCATTACAAGATGACTGATTAGGGCTATCCCAAATTATCCCAGTTTGAGGAGCAAATTAAAACTTTAAAATATTGTTTTTTGCTATTCTTGGTTAGAAAGTCTATATATACATCTGCCGATGCATACCTCCATCCATTGTACATAGATTTACATGTAGCTAATAATATCTAACAGCAGCTACATTAGACAAGACGCTCATAGCGGTCTGCACCTCACATTGGGTTTGTTCTCAAAGTTAGACATTGATATTGAGACCTTAATTCAAATCATTTGCTACTACTGTAAATCCCACTATAAATCAACACCCGACACTAAGGTGACAAATACCATGTAACTTTTTTCCCCACTGTATGAGTAGCTCTGTAGAAAAAGGCAAAAATGCCAAGAACAGAGGCTTAATTTCTCAGTTTCATTATAATCTTTGGTAAGTAGTGTTTTTCTTCTAAAAGATGCATAACACCTCCAAATACTGCTTTGTCTGAGATCTTACGTGCAAAACATTTAGAAAACAAGTTTAGATAGGGGGAAAAAAATCTTCTTTCAGATCATTCTGCTATTTCATGATGAGGGCCAACTCGAGTTAATCTATAGGTAAGTGAGTGCTTTCTTATCTGGCTGCACTGTTCTACTGTGTTCTGTTCTCTGCTTTTATTTCAGATGGCAACCTGGGGAGGCTGAACTCATGCACATGCCCCAGTGCATTGACCCACAGGAGGAGGGAAAGTGTGTGTGGAGGAAGGCACTAAAAGTGTTAGTTTGAGTGTGACTTTGTATGTGTGTGAGAGGAAGAAAAAGAGAGAGGTAGTGTTGGCCATGTTGCCTTCATTTCTTATCACATCAGTGAGCTAGTGTTGCCCTTTTTTGCCTTTCCATCTCTCTCTCTCATTGTTTTAGCACCACTTCTCTTTTCTTCCTTACTGATTTGCTACACCCTCCTCTTCCCATTTCTGCATCAAGTTATTTTATTTTTTTTTATCGAAACTGCACATCTCCTGCTCTCCTCTTGTCTCATTCCTTTCTCCTCCTCAATCCCTCTGTTATCTCTAGTTCTCTCTCCCTTATTCATCCTTGCCTATAACCCTCCCACTCTTCTTCCTCATCAACCCCCTCCCCTTCCTGACTCTCCCCATCTTACTCTCCCTTACTCCTTCTCTTTCATGGCCTGGGGTGCTTTAATCACTCGTTCTTAGCCTCCTTATCCTGCCTCCCTCTCTCCCATCCGTTCATCCCCTCTCCCCCACTGTGCTGTCATCAATATCGCAGTCATCTGAGGATTCCTTCTTTATCCTTCTCTGTCTCGCTGTGTCTTTCTTTAAGATCTTACTCTCTCTGCATTTCTCTCTCTCTTTCTGTTGATTGATTTTCTGTTTAATGGCTTTTCTGGCCTCATCTCTTTCTCTCCTCTATTTTCTTCCCCCTCTTCTTTACCTTCTGTCCCATAACTCCATTCCTTTCCTGCATCACTTTGATAGGCAGATCACTATCACTATCAGATTTGTACATACACACACACACACACACACACACACACACTTCAATCACAGAAGACCCAGTGTGCTGTCAGCCTCTAAGGATTATGGGCCATCTACATCATCCTCCCCTCTCCTCTGTCTTCGGGCTGTATCCATCCATCCCTTCTGCTCTCTTATCTACATCCACCCACCCATCCATCAACCTCTTGCCCCCCATATGTTGTAAAGCTGAATATATATAGCTACCCCTCTTTCTCCCTCATCACTCCCTGCATACCTGTAATACCTCAGTTTACATGCCATGAATGACTGAACAGACAGGGGGAATACTGTTAAACATGTGCACAAAAATTACCCTGCATTTATTTTCAATAAATTTCCTCCTGGTCTGAGGAGTTACTGGACACGCATCAAGCTTCCTCTGCAGCTGCACTTTGTGCCATGCTGCCCAAATGCACAAAGGATGCAATTTCACTTGTGGTCTCAATGTCACTTTCACCATCCAGTCATGCCAGGATGCATTAAATAGCAGTTATGGTTGCATAAAAAAAAAAGGATCTTATGGACAGATCCATCGGATCCACAAAACTAGTAATGGAATTGGTGGCACTGTGAACAGAATCCAACTTAGCTTTTGGATGCAGTCCAGCAACAACTTGCATACAAGCTATGCAAAGAAAAGGGCAGGGTGGAAAAACAGAGAAATGTGATTAATCTGACTAAACTGTCGTTTCAGTCAGACACATATAAGTGTTTTCTGATCTGCTGGCCTTATCGGCAAGACAACATAATTTGTCAGTGCTTTCCAAAATCTCGATTGTAAAAATAAACAAGTTAAGGGTTAGGTTTAGGAACAAAAACAACTTAGCTAGGGAAAGGGAAAGATATGGTTTGGGTTAAAATACTTACATGGTTAAGTTTTGGTCATGCTCAAAAGAAACCAACAAAGACCGCCTTTAGGAAACAGGGGGCCCTATCGTACACCCAGCTCAAAGTGGCGCCCAGCACAAGTGTCATTGCTTTTTCTGAGTTTCTGAGTGACGCAGTTGTCATTTTCATGCCCATATCCCACATTGTGTCAGTGGCAAATGTACTTGCGGCCATGGGTGTGCTGGTCTTAAAACAAGGTTCATTGTTGGAACATTGCTATCTTAAAGCAGCAGAAAGCGACTGCACCACTGCCTAACAAATATCTGGTCTAAAGTCAATGGTGCAGTATTTTTAAAGGGTGTATTATTATATTATATAATATATATTATAAAGTGATGAGCCTGCACAGGCGGGTTCTAGTGATGCGCGGACATATTGGCGGATAAACTGCGAAGTGGGTGGGCCTAGTCATAAAAATTAGCATTCTGATTAAAAGCAGATGGGTGAAATAGGGTAAAGTGTCTCCTCACTGAGAGAGATGCTGTGTGCATTTACGCACAAGGCACAGCAGCATAACTTCATTGATTATTTAAATCTCCCGACACTCTGACACGATTGGTCGGGATGCACTGACAGCAGCCTCTCTAACAATTAAAGTAAATCATTAAAGGGGCTATATGTAAGTTTTTCAATGAAATTACTTATTGATAAATCAAATTTACATTGCCTTATGGTCAGTGGGCTCAAAACTCACTTATAAATGAAGCACACACCTGTTTTCTCCATTGCTTGCATCAGGTCGAGTAAGAACAAAGTGAACATTAGTAAAACTGGAGAAACACAGAGAAAGTCATGTTAGCTCGCAGGCTAACGCCAAGCAGTTGCTGTGATGTTATCTGGTGCAAAGTTATATCTCTTTCCACATTACTTCACCAACTAACGCGACCCATGTTACTATTCTGTGTACCACTATTGATTTAGCCTGCAAGAAAGGATGTAATGGCAAAAAGCAAATGTGGAACGATTTGTTTACTAACGTTAGCCGGTAGTGATGCAGCCAGCTAATGCTAAGTTACAGTAGCTCAGACCTGCCGCTGTTTGCTTCCTAACTTTAGATCGTGGTTTTACCAATACTCATATACACAGCTTCTCCACCTCTCAGTCGCTGTAGCTAACGTGACCCACATAATATAAACACTGCAACAAAACTGTCACAACAACACACAGGAAGAGCCATCCACTATCACTATTTACTTACTGTAAAGTTACTTACTGCAGTCTAACTGTTATAAAGTGTGACACAGTCTCGTTATAATATTCAGTCCAGCTCACTAACCGTTTCATTATCATCTAACACATGTAGCTGTGCTGACATTGCTGAGCCTCTGGTGACAGATTCACAGATAGTAAAGATAGTTACTGAACAGCAGCAGGCGAGCTAACGATGTAGCACGTCGGCTAAATGTCGTAAATGTAACGTTATCATGTAACGAGCATGGAATAGTTCAACCTACAGTTGATAAAACTACTACTGTAATATTGCACTGGGAGTATACCTGAGTTTCCAGCTCTGTCTGTTCTCCCTGTCAGATAGCCGCTGTCACTCTGCCTTTTTTCGGGAGTATTGTGCCGATATGCAGCTGGCTGCGCTTAATGAAAGGTAGGGCGCCGGCGTTGATCTGCCTCTGAGACGGGAACGTTGAAGTAACAGAGCCTGACCATGTCTGGAGAAAAGCCACAGCCTGCATGCTGGTGTTCCTGCATTTATTGTGGTATTTCACTATGAAACTGTTTGTGTTTCGGATTATGCTTGTTCATGAGTTCAAGCAAGCACGCGTACGAACACGCCTGGTTGCAGTCTTAGAACCACACCACTAGTGGCCGCTGAAAACTACGTAATGCCCCTTTAAAGAAAACCTTCATACATCAATACAACACACAGCTGACATTTCTGTCAAACTTGCACTCTCTCTCTCTCTCTCTCTCTCTCTCTGCTGAAAGTCTGTATCACACTTTTTTCTTTTTTTAATGGCTTTCATAATGTGTAATTAATCCACCATTTAATAGTAATGTGCCAGGTGCAGGCGTCACCTGGCTTTTAAAGGAATTGGAAGATGACATTCTGATTAGCTTAACTCCAAAACACACCCATGGTTAGTCAAGATACTATATACACAACTCCTTTGCGTCTTGCGCCTTACTGTGCAAACAGATAAATTAGCGAAAGTGGAGTTGGACACGCCCGAAATGGACTTAATAGACCATGTACTATAGATAGTTTATATAGGGCCCAGGAAGTCAACAACGGCCGCTCATGTCATGGTCCAGGGTTTTGTTGACCTAATCAACAAACCTGACCTCCCTCAGCAGACTTTGTGACAACGTCTCAATATTTCCTCCTTCATTCTCGATGGACAGGAGTCATAATTACTATGGCTGCAAGAGGACTTTTTCGCATAAGTGTAAAAATGTAGTTTTTGGGTATTTGCTGAAACAGCTGATGCTGCGGGGGTTTTGTTGTTTGGGAGGAAACTATTGGAGGTATGTATGCAACACATGAACTCATCTTCAACATATGTTTTGTTTGTGCCATGAAGTCTATATTGACTACTACTAATTAGTCTGCCTATTCACTCACTTCACTCTATATGTTTTTATTTCTTTTCCTCATACAGGAAGTAGTGCCACCATTTGTCCTTGATAATGCTTCAGTCCTGCACTGTGTGCAACACGATATTGGACTGTTCTTCAAAGGTAGCCTACAGTTCAATAAAGTGCAAATGACACTGAAAACTACCTCAAGAACTTTGAGAGAAGATGTCTGACTTAATCTAGTTGTTCAGGAAATTATTTTTGAGTTAATGTATTAGTGTGTATAGAAAATTATGCATCACGAGAACAGTGTTTGCACCATCTGGTCTTGTAAAACAGCCTGATATTCCTTGGCTGCTTCTTTGAGCCAAATGTAAACCCATCTGGAAGCAGAATAAATTATGATATATGACATAACTTTTTCACATGAACAGATTTTAATCTCTTCACACATAGAATGTCCCTTTGTGTCTTTGCAGCCCTATCATAAATACCAACTTTGTGAAGGTCAGGGTCATTTTTTACTTTTAAAGGTGTGGTTTTGTGGAGTTAACATTTTTCCTGTCTTCATCTATAAATTGGATTCTCTTGATCGCTGTTGGCAAACTTCTCGATCTTGTGATCACTGTCTGGTGATGTAGGAGGCCCCCACAGGTATTCAGGTTTCAGCTGTTTTGTGTCTGAGCTTTGTAGCTCTGCTGCTACATTTTGCTAATGAATGTCAGACCACATTTAAAGCAGACAAATACCCACATTCAACTTTGTATGACTCATCTGTGTAGCTGCCCTTGCAAACTGTGATTGAGCAGCTTCAAATTCAGTCCTTTTTATGTGATGTTCCCATTATTCTTTCTTTCCCTCGCATATTGCTATCATATATTTCTATCACACTTTTAAACCTTGTTAGAAACATATTGGTTGCTGTCCTCTGCTTGCCAGCATTGCATTTTAGATGAACAGTCACAGTGTTTAGGGCACACACACACACACACACCCACACACAACTAGTAACCGTGCTGACCTTCAACTCATCCCACCATCTGTCCACAAATCAAAGAACAGATGCTGTCTGCCAGTCAACTAACAGCTCAACATTTAGACCAATTAGGGCAGAAGGGTGATTTAATGGTAGATCACCAGAAGGAGACATAAAGAGACAAGGCATTGATTGATAGACAGATTATTATTCTTACAGTAGCCTTATGACCCTGTCTAACTGAATCATATTTAGATTGCTGGTAACATATATAGTGAGATACAACTTGATTTGCATTATTCTCATTACTGCTATTTTTCTCTTCCCATTATTCATGACATCTGACCCAACTTAACTTGAAAGGAAAGTGACAGTATCAGATTGCAGAATAGCTTTCTTTTAAGTACATAGGCTACTGGCGTAATGTTAAGGTGTTACTCAGTTTATCATCCTGGAGAAGTTCTGTTCGCTTGCCTTGTCAGATGACAGGATCGACTATATAACAGTGTCCCTGGAGTGGATAGGTATTCAGTTTTTTGCTCAGGGGCACTTCAGGTCCTGGTACAGGTCCTGTGCCTGTAGAGTGGTCACCCCATCCACTGAACCACCCTCTTGCCTAGCAGAAAGAAAGTAAGAATTGCTGTAAAATGTGCAGTTAGATGAAGGTCGCAAAAGGAGGTAAAAAAGGAGGTGAATGGAAAAGAAAGACTCTTGTTGTCTGTCTCCAGAGCAGTATTGAGATGGATGAGTCTACTGTCCCTGTTTTCTCATTTGGTCATTAAACACAGTTTCTAAATGATCAACTCTAATGACAAACTCCTAAAGTTGTGATTTATAAGTATTGCCTCTAATTCATTCACCCTCCCTTTCTCCATCTCTTTTATTTTCTGAGTGGGTGTGTCAGACTGTGTGTCTGTTAATGTGTTTGCCTGACAGTGTGCGTGTGTCTGTTCACCTGTGTCTGTCCCTGGTTGTGTGTGTGTGTTTGCCTATTTGAGCATGTGCATTTCATTAGTGTGTGTGGGAGAGACAGAGTGAGAGAGAGACCCTGGGTGTCGGTGAGTGTTAAATGTCATCACTGACATCTTAAACAAATAGCTGCATGCAGAGAGTTTAACGCATCACAGCCTCGGCGAAATACACTCCACTCTTGTCTCTCTTCTCTACAGCCAGATTCACTTCACCTCTCCTGCCCTTCTGTCCTCCTTGATCCTTCCCTCTCCTGTGTGGCCTGCGAAGGCATATGTTAAACAGAGTAAAACACACTTAAGCTAATTTTAATGCTCATAGCGTGTCTAAATTTTGGATACTTCCATTAGTACAGTTCCATCCAGTGCACTGCATTCACTATGGACTTACGTGCTTAGTGTGTGTATATTGTCAGGGCAGTGTTATCTCAAACCAAACACTGACCTTGTGCACAAACCGAAAATGACGACTGCGAAATTAAATTTTTTATCGCCTTCATTCGGCCACGATTGTCACCAGCCAAAATATCTGCCAGCTCGTTTTTTCACTTGACTTTTATTATTATTATTATTTAATTAATTTTATTAAAAATGAAAAAAAAATTCATACAGTTTAATCAACACCTCTCTAAACCAAACCTGATTTCAACCAAACCTGACAGTCAGAGACACATCAAGGACATCTAATCCTCCCCAACACATAATGGTCCAGAATCTAAGATAGTTACAACATACATGAACTTTTGAGCAAGACAGCAATACTTAACTTTAAGTCACATAAGGTGGAGTTTGGGGTGGCGGTTATGTGCCAATAAAAACATCAATGCACCAGCAAGAGGCAGAGAAAAGGATTTCTAGGTTTCAGAGTATTAAAAAAATTGTCTTCGCAAATGTTTTATGAGGGAGGAAATGCAATCAACATGTATGTTAGGCCTCAAGGATATCCACAAAGCTATAGTGAGAAACACTGAACGCAAACTTAACTGTGTTTCTTTGAAAAAAAAAATCCACAGCGGGCCTTTTACTAAACAATGTGTGTGTGTATTATAAAGTATGTAAGTTAACTGTTGTATTAGAGACGACACGTACAAGAAGAGTGACATAAAATGATAAAATGAAATAAAGATGACACACTTTGGAAAGTGATGCGTCTTTCTAAAAAGAGAATTATTAGATTACTGTCACCAAGTATAGTCGCAGTAATAAGGTACTGTCACAAAGAATTTAATAGCTAAATGTCATGTCACTAGTGATGTCTCTCAAAAATGCTTATGAGACAAAGCTTAAAATCACCACTTCCAAATAGTTTCCAACAGGCCAACTACAGTCTACAGACTTGAGAAGGCAACTGCAATATGTCCTGACACAGATCAGCAAGTCAGATCAGTATGCTAGTCTATATCTGCCTGACATTTAGCCCTACATAATACATTTATAGACAGAAAAATGCTGATCAATCAGTAAGAAAAATAAGCAAGCTGAACACATGTACACACCACCCCCAAACCACATCACTCCTTCTCAATGTCTATAGATGACCTTATTTTTTGCTTTCCATAATCAATACTTGGATATGTAAATGCACATCAATACTGGAAGTAATAAGTTATGCCGGAAGAAACCAACAGCAAAGTAAGTGTCTACATTTACAGCTAGTCTTGCTTTCAATGATTCAGAATTGTGCATGAAAAATCCATTTAGGGAGAGATTTCAAAATCAACTGCAGTCAAACTGATATTCATGAAACTTGATACTTGACACACTTGACACAAGACAGGACACACAATTGGGTGTAAAATGTAAAGCTTTGGAGTATTACTTATTTAACTGCATTTTTCTATTGAACTCTTGCCTACACATGCCAGAAATTGATGAGGAACAATGCTAAACTTCACTTGGCTTTATGTATTTTCTTAAAAATGTCATCAACGTCAAACAAAATTAGATACAGCCAAGAGTCATGGGTGTTATGGTACATTTGATGATGAGTTTTGAACCTGTGGGCTGGGTTATTTAATACAGCAATTACCATGTCATCAGCACTGACATAATATTTATTTTGCCTGCAGACTATTTATATCCAGGAATGTGTATCTGAGAAAATGTCTCCATGACCACTATATTACGGACATATCTGCATAAGAGGGACATGCATATGAAATATTTCAGAGATGTTAAATCGTGTTCATAATGTTCAAAAAACGTCCATGCAAGAAAGAGAAATTGCTGTGTGGTCCATAAAACAGAACAGGAGAAACAGGATGAGAAGGTAAAAAAAAAACACTGATCAGGAGAGATAAAGAGAGACTAAGATAGAAAGGAAAGACAAGGAGCAGAGAGAGGAGGGGGAAAGTGCAGCATCTATGATGACTTTGAGTCTCATTCAATTAGGGTTTGTTTGGTGAAAATAGAAAGAAACAGAATAAGAGCGACAGCAATACAAAGACATCTGTGATGTACCTGTGATGACTATGTCTCTGCTTTTATATGTATTTATGTTTTTTGTTGCTTTTTAAAGCAGTATTATAAACCTCCTTTTGAAGACCTTCGTGAATAAATTTGATCTAACCTGCATTGTGAAAAAGAGAGAGGGAATAATAGACCTTCACACACATAAAACAGTTTCTTGATTTTTTCTGATGTCCACTTTGTAATTTTCATCTATCCATTGTCAACCGCTTATCCTGCGTACAGGGTCGCGGGGGGCTGGATGACATCAGGCGAAAGGCGGGGTACACCCTGGACAGGTCACCAGTGCATCACAGGCCCACACATAGACAAACAACCACTCACGCTCACACAAGGTGTGGGTCACCAGTCAACCTAGGCCGCATGTCTTCGGACGGTGGGAGGAAGCCAGAGCACCCTGAGAGAACCCATGCAGAAAGCCAGAGCACCCTGAGAGAACCCATGCAGACACAGGGAGAACATGCAAACTCCACAGAGCAACCGGGGTTTGAACCCACAACCTTCTTGCTGTGAGCGACAGTGCTAACCACTGTACTACTGTGCCATCCGCTTAGTAATTTTAATATTCAAAATAATGATACACTTTGCTTCTCAGTACTCGTTCTACAGTATATACAAACTACTTTTGCAATGATGATAAAGTAATTTTGAAAATGAGAGGTACACAAAGATTTTTAGTGAATGGCTACATAGATGAAGTTAGATAGGAACAATGTTCCCATCTATCCCCATCACTCAACACTGTTAACAGCAGCAACTATAGACCGTTTTGAGGACAGAACCATCTGTACAGACGCATTAAGTTACAATTTGAGATGTGGTATCTATCTTCCAGCTGTCATAAAATTCAGATGACTACTGATAAAGACGTGACACAGAGAGAGAGACAGAGAGATAGACTGAGAGAGAGGGAGGGTGAGAAAGAGATGTTAGCTGAGGGAAAGACAGATGACAGACCAAACCGAGATGATGACAGATGATTTAATGAAGAACTGGCTGGCTAGAAGGAAAGAAAACCAATTAGAAGACACAACAGAAGCACAGGGAGAGGGGGAAAGAGAATGAAAGAAAGAAATGGGAGGGAAGATGGATGAATATTGGATTGAGATGGATCAAGACTACGATTGAGAGGATTAGCGAGAACAATAGTGAGATAAGGAACAACCAAGAAATATGAATACAAACAAAGAGCAGCACCAAAGACAGAGGTACAGAGATGCAGATATACAAAAGTATAATGCAGAGAGAGACAGGACAGGGGAAAGAAAGTTTGACGGATCGAATGATTCAAAGACAATACTTTCAGATAATGTCACACAGCAAAATAAGTGTCAAAATCTAAGTGTTATAATGTGCATTTATGTGTTTGAAAGAAAAGTGGGGAAGGATCTCACAAAGATTGAAAGATGAGGAAATGTCTTTTGAGGATAGAGAAGAGTTAAAGGAAGTCCTCCAAACTGAGGACATTTTGCCACTGCTTACTTAGCTAAGAAGCTAGTTTTCTGTAAGGTATTGGGTTTGGGAATATTGATATATTTTTGAATATTTGTTATAGTGAACCGACACCGCTAAATCCAAACTCCATGTTACACAAACGGAAAGGAGAATGCATAATCGAAAACCCACGGATTATGCGTGTGATGTTGTAGGTCTGTCTGCCTGTGCATCTGGCTGATACCCAAACAGTGTCTGAGTATTTTGAACTCCTCTTCAATTGTGGTTTTGTCTCATTCTGTCTCTGTTGAATGTTTAATGGAGGGAGAGAGAACAAAGCACTGGAAACTTTATTTTTACTGCTGTCTGATGCACCTTGTTGTCCCATTTTCCATCGTTTTTCAAGGTTTTGTTTTTCCTCCCACTCGCCACCTTCTCAATTTCTGACCATGAATTCAGCTCTAATTCAATGTGGTTACTCACATGAATGTAGCATGCACAGTACTGCCACAAGTAAAGTTGTATGCCTATGTCTTTCTGCTTTACATCCTCTTCTGTTTCTCTTTTTTCACTAGAAAATGTTCGCCCCACCAATCACTCCACCCTCTTCCAGTAAAGGTCCATTTCAAGTAGTTTAAAATACTCAGGGATCAATGCAGGAACTGACTAATATCTAGGTGTGTGCGTAAGTATGTGTATCCGTGCATGTCTGTCGGTGGGTAGCATGCATTTGTGAGTGTCTGTGAGTTATGTGTGTTTGAATTATTTATGAGGTTAAAGTGCTCCTCTGGGATGCAATGCAACACGCTTCTAATATCTTATTCACAACATGTCTATCTATGTTTAAAACATGCCTGAGGAGATTTAAGCTTTCAAATCCTAAAACCAGACATTGTGCAACTCATTTCAATAATAGTTAATACCCACAACCATCCTTGAACAATCTTCACAGTCCATTATCGTCACATAATGTTGTATAGCTTAGTGAACAGTGTGGAGCTATGTCATATGTCATACCCTGGCACGTACATGTGGTAAACAGTGAATGTAAATGTGGTTACTGTCTGTTTAATGTTCTGTAAGACTGTATGACAACAACTAAGAACTGTCACATGTTCTTAATGTGTGAAAATGTTGTTTAATGTAACCTTGCAGTAAGGTTAGAATAAGTGGGGACGACACTCCCAAATGAGCCAAAGGAATAAATGTAGTCAGTATAACCTGTATGGACAGCACACTGCTACAGACGTGTCAGCATATGGTTTTAGTTATATCATTTATCCTGGTCCAGTATTAACTGTTAACGATCCCATCAAGTGCACCACACGCATAAGCACAATTCACCAATTAATAAGTGTGCACGTGACGTAAATGTAAATGTATGCGCCACCTATGACACCCTTTGTAATATAGACAGATTGGCATCCACATCCACGGTTTGTGTCTGTCCATATTGGAGTCTATGCAGACATTTAGGCCACTGATTGTTAACATGGGTGTCAGTGTCGCGATAAATCTGAAAGCTCATTACATGGTTGATGGATTTTATTTAATTATGTTTAATTTTGGAATATTTTCCTTGAATCTTTCAAAAAGCTGGATTGTTTTACCTTTATAGGCCTGGAATATTCCTTAATTTTCTGAAAAGTGAAAATGATGCATGTCATTCAGTGACTCAGCCAGAGTGCTCAACCATTCTTCACGCTTGTGTAAATGTTTCCTTATTGTTTGATTTAGCCTGATCGCATGCACTGACACAAGAATATTGTATTTGTGTGCATGCAAGTATTGCTTTGATACTATGTACTTTTCATTAACATGGACTATCAGGTGCATCTGTGTGTATTTGTATGCACTAAACAGCAGCATTTTTGTGGCTGTGAGTGTAATTGTGATTATGTATAATAGTGTCTTTGTTCTGCACAGATAGCTGTATTTGTATGTCAAATAATGTGTGTATGACAAAGGGTGTGTATCTCTGAGTCATGCATAGGTGAACAGCCTGATTGCCTGCTACATTGTGAATGAGCAGGTCATGCATGTTGACTACTGATACAACCACCAGCACCCAGTGGAGAATGTATGTGTGTGTGTGCGCGCGCGCGTGTGTGTATGTTTGCGTACATCAGAGTGTCATACGGCTATAACAGTGAGATTAAGTACAGGTGCATTTCTTTGTAAAAAAGAGCATGTGTGTCCACACATATATACTGTATGTCTATTTTTATTCTGAGTGCATATCTGTGCATGTGTGTTTCTTTTAAACTGCATGTATG